>NC_079555.1:16767500-17367500 GCF_015846415.1 Triplophysa dalaica
CATCTAAATAAGAGAACTCTTGTTTTATTTATTTAATCTGAAATGGCCCGTTGCTTGATGCTGAGTCACCATTTTACAAGACAAAGCAAAAACTGAAAACATCTACTGAACATAAATACTGTTTCATTTAGAAGTGGTTTACTCTGCATGCACACTTTTCAGTAGAGATGCTCCGATACCGTTTTTTTAAAGGCGTAAGAGTACCGATACCAATACTAATGCCTGTATCTGTATCTTTGTTTTGGAGAGGTGGCATTTTTCCGAGCACAACACACTGAAACTAATAACTCTGTCTCAAAACACAATATGAAAAAATACTATTTTATGTGCTTGTCACAAACTTTCAAAGGAAAATTTCAGTCAGCTCTGTCAGGTGTGTCATGTGAGGTATCGGTATTTGGTATCGATGCATTATTACGAGTATGAGTACATGAGTTTGGGATTGGGCCGAGATTGGTATCACTTCATCCCTAGTCTCAAAATAGTTTTTCATCTTTAGAGTTTTAGCTTAAGAGTTTTTATCACAACAATTTCCTTTATTTCACTCAATGGTCTTGGTTAAGTAGTCTTTGCAAAGATTTAATTAAAATTGCCACAGTACGAATTCATTTGAATTGTTCAATTTATAAATACAACTACACTTTTATTTTAGCCACTCATTTAATATGCTGTCATCAGTGGTGTAAAGTATTGCAGTAAATGTAATGAGTTACTGTACTTAAGTATCTTTTTGGCCACTTTGTAGATATACTGAGTATTAAAGATATTAGCAACTTTTACTCTCTACTTGACTACATTTTTGAATAAGTAAATGTAGTCTTTACTCCACTACTGTTGTAATGACTAATGTAATTAAAGTTTACATTTTGCATGGCACCTATCTTATTCTGCAGCAGGCAATTTCTGCTACAAAAGAATCAGTGTTGCCATTTACAGGACATTGAAGGTACAAGCATGTCCAGTGTAAAACGGCTTTGACTTTCATAATTGTTTACTTAACATTATTATATTTATCTGTTTAACCGAAGAGATCTTTTTGAAAGATATTGGTTTCCTTACGAGCACTTGTGCTTAACTGAGACTTGTGTAATAGAAGTAGGCTATGGTTTCAACCTTTATTTGTTGCGATTTTGAGGTGTTCAGTTTGATGCAATTGCTCTCCTCACGAATCAACTGTTTCTTGATTTTCACTGACAAGTGTTGCAGACTAGTGCTGCTTAGAGCCAACATTCAATATGAGTAAAATTCCTCAAATACTGTAAAAATCTGATTTATCAGATTCAACTTTTACTCAAATCATTTAAGAATTTGTGACTTGTAATGGAGTCATTTTCACAGCAAAGTATCTGTACTTTCACTCAAATATGGTTTTCAGGTACTCTTTATCTCTGGGCGTCATTTGGTTATGGCAGGGGCTGGCGACTGCGATTCCTTGGCTGTCTGGCCAGGTCAATTCAAAGTAACATTTTTTTACAGTATTTATTGCAGGACCATGGGCATGGATTTGGAAGCATGGAAAATGTAGGTGGATCTTCCCCCAGAAAAGGTGTAAAATCAGAGCCACTTTATCAGGAGCTTCAGTGGTGCGATACAGAAGACACGCAAGAAATGATTTTGACACTGCTGGAGAGCGGGTTTGAGTCCATCGAACTCACATCTCTAAATTTTCACATCACGTATCAGATCCGTTTCCATTTGTTTTTAGACGATATGATGTTTTAAGCTTTATTACATGTGAGGATGGCTGCTGCAGTAGCAGCATGTATAATAGGGTCAGAAATTTAATATATGTGAGACAGTCATGTGCAGGTAGAGTAATAAGATTGGATGACCTCTCGAGAGGTGAATACGCCACAGGCTGTTTTCATACAATATCACACATATTATTTATTTTACACAACTTAAAAGTTTCTCTTAGAAAAATTATTTGAATCAACATGTATTTTAGGAAGGGGGTCCTCACAAACGACGAATCATATTTGGGGGTCCCACACAGGGGCGATTCTAGGTTTTCAATATTAGGGGGGCTCAGCCTCCAATGAGGATATATATATATATATAGAGAAAGCCACACTCTAATCACCACATATTGTATACGTTACTAAAATAAATAATTAAGAAAGAATATGCAGAAAAGCATAAATACAAGTTATTGTTATTCAAATGAATATCACATTAATCGGTCAATCTGCAACATTTATATTTCAAAGTGACAACAACAGTCACAAATCCATGAAATAAATGTCACAATCAACTGCTGAATCATTATTTAGTAAGAATAACTTAATATGTTTCCCTGCCATTCATTCTGTTTGGCACTAGCGCTGTCACTCCCTCTGCATGACTGCGTGTTCATCTGTTACCTCCACAATATGTTTTCAATTAATGATAAAAATACTGAAGCGTCTGAAAAACGACATAGAGCTTCTGTACACTTTTATTTCCTCAGAACTCAGAACAATGAATAACACTGCCGCACCAGCTGAACTACAGTAACTCTTATCTGCCCGTCCTCTTTCCAGAGCTGTCAAAACTACCGTCAACTCTCTATAATTGTAGCACATCATCATTAATGACACTTTCTGTGCACTACAATATCATCTTGATCGTGGAAGTATGCCGTCATTGGTGTTTAGTGCTTTCATTTTGCTTGAGGTAAAGTTAACAAATAGTTAACGAGGGGTGAACGCACATAAAACTTTTAAACAGTGAATGGGAAAGGGTCTTGTATCGCTTCCACATCATATTAAGATACATTTATAACAAAGAATGGCAAAAATGCAGATGTCATGTTAATGAACACACCTTGTAAAGTTACTCTGCTAATGACGTTAACTCCAATGTGCTACTGTGTGAACTGAAGAATGCGCTAAATAACGCAGCCTAACGACGTTTTCATAATAAGAGTTTTAAAGGGGGCTATAAAGCGATCTTGAATTCTTGTACAGATTACATGACACGCAATATTTTAGGGGGGCTGAGCTAGAACTTTAGGGGGGCTTTAGCTCCCCTAAAAAGGGCCTAGCAACGCCACTGGTCCCACACATTGAAAACCAGTCAAATGAGCTAAATTATATTAACCTGAAATAAAAAATCCACTTGCATTTCACTTGAAAAAAACTACATGTAGCTTAGCCAATTTCAACTTCATTCCATAAATCAGTTAAGTATAATTTCAAGTGATGTACAAAGAACATTTGATTTAACTTGAAGCAAAGCATTCACATTAGGTAGAATATTTTTACACTGTATGACAGGATGAAATAAAGTGTTTCTGATACTGTAAATGAATGATCCAGCACATTGAATGATTCTAGACTTTGAAGGAATGTCCTACTAGTCAGTCCGCCACTGGTGTTCGCTCTGTGCTGTGAGATGGATTTAATGAGATGAAATGAGTTAAATGTATTTGAGAATCTTACACTCTTATTAAAAGGTGAAAGGAAGCATAAACTCACTTCTCAGATTAAAATAATAATATGTTTCGACAACAGGTGTGCTAGAAAAAAATAGAAATAAAGAAACATAAAGTAAGAAACTTTAACTTTGTCAGGTTGTCAGTGATCATCAAAAACTATTTTTACACATAGTGTTAACAAGAGTATAGCAATCTTTTCACAAGAGATGCAGAATTGTATGAGTAATCTCACATTTTTTTTCTTATATACTGTCATTCACACCCTGTAACTCCAAAATTCATTTGTATGTCTGTGTTCTTTAGAAAGAAAGTCATACGAGAAATGAGGGTGAGTAAATAATCATTTATATTTAAGAATTTATGGCACCCATGTTGGCCAATCAAATTTTAAAGAGCATGTTCCTGGTGATCCCATTTTTCAACCTTCAATCAGTGTGTATTGTTGCTGTTAGAGCACAAATAATACCTGCAAAATGATAAAGCTCAAAGTTCAGGTCCAAGCGAGAAATTGTCTTTATTAGAATTCGCTTTTCAAGGACTAGAGAACGGCTGGATCGCTCTACAGTCCACTACTTCACAGGTACATGATGTCACCATTTCCGAGTGCTTTTAATAACCTCCCCCCACAGGAATATGCCAAAAAAGAGGCAAGGTCTTCCTTAGAGAAGTGGAAGAGCCGCTGGAGTAGTGTTCGGTTATCAGAGATTGTAAACATTTGACTGAGCCACGCGGTACACTACTTTCACTTTCATTACAGCCCTACAGCTGTCATGAGAATTCCGCTACTCACATTCTAAGATAACCAAATAACAGCTTCCATGACTTTAACATTGGCTGTGAAAGCTCTTCTGTGTAATACATTGATATTGTGTGTGTATGCGCATACGCCTTTAACACTTCTATGAAACGTCCATTGAAGTCCTGCTTGCAAATTTCTGCATGTCAATCTGCTTTTTTTATTATACAACTCGGGTCCATTATAAAAAAGCAAAACTAACGCTTCTGGCATTATTGTTAATTAATATACGTAACCGGTCTGACGCCATTCGGTCCGGTGTCATTCCCCATGGAAAATAAATTGCGATCTCTAACAAAGATTGACGTTTGCACATGCAGTAATAGACCTCCGTTACACTTCGATCAATCCGCATGTGTTTAACTGATAAAGTGAAGTTGACTCCATTGTTACTGTTTAATTGCTAAATCCAAAGTTTATGAATACCCATGAGAGGGGCACCGACCAATCACAACAGCCTAAGAAGCGGAAGCCAATCACAAAGGGTTTCAATATGAGGGACTTTATATAGACCGGAAGAAATCCAGTCGTTTTGTTAGAAGAGGGACAGCAATGAGCAATAGACTTAAAATATGTGAAATATATAAAGCATTTTTTGAAATTAGAAACATGAACATCTATTGTTAAACACGTAAAAAACATAATCAAAGCCTCTAAAACAGCCAAAGACTGGGTCCTTTAAGCAACCCGCCTGAAAAGCTCTTACTCTTAAAAGTAACTCAACGTACATTTAAATTAAAATATTGAGTAAACAAACTCATACAGTACAGTGCAAAAGTGTAAAACTTTCTGATTGACAGATGTTCCAATTTTGTAGAAAAAATGGCCAAGCTTTTTGTCGGTTTTGGTCAGTGGTGCTGCAATGATGGTCACCAGTACGTGAGTCACACGCATTGTCCCCATAACCTCCCCCAACATCAAATTTTCATGTCAGTTTCACTGCAGGAAACACAGTAATTGGCTGCAGGTCCAAGAGACACTTTGACGGTTGATCATTGGCTGTAACAGCTGTCATTGAGCCTGGCTGACTGTGATGACAGTAACCTGTGATATCCCGTTCAAACAGGGCCATTGAGGAGACAGAAAAGATGGGCCATTACATGCTATATTAACTGAACAAGTGTGTTGATTACTGAAGGAGTCGGGCCGACAGACCAACAGACTGTGCAGTAGTGTTTTTGAATCCTGCCTCCTAATACTGCGATCCAGCTGTTTCTGTCAGAACACTGCTGTTAAAAAATACATGCAGGTGTGAGAAATCCATTATTGCAATGAAGGAGGAGAGGTTACGACCCTCTCCGCATCCAACAGTGTAGTTACATGGGACAATCTACAAGAAACCTACATTTACTGTGACAGGGCCTGACACTTTAGTGTATCCTCCTCAACACAAGCTTAAAATCATACAATTCAATGACATAACTCATTCATGATCAGTGTCAAATGATGTCATTACCTCTGAGTCAAACCAAAGGCGTATTGCAAATGTTTTATTTTGTGTTTTATGTAAACTTGACAGGACTGACCAAAAACATGGGGACGATTGTAAAATAGTATTAACTTGTAGAATATAAGTATAATTTTATGTTTTTAATCCAATTAGAAGAATGACCTAAACTACATTTCGTTACACTGTACCTGTATATGTGTAATGACAATAAAGTTGAATCTAATCTAATCTGATCATAATCTAAATTTGCTACTGATTGAGTTTTTTTCTAAAAAATTTTTTTGCAACTATGAAAGCATAGTTGTCATGAACCATGGGGCAGAACCATGAAAGCTTTCATGGTTCTGCCCCATCATGTCATGTTTCTCTTCATCTAATGGCAGGATCATGACAGAGCCTCGTATTTTGTGTGGAGAATGGCAATTATAATTATGGTTCTTATGGCCTTCCATACACTCTCTCCGGTCTCGTCTTTGTACCCACCCCCTCGTCAGAGGCGGAGCCAGAGGGGTGTCCTGGGAGAACCTCAAATTTTATCGGGCAGTTTAATGATGATTGACATCTCATTTCACCACTTACTGATAAAGCGTCCGGTGCCGCGCGCAGCTTTCAAATTAATCAAGGACAAAAGTGATGCGAGTAACAGAAGAAAAATGAAATTTCGCATACAAGGTTAGTTTTAAGACTAGGCATCGGGATTTTGTTTGCGGAAATCATTTTGAAAGTGAAGTCGCTGTATGAGTAAACATGAATGTTGGCGCTAGACGGGTTAATCAGACAAGAGAGATCGGTACCCGATTTAGCCTAAATATTGTGTTTTGTGTCTTTACATTTGTGCTAGTTATATACACATAAACAGTGCAGTGCCAATACATTACACTATTTGCCTGTTTACCTAATGTAGGCTAACGTCAGCTACAGCCACCACCAGTGTTTAAATGTTAAGCTAACTTTGAAATTCTTAAACTATTTATCTGGTTGTGATACTCAAAAGAGAACCTCAATTGCAAATAGCCTGTTTACATATCATAAAGGGCTAATAAAATACAACTAAGTTACTCCACAGTACGGCCAGCCATGTAACGAATCTAGTTGTGTGTTACGAGATAGAGACTTTGACAATTCATAGTATGTAAATGCTTAAATCTAATCTTTCATTTTAGCACATACATGATGTGCCATATAAGAGGAACCAGTCTTATGCTTTCATATACATATACGGTGCCTTACAGCCGTTGCATATTACATACCCAGCACTTGATTTATCCTTGACTTCGCTAAAACGCTCCCAAACGGTACTTTTCTTTCCTACCTTTTGGTTTGTTTTTGTTTCTCCCTTTTTAAATTTCTCTCTGATCTGTTTTGCCCCCATATCTGCTTTAAGAAATATACCGTCCTCTACCTCCACCACGCACGCATTTCTTTTAAATTACTGCCATTTAGCGCCTGCTTTAAAATGCATTTAAAACAAATTCGTATTTTTTGAGAAATTCTGTTAATATTGTATATGATATCATCCAACCTCAATTAATCAGAATGTATTTTTTTATTACCCGACACACCCATCCCGTGGATCATCCGCAGCGCCGGCGGATTTAACCGCCATCCGCGCATCACTATTACACACTGACTTTCTATCATGGTCTATGGACCCCCTGAAGTTGCCTTGGCCACCCCCAGAACACCCCATGTGAAAAACTCTAGCTCCTCCACTGCCCCTCGTTTCCTGATTATTGAATGTCAATGATTTCATGCCCTCCACCTGTTCCCCTCTTGATTTGATCCCTTTTTAATGCATCTGTGTTTTCTGTTCTGTGCTGGATCATTTCGATTCATGTGGGAGAGATCTTGTCTTGTCATTGTAGTCTAGTCTTTTGTAATATATGGTAATTGGTTATTTTTAGTCCTGTCTAGTTTAGTTAGTTCTTGTCCCGATTTTATGTCATGTTCTACCCTTGTGCTTATTTTACCCTCTCGTGGGCTTTTGTTTTGTCTTTATTGTTTATTAAAGTCTTGTTAAGCCCTTACCCGCTGTCTGCGCCTGTACCATGACAGAAAGCTGTTGGTCCAATTTGGCTTTGGACAAGGAAAGGATTTGTGATTTTCAAAAGGGTTTTAAATAAAGATAAACATATAACCTGATAAATGACATATTCAGAACAACTCACAGAAATCAAACATTACTCAGTTTTGGCTAGTTTTGGGATGCAATACATTTTGGATGACATATTCACTGTAACAGGACATATAATATAAGTTTCTGGTAGAATGTCACACATAACGTGTGTTAAAGGGGTGCTGTAATGATGTGTCATGCATTCTGTCTTCTTTAACATGTTAAATGTGCTGTCTTCTCAAGCTTAACATGGTCAACTTGTCAAAAAACGAGTCGGGCATATTACGCAGTATTTTCCCAGCGATCGTACAAGTTTTTTTCGAACATGTAAAACTGTTTTGTAACAATTTTTCTTAAACCCGTATTGGACAATTCTTCCGGAAAAAACACGGGGCAGCATGGAGAGTCCGAGAAGGAGCATGCGGAGACGTCACTTTCACTTGTGTGCAGGAGAGAGAGAGAGAGAGAGAGAGAGCATATGTTCGCGAAGTTCAGGTGTTTGTTTGTTCACTGCATTTGGGTGATGAATGTTATATAAACGGTGGATAAAACGCTGGATGTGGAGATCGTTTGAAACTGATATATGGAGCCGTCTTAGCGCTAAAAGACGCTGGACATGAACCGCATGAGGTGACTGAAACTGATGGCTGTGTTTTGTTGACAATGTGCTTTAGTTCAGCCTCCCCCCACACGTGCCGTATGGTTTCAAAAGTAATCGTACAGCTGTATCTATCTTTTATAAATGCGATCAACAAAATACTCTCCGAAGATATGACGTTTGCAATACTACTCTATAGGTACTCAAGATTAACATGAGATTGGCATAAAACCCTGTGTGTTACGCCCGCTTTAAGTTATTCATTTATCAGCAATAGGCTATTTTTGCATGTGGTTCAATGTGCCAAGATATCAAAGTCTAGAAAGAAAAGGTCAAACATTTGAATATTACATTTAATATACTATTCACTTATTTTAGAGATCAGTGCTTGCAGAAGAACAAACAATATCAAAAAGAGGAAGAAAACCTATGTTATTAAGTAGGAGCCTTTCCTCATTTTTGTAAGATGCTCTGGAGAAAAGCGTATGCCAAACGCCTGAAGCTTAATGTTGTTTTGCAACCTCTGAGCAATCTTCTTTTGGACATTTTCCCCGTACAGTGCACAGTACCATGTGCATACCATGGTGGGTTAATGTAGTAATCAGGTATATAAAAGTGATGTCATTGTTCCACTAAAACACTTAATAATAGACATGTTGAAACTTTCCTATCATAAAAGGAAAAAGCTTTCAGGGCAAGCTGAATCTCATTTTAACATTAGACAGATTTGGACAGATGTTCTTTTGGTTTCCACACAGAAAAGTTTTCTTTTTTTTTTTCTTGGCATGTCTGGTTTCATTTGCCTGAAGCGTAGTTTAAGCACTTGGTAATCCGGTTACCCAGGATCCTCTTGTGCTAATGGACACAGTGATTTATGTTAATAGCAGGAGTGTAAAACAGACCAATGACTGGTGTGTGTGTGTGTGTGTAATGCTTTAGAAATTATAGAAATGTTTGAGATTCAATCAGACTATATTCGATCAGGTCAGGTAACATTAACCGCTTTAAAGAAGGAAGATTGCCTTCATCTAACAGCTCCAATAATTACAGAAATCACGTTCGACACGTCAAACCATGTTAAATTCTATTTGTATAATTATAACTGTGTATTATGTTATATATTATGAAGATGGAATTAGACATGTCATGGTTCATTATTGGGTTGAGACGAAATTTTGAGGTTTTCTATTAAATTATATTTTATTATTCAATTTTATAAATAAATGGGTCATTCCAATGCTAGATCTCAATAATAACAAAAAATAAACAGAAATTCCTCTGTGCCAAATATATACTGACACATTGCCTATAAAGATATGCTGGCTTTAAAGCTATAATGAACTTCTTTATTATTCGGAATATTTCATCATATTCAAAATTCATCATTTCCCCATTCAACACATGACAGAAAACACAATAATGATGAATGACATCTGAGGGTTATTTAAAAGAACAATAATGGCAAATTATTCACATATAAAGGGTTTTTTATAAACCTTAAGTGTAGCAGCAGCCGTTTTCCTCAATATAAAGAAAGGTTCAATAACCCTATACACACTAAATGACTATTCTTTGAATGTGATTTAAGCTAATTACTTTGTCAATAAGAACAGATGGCTGTGAGACGTTCTCTGCCACTCAACTCCTTATGTTGTTATTTCTGTACATTCAATTAAATTGCACATTTTTTAGAGTATGAGATTATATGCAGTGCAGGTCTGTGGATGAGAATGAGTCATTGATTTAAAATAGATTAGAACAGATATGTTGAGTTTTAAGGTACAGTATATTTATTATTTTTGAGTCTATGTTCAATTACCTTTATTTGTTTTAATACTATTTAAAAATGATAAGTTAGTTTACCCCGCCATTTTGCGGCAAAACGCAAACCACACATAAGCTTATTGGTGGAGAGGAGACAGATAGTACTTATAGGGTGCTTTTCAATTCTTATTTGTGTATCCTCGTTTCCTTTTCTCATTTCCTTTCTTCGCATCTTAGCTCCACCCCTTCACAATGCGAGGAAAGGGAGCGAGGAAAAGAAGCGAGGACGGAGGAATTAAAAGAAGTGAAATGGCAAATCCTTGCTCCCTTTAGCGTCACTTCAAAGCGTTGTCAATTAAAGATGACTGTACACATTGCACATTGCAAATATAAAAAAATAAAGTTAAATACATACTTTAGGCAGATTTCACAATCCCCACAACAATAAAATACGTTGAAGACTTGCTTAAAAATGGTCAGAAACTTATATAAGGTATGTCAAATAATGTTATACATAAATATTAACTATATAATTATATATAAACTATTTGAATATTAACCATACTGGCTGAAATACATTTACAAAAAAGTGTAATTATAAAATATATCCATGTTTGAATATGATCTAAAGATGTCACGATGTGCAGGGGTAGGAGTATAATACGTGTCAGGTTTTATGGATAAAACACTTCCGCAAAGCCTCCTCGATCCTCGCCTCCTCCCGGTGCAGTTAGAGAATTGAGACGTCTTTAAAGATGGCTGTCCCCAATCTGTTTTCCGGGTCATAGGATGGAGGACGGAGGAGCGAGGAAATGAGGAGGCATATTGAGAAGCACCCATGGGGATTATTAAGAGGCCATGATGTATAGAGGCAAACTTGGCCAGGATGCTGGAATGATTTGGTTTTTTTTATGAAAACAGAGAGTCAGGACCTCGGTTTAATGTCTCATCCAAAGGATGGTGCTTTTTACAGCATAGTGTCCCCGTCCCTATAATGGGGCAAATTTAGGACCTACAAAGACCGAGTTTTTTCCAGCAGGTCTCCCATCCAGGTATTGACCATGCTCAGCCCAGCTTAGCTCCTGTGGGTAGTCAGTCTTGTGCTACAGTGTGATATGGCTGCTGGCTAATAGGTCTATATAAATATTTAGGTCTACGTTATAATTTCAATGAACATAAATATTTGAATAGTTTTAGCGTTAGTTAACTATAACAATTCTTCTAAGTGCAGCTTAAGTTTTAATTACTAACAACAATTTGCAGTTCATGAACAGATTCAGGCACAGATGGCCTGACATTATACATCTTGCTACTTAAGGAACCTTTGGGATAAATCAACATTGCGTTACAACCATACCAAACCAGGCAAAAATACACACTCACTCCCCAAACAGTTCATATTTAAGAGTTTAGAGCTCATCCAAACACAAACACTTGACTGTCCTGGTAATGATCAGTCTAGACAGAAGATTTTAAACAATAACACCAAAAATAAGGGGAGCAAACAAGCCTTGTTTGTCATTTAAATAGACTATCCCTGTCTGTCAATCTAACATGAGACTCTGTCATGCCATGGTGTAATTCTATGCTTTCAGGGCATTTGAGATTGAAAAATACATGTGCGAAGACATGTTTATTTGGGTTCATCATACAACATTGCGGGATAGATCTCTGGAGTTCTTGGTTTCGGTATCTATGCCCTTAGGCAACATGCCACCAGAAAGCAACACCGGCTTTAATAACCTCACTGCGCTGAACCATGAAAAACTAACTAGATTATCAGCACTTGTGGGCTCTGTTCCAAATCCTAGCAAACTGCCTAGGCAGCACCAGTCACACCCCAAAAATGAAGTATGTTCCAAAATGTTGGCAACGAGATTACAGTGTCTTCTTAGATAAATCCTTTAGGCCAAATTCTAGTACTGCTGAAATGAGTTGCGAGTTAATGTGTCTTTAGAGCATTTTACAACAGTCACATGAATTTGCATAATAGTTAGGACTCTTTCTGCTCACTTGATAAATAAGATCCAAAGGTTTAGCTGATGTGACTTTCTATAAAATACAAGGAATTTAATGTGATGAATAGCAGGAGAAAAGCTTTCCTTCCCGTGCAATTGAAGCAATTTCATGACAATTTTCTAAAATGCAATGTAGGAGGAAATTTTGACAGGAAATTCAGCCTGGCGCTCTGAATGGGAAAGCTTGGCCGAAAGAGGTTGACTTTTATTTAAATGGCTGCCAAACAGGGCAGCAGGTAGCTAAAATGCCTCACTTAAATTCATTAGCTATTGTCTCATAAAGTGAGCAATTGTTAAAAGTTCTGCTTCTCCATCCTGTTCGCATTTAAAGCAATTATAATGAACAACTGAATGTTAACAGGCTCATTAGATAGAGGAAGTCTACACAAATGCCTCATTTCCATACGGGGCCTTTGCCATGGTCTGACAACAGACGGGGCCACAGAGAGACACAATCGGGTTCTTTAGCGTCTCTGACATCCCCGCTCTTCAAAAGTGACGCTTGAAACCTTCTTCCAGCTTTAATCCAAATTACTCATTCCCGAGGGAGACAGGTCCTGCTACCAGAAATCCATTAAAGCTGAACTGCGACGGGTCACATATAAACCTTTGACATCATTGCCGGAAAGCCACCGCTTGCTGTCGTGTCTTTTGTAAGTGTTGGCGTATTTGTAACTAGTTAAGCAATGAATCACTGAGATGAGAGATCTTTTCAAACCAATACTGTATAGGAAGACAATGCAGAAATAAAAATTGTAATGATTTTAATTCATCTGTTTTTTGAGCAATGCATTGATGCAGTTAAAACATCTCTCACATAAAAACAAAGCACAATTTTTTTTTTAAATATAAAAAAAAAGCTTTTGTATGGACTGTTCACTGTAACCACAAGTTCATTACATAAGTAAATGACATAATGTTCTCAATGCTGACTTGTCAAAACAGAATCTACCCTCATGATAATTAGAGTATATAATAATAGCCTCATTATTTTCTTCTGAAGAGCATGAAAGAAGATATTTAAAAGAATTTTGAATGGCCACAGGCATCAGTTGGTTTGAAATCCAACCTGATCGCACCCAATTGCGTATAAATAACACGCTTTTGCATTATCGTCTAATACGTACGCCAAATTGCGATTTTGCGTGCATATGATATGCCAATGAGTGCTTGTACCTGGGTGGAGAGCAGCCATTTTAAAACGTACATGAAGAGGAAACACTGAAATAATTAAAATAATAAGGTTAGGTTTAGGGTTTGGGTTAGGGGACAGGGTAATGAGACAAATTGCTGTTTAATATGCAAACGCGCTAATTGGCGTATCATGTGCACGCAAACAAAGGCGTATTTATGCACGCAAAATCGCAATTTGGCGTCCTTATTATACGATAATGCACAGCGCGTGTTATTTATACGCAATTGGTGCGAATGGGCTGTGAAATCACAGAATGATAAGTAAACGATGACAGAATTTTCATGTTCAGGGTGAACTATCCCTTTAACTGTGCAACTCTCAAAACTAAATACAACTATTTTAATTGATTGCTTTGTCAAATCAGCAGGAGCACATTTAAAAAGGTCAAAGGATTTGAAAGTTAATATTAAATAAATAACAGCCTTTAAATGCCTCTTGATAGAAAATTACATTTACATTTATACAAACAGCTTTTATGCAAAGCGATTTAAAGCACATTCAATACATTTTTTATTCGAACATGTGTTGCCTGGGGATGGCCTACAATATATGAGGAATTATTTTAGTTAATGTCATTGATGCCGTTACCGTTGTTTTTACTTTTTTCCTTCCTTGTGTTTAAAACAATAAGTTAATAAATACTTTAACTTATTTTTTCTTCATTGTCTATATTTATGTGTTGTGCTTGCCTATCCCACAATATCAGTGGTGTTCTGGACAAGTGCCTCCGTGATGCTGTGCAGTTGACAGTGTGACGGAAGTCAGCTGATCTGTGATAAGCGTGCAATGATAAGCACATCGGACTGAGGTTCTGGCATCACTGCTTTGAATGCCTCTCAGAGCGGGTCGAGCGGAACCGGTAACAGCAGTGGAGGAAGGTTTAGGGGTGTGAGTGTAACGAAAGCCATCTTATATGTCATAAGCTGTGTTGTGTGAAAACCTTAGTCCCCGGATCTCAAGAGGTGCATGTGTGACTGACGGCATAGACCATGACTTTTAAAGGGATAGTTCACCCGAAAATGAAAATTCTGTAATCATTTACTCACCATCAGGTTGTTCCCAACCTGTGTAAGTTTCTTTGTTCTAATGAACAGTGGAAGATATTTGGAAAAATGTCAGCAATTAGATAGATCACATCCCCCAATTACTGTCATAATAGGGAAAATAAATACAATGGGATGACATTTGTATGGTTACTGACATCCTTTCAAATATCTAAATTTGTGTTTCCATATGATTTGAGGTATTTTTGATGACTACAGCACAAGCAGTGTTGGATGGGTTATGTGCCATGCTAATGCCTAACTTCAGTACTTTGTTTTTAATCCACTGCTTGGAAAAGTGCCACTAATTATGTAAACAATGGAAATTTGCATATAGTTTTAACAAGCAGAGCGCTGGAAAACAGCACCGGGTTATGGGGGATTTGGGGGGTGATAACATCTTTGTGTTCTTTCTGAAGAACGGCGAAGCTGGATTTTCCAGAGTCTGCACTTGGCAAATGGACTGTTAAAGCCGTAATGTCATGTTAGAGTAATGCATACTGAATCCGAGCGGCACACGGTGACACAGTGGCAAAGATCTTAATAATATAAACCCCGGAGACGCAGGCTTTTGTCAAAGTACGGCGAGGTAGAGGTTTTTATGCATAGCTCTGCAGATGCTTAAACCGATGATGGTGGAAGGTTTCATGTCACATTCATTTGTAAATGCATAGCGTATATGCTGTCTAATGGCATTCGAAACATCGCATATTGCATTTAATGAGGTCAATACCTTTGCCATGTTGACAGCATTTGTAATCCTAAACAAATTGAGTTGATTTTTGCTATGATCTTTGCCGTTTAGTGTGGACCACACACATGCCAGCACAACAACACTTGTACATCAATAAGTGCATTAACATATGTTTGGGTTTATAAACAAGTTTTGCTTTATTATTGCCTGTATTGCTAACAAATAAGCTATCTTGCCGGGTAGTCGCATTGCGCATACAACCATACAAGGAAATACTGAGGATTTGTAGATCTTTCCTATGTGACAGCTATAATAAACAAACTGAGAGGCCAATGAAATACAGGCAATCATGGCAACAGTACAAAATGACAGTGGAATTACACTTTCTACGGAAACTGACACCTCAACCTCGTAATCTTGCTTTGGGCTAGGGAGTAAGAGAGACCCCTTTAGTGATAACTTTACTCACACTGACTTAAACAACATAAGTCCAAATATCTAGCTGACGGAGTGGAATAAATGCAGACACAATACTGCCAACTCAATACACAGAACTGATATGATGCAATTCTCATTCAGAACTACAGCACTCGTATTGGTCAGTCAACCGATTTGTGGGGAATTTGTTTGATGATTTGTTCATATGAATTTTCACAATTCAAATAGTACTGATATGATGTTATTCTCATTCAGAACTACAGCACTCCTATTAGCAATTATTATAAAAAAGATGTAACTCGCACAATCTTACATTAATGTTTTATAACGCTTTGCTTTCGCTCCAGTGACGTTAGCTTTAGTGGAAGGGCCTTCAGTATTCCTTTTATCTAACAGTCGTACGTTTTTGTACGATTCACAATGTGTGAAGTCATACAAATTAGCCACCTGGTAAAATAGTTACAAAATTCTCATAAGATCAGCATGCCAGGAATACAGCCCTACCTTCAAACCCAACCAACACTGCATGGCACGAAAGCAGATCTTACTAAATCATATGTATTAGATTGTATAAATACATACAAAGTAGCTTCCTAAAGGGACAGTTCACCCAAACTTGAAAACTCTGCCATCATTTACACTGCTAAACAAAAGGGAAGATATTTGAAAGAATGTCAGTAACCATACAAATTTCATCCCAGATTCACTTCCATAGTAGGAAAAATAAATACTATGGGAGTCAATGGGGGATGTGATCTGTTTGGTTACTTACATTCTTTCAAATATCTTCCTTTGTGTTTAGCAGATCAAAAAGATTTATACAGGTTTGGAACAATCTAAGGGTGAGTAAAGAATGACAGAATTTTCATTCTTGAGTGAACTACCCCTTCAAAATAGTTACAAACAGCTGAGAGATTGTGTTGACCTGGCTAGTGTGTAGTAGGAATACCGGTGTTAAGAATGATAAAAACCTTCCTCACTGACAGACAACATGATTCATTTGGAGTTGTGTTTTTATATCTTTCATACACATTCACAAAATTCATCAGTTTTGTTCATTTTGTTCTAGATCCTTTTACTGTTCTAGGGAATGAGAAACCATTTATTTAACGGATGAATGAGCTTTTCAGATTTTATCAGACTAAATTGCAAACCAGCAACACTACTGACAACCCTCCCAAAAAACATGGCGCATCATTGTCTTTGTGTATGAGCCAGCTGAGCCGTCTCAAGTTATTGTAATGTAGGCAGTGTTCTTGATTATAATGGATGCAATTTAGCTTGGTGCAATCTGGTGTTGTTTTGATTGGTCAAGCTTTCCTCCGAGATATTGCATTTTTTAACTTTGTGTTATTTGTTGAATTCTTTATAGAAAATGGAAAGGCTAAAATACACGGGTAACACTTTAGGGGGCACAAATAATCATGTAGTACAGCCAGAACTAGCCTGTGCATCAATAGGAGCTAATGGTGAAGAAAGTCTAATCAGCATCTAATGAAGTGCTAAACTAAACTACACTGAGTCATAATGACTTCCTAAAGGCTGTGTGAGAGAACAGTCATCTGCTACCAACTGTACTTACATTTACATGTAGGCATTTAACAGATGCTTTTATCCAAAGAGATATACTTTATAAATTCACGTGTGTTTAAACTATTAGATCTCTGCACAAACACACGGTCTATGGTGACACATTTTCGTTGTTTTTAGAGATATTAGCTGTGAAAAAGTGAACAAGTTATCAAAAGTTTCCATTTGGGTATGTCTGACCTCTGAGACTTTGAGAATTCTTGGATAATATCACTCTTTCACCTATAATGAAGTCGAGATTTAAGGGATTTGTCTTCTTTTTCTCTAATTAATCCTTCAAATCCAACCCCAAAAATGCTGTTCTGCCTCTAAGCGGATTTAAATGTCAGCCAGCGAAATTAAATTACCTACTTAGATCAGAATGTTTTGACTCGGGACATGATGAATATCGTACCGCTACTCTGCAAATCTACGAAATTTGTCAACATTGCAAACCTTCAGACAGGTTTCGGGCAGTAAATTTGAATACTAAAGTGTCTTTCTGCAGAGACACAATAATTTGTAAACTAAAAACTTGCGAATATATGTTGATCAGTAAATGTCGTGCAGTGAAATGTTGCGCGTTGTAAAAGCTTAAGCAGAGTTTATATCCATCTATCTTCTGTTTCCAGTTGGCAAATGTGCCGGCACCTGTGCAATATATCATCTGTTAGTCTTGCGGCCGGCATCTTATCAGGTCTGCCGAGACCGACTTCCACAAATGAATTCCAGTATATGGTGCATACATTACATTCACTGTTAGGGTGGGACAATGGAATCTGTGTGTGACAGAATGAGAAAGAGATAGGAAATGTGGATGAGGGGAGAGAATATCATAAATTATGGGAGACAGTGATGTCGTATTGAGGATGTATCCTGAGACTTGTTCCATCGTGGCTGAATAGAGAAATCAACTAGACTATTATATTTTCAGGAGAAAAAGTATAAGTGGTGTGGGAAAAAAACTAGCCATGATATTGGTTGCTGGGTTGTTTTGTGGGGTTTTCTAGGGCGTTCTGCCTTTGTTTACAGATGATCCAAATATATTATACCACCACCAAAAATAATAATAATCATTGTAATAGTGTTATTTGGGCAAATTTTACATTCAAATCACATTTTCTATAATCATATTTTATAAACAATATTTAAAAATTCTTAGTTAAGTTGGATGGGCGTGTAGTCACTGTACACAACATACCCCATGTGACGATCTGTCAAACGTACACGCTTGTTGGGCCTCGTGCATGAAACATTCGTAAATATATGAGTGAATTCCAAGTAATTTGTGCGTAAAAAAGACCATCGCGAAAAAAAAATCCGATTCACAAATACTTCGTAAGCAAAGTGTGTGTGTGTGTTAATTCATTTTAATCACCACACAAGGGCGCGAACGCACACTCATTCACAACTAGCATAATCCACGCCTAGCATATCTACTGTAGGAATGCTGGAATCCTATGGACTTCATTCTCTGGTTTGGTTGCATTATATGGCATACATGCACAAGATACTAATAGGCTATATGCTTACCAAAAAATTCATCAATTTAACTGTATCCATTAAAAGCGTTTTTGACCAGCTAAAATAATAATACCTGGTGCTCTTCTGAAAACGACCAGCTGGTGGCGCCTGGGAATCCTTTGGAGGCACTGCGCGTTATTCTGGAGGTGCGTTGGTTGCTGAGATTTAGAATATCCGCAACAGTTAGCCTACTTGTTACTAGTATCTTATTTTAAAGAATATAACTTAATATGACAATGCAGTGACCATTAATATTAACAACTTTGTTATTGTATATGATGGGTGGTCAATTTAGTGTTTGTCCCGCCTCTTTCTCCACCGTGATTGGACGGTTGTGTAAAGAGGACATTGACGATTAGCTCTGCGTTTTTCCCAAAAAGAAAGCGTGAAATATTATTATGATACATAGTGCTTAGATTCATCAGTGTGTCTAAAAGAATACTAAACGTTACGTGCGCGTTTACGCACTATTTAACCGTGATAGGAGCAGGTGTACATTTCTTACTAGCATTTTGAACTACAGACATTTTCATGAATACGGAAATTTATGTTAAATCAAATTTTTTTCCTCAAAAAATCGTTCTGCTCCTGTTCCATGGTGTAAATTATGTTTAAATATAATGATATATGATCTAATGGGTGAGTGGAATAATTCCAGATCTGTGCAACATGGACTCTACTGTAGATACATGTTTAATTCACACTATAGATGTTATTCTATAAAAACAAGATGTAAAAATGATCTCAAGATCTCTTTACGTTTACATTCCACATTTGATGGTGTCAAAGCTGAGTTTAAAAATTATGCAAATTAAGCTATGCAAATCATTCCTTTCTGCATATTTATAGCCTTATCGTCTTTTGCAAACGCAGCTAATAAACCTACAGCATAAATAACAATTGATCCTGCAAGGAAGGTTAAACAGAGAGGCCATGAACCCTCTGCCATGAACGTCACACTTATTCTGTCAGAGAGAGAGAGAGGTGTGATGGAATTTAATATTGATCAATTGAGTAACTAGTAACTTTTAGTGAATGGCTTTAAACGATATATCAAGGAGGTGCTTTTGGCACATTTATCATTAGCTCCAAACGTATTAGTAGTGTCTGCTAGTCAAGCAGAACTATATGATGGTATTGTGTTTTTGTAGTGTGTTGCTATAGCAATGTGAAGATCATGGGTTTGGATTAAAGCATCAGCCAATGCATGAAATCAAAAACAATGCTTATAAGTTTGTCCTATAGAGATAATTGATACCTTAAATTACAAGTCTGGCCCCTGAGATATTTTACTGCCGAGTTGTGCCCCAACTCTGATAAAACACACCTGAACAAGCTAATCAGCGTTCCTTCATCTTCAGCGGGGCTGCGCAAAAATCGCATCGCGTATCGCATTAAAGTGCACTGAGAGTGATTTAGTTGCATGCAGAACTGTCGGCACCAGGGTCGGACTGAACAGTAGGACATTCTGTCAAAGTCCAGAACGGCCGTCCCACAGACGGCCTTCGGCCGTGACCAATGGCGAACTGGCGGACGTATTATAAACGCGAATGCATGCAACGTGAAGGCATTAGCGAGTTGGACAAGTACATACAACAACCCAAACCCACCAGTCAACAGTATTGGTGGAGAGCCAATGCCATCAAACACACCTCGCCACCACCCCATCCGCCCCCATCAACAGAATTGGCGGTGGGTTTTGTGGGCCGAATAATCCAGGGCCGAATTTGCTTCCCAGTTTGCAGTTGAGTCGCTCTCTCGCTACATTAATGACATACACTGATAGATTTGCACAGTGCCACATTAAGTTGAACGCATCTGTTCCCAAAGATGCCGATTAGCTTGTTCAGGTTTGTTTTATCAGAAATGGGGCTAAACATGGCAGGAAATGTATCTCGCGGGCCAGACTTAAGAACCACTACTTTTGACAAAAATGTTCCTCTATGGAATGGTGAAGGACCTTTACACTGTAGAGTGTTCACATATTTGGGTTAGTTTTTCATAAATCTCGGTATAAGCATGAAAAACTGCTGCCAGAATCAGTCACCAGAACATTTTAGACATCGTCCAGAAAGTAGCACGCGGCCAACTATTTTAGAACAAGCATTGTATTCTTAAAATCCAAAAATTGACTTTGCATTAACAGTTCCATTAAACATACTATTGAAATACCAGATGCTCAGGGCTATAATAAAATGCCTGTCGACAGCTGAGGTCTGCTTTTGACAAAGCTTGAAAAATCAGAAGGTTCATACCTAATCATCACATTGGATTTCCCAAAAGGATTCATCAAGATGCAGCATCTTTTATTTCACAAGCACGTCAATTTTGTCTTTCCAAAAATCAAGCATGTGTATACGTATTATTCTCCAAACTTGCCCCTGGCCTCTATGGCAGACAAGGTTACTGACCGGTGTGATATATAACAGATTGGTAAACATCCAGTCTGTTGCGGTGACCCTTAATCTGTTCTGGCTGCGGTGGCGTCAAGGGACACGCCTGATACGCAGCACTGCAAGCCTGCTGATAAGAATGTGTGAAATTGTGTCTGTTTGCATCAGTAATAAAGCTCTTTCTGTGTAATACACAGATGGGGAAAGAGGGCGTCCAAGCGTGACTGTACAATGAGTCTGCTAATTACTTCATTCCTGAGAGGAAGGAGGGGATGGGGGTGTGCGGTTGTGTGATCAACAAGAGCTGCTTTATTAACAGTCGAGGGAATCAAGGCACACAGATCCAAAGAAGTTTTCGATCGGTGGTGTGATTTGAGGATGATCGATTCTGTGCATCGCTCAGAACACGAGATTGACAGCTGAAATGGCCACTGCAGAAGAAGTGAACTGTGTTCGGAGTTGATTAAAATCTGCGATGTATAGCACACATGATAGAATATCTATAAATAGAGGTCACCGTAAAGTACTGCATGCTGAAAGACTGCGGTGGCCACATTGGACACTGCATATTCCATAATCAGAAATTTCATGTTCCAGTGGACCAAAAAAAGAGTATTCATGTATTTTTTTGGTTAAATAACACTCCTTTTGCCCTATTGTTATTGTACAATGCCATAACTAACACATTTGAAGTGCATAACAACAGCCTAGCAACCCGCCAATAATATTGAAAAAATATATTACATGTATTGGCACACAGCGCTGTCTCGGAACATTGACTGCCGCTTTCTGCATCCTGGTGTGATGGGAGAAAGGCAAAATCATGGCTGTTGTTTGACTCCATGGATGGTCAGCAGTCAAGACAAAGCCCAGCGGAAATACATTGGTGCAGTCAATTACTTTGCTTTGTTCCGTCACCCTCAAATGATTTCCCTGTGCCCCGCTGCTTTAGAGTATTACCGACTCCTTCACAAAGAATTATTTAGTCACCTTGAGCATGGAGAAAGTACAGCTCGAAGTAATTATCAAAAAGGGTCCACTTAATTTTTAATTGACTCACTTGGTTCATTGCCCCAACTTTGGTACGCTTGTCAAAAGTACCTTGTCTGTGTTCTCTCTGACCCTTGCTGTCAAAGTACAGCTCATCAACTTCTTTGAAATTGTGTTTCCAGTGCAGAAAGGGTGGGGGCTGTAGAGAAGACAGATTTTGGAAAAACAAGCAACTTATTTTTGCATTTTCATTTGATAAATGTATTAAAGCGTCACAACCAACTGTCAAATCATGCCATATGTGTGTGTTCTCACTCACTGCAAAATCGTTGCATTATGTTTCTTAAAACAAATTGAAGAAGTAACAGGATTTTAGTGACTGTATCTTCGGTTTTGTAGATCTTTATATTTGCAAAGATGCTTTTAAAGAAACACTGTTTCTCTTATCGGTTAAGCTAAAACCTGCTGACCAGTGCACGTTTTATTAAAGCTAACCTGACAAACCAAAACCTGACTTCAAAATCTGCCAATGTGGTGAGAAAAATAAACTTGAAAATAGGTACCTCAGAAAAAAGTTTATTATTCTCATCTTATTGGCATTTTTTTACTTGTTTTAAACTGAAATCTACCTAATTGTTATATTTTCTTTCATAAAACATAAATTCCATATATCTTAGGTACTTTTTTTTTACTCTAGTAAATGTATCCTGATTTAAGACGCTTTAGATATTTATAGAAAATAAGATAAAAATGCTTAGTGTTTTTTTTTGCATTGTGTGTGTTATAAAAGTCCACTCAAAGTTCAATTGGGGTAAAGAGGTTGACCGAGCGCAACTGTGGGGTCCTCCTGCAAAAGTTGGCCCCTTTTCTCCGCATAATCAAGTCAATTCAGTTGAATTCATGCCATTTTTCCTTAAAATTCACTTATATTTACATGTAGTAATTTATCAGAGGGCTTACCAGTGCTGTGCCACTTACCAGAATATATCTTGGGTCAAAACTATTTTAAAACTACTACACAAGAATACATTTTACATTCAAGCTACCTATAAAAAATGATTGATTTACTGCATCTAGAGATGGAATGCAATAAAGCGACCTACCATTAAAAGTATAGTTCACCCAAAACGGAAAATTCTGTCATGCACCCTCAGATGGTTCCAGGCTTCATAGAAGAAACAATTAAATGGTAGTCAAAGGTGCCCCAAAACTGTTTGTTTTCCTAAATTCTTCCAAATTTTTCTTTGTGTTCAACAGAACAAAATATATACAATATATTTTTTCTTGTATGGTAGTGGATGATGTCCCAGAACTTAAAATTGCTGACATTCTTTCTATATCTTTCTTTGTGTTCAACAGGACAAAGAAATTTATACAGGTTTGAAACAACTTGAGGGGGAGTAAAATGATGACAGGATTTTCATTTTTGGGTGACTGTCCAAAATGCACCTGCCCCCTGGCATTTTTCTGTGCCAAGAATTTCACAATGTCTATTATGTCCATCAGATGTGAATGCTGGTTCAATGCTCACAATGTCAAGTTTGGAAAGTTTTTCCTCTCTCACAGTGCTTCTCAGACAAGTTTTAATTACTTGCCACTTGCAACAGTGATAGGGGATGTTAAAGAGCTTCAGAACAGTACAGCCACATCTGTAACACAGGGACACCATTTTTGAGATATTATATATACTCATTTTGTAAAGAAGAATGTTTCAGGATAATAGCTGGATGCAGGATGACAGGATGACTTTTGGAATGTTGGAAAAATGTTATTAACATAGGATAATGAAACAGTTTGTCTATTAAGATAATCTTTACAAATGAACAAAATATTTGCAATTTCTGATGCTTTAATACAATTGGAAGAAGTGAAAAGCTAAAATGAGACTACTGTATGGTCGCTCAATATCAACATCACAACCACCAAGCCTCCGACAACTTTTTCAAACAAAAGAGTATTGTGTCCAAGTTGCATTTTTTGTGAGATTTTTATAATCTCTCCAGTAAAAGATGTATTCACTTTTAGCAACTTGTTAGCAACAAAGTCAAATCTAAATGTAAAAACGTAAAAATATTTGAAGGTTTTTTAGGCATTCAAACCAAAATCCATTAAAATAAAAACATTGATTTTGGGGTGATGGCACCAGAAGAGGTAAAAAGCTATCTTCCGTTGCGTTTTGGGGTAAAACAAAGCTTGAAAACGTTGAGAGACGGTATAGTGTTTCCGAACAATCCAACACCGCTTTGTTTCTGGAGGAGTGGTTTACATGAGTATGCAGTAGCCTCTGCACACGTGGCGAGAGTGATCTTAGAGGTGTGTGGGTACATTTGTACCATCTCTGCAACGATAGTGCTGTAGTACTCGAGTACGGTATTGAGACGTTTTCATGAACTTGGACTTGTCTCGGACTTGGTTATTGGTTTCGGCAAATATAGTCGGTCTCGACCAAGTCCAGCGATATATGTTTTCCTTTCTCCTTCAAAACAAAACAGTAATAGAGCAAGCTCACTGTGATCCGAAAACTAATGATCCGAAAACTGTTGCCGACTCAAGAACGAGATCCGTGCATGTTCATAAGCTCTCTCTTCACACATCAGTTCAGTGTGTGCTGTTGGTGTAACTAAATAACTCCGGTATATTGGTTGACTGTCATGCACGCCAGAAAGTGAAGAGCTGAATTAATCTATGGGTTATACTAAGTGTTTACGAGAGACGCTGAACGCGAACAATTCCGGTGAACTGGTTCGTCAGGGTCACTTAAAAGAAAATGACCAATTCGTCCGGAGCGCGAACTGAACAGCATCAATCATTCATCAGGCACGATGTCAACGGGCAGGGTAATAATAAAATTTGGTTTAACAAACCATAAAGAATTTATCGACATTGCGCTCTAAAGGAAACTTTTGCAACAAAACTTTCTCTGAAACCTGTGGGACAACATCCAATTTCCTACAATCCAACACATGCAAATGCATCAAAAAGAGAGGTACGCCATGTTTCAGAGTAAGTGTTGCTTTGATTATTTATATTGATTATTATCATTGCATTTGATTTTATTATTAAGTTAAGAAATTAGGGCTTATAGATTAGATCGATCGTATTTTTACTGTCATTTCAATACGAACATGTTATTTAAAGATGGGCACCGAAACGTGCTTATAAACGTGCCGTGGGGTCTCTGCTCTTTCTGGCAGCTACTCTATCGACCACGCACGAGCATGGGCTGGTCCATACACACACACATAAAAACACATACACACATATATGCACGTAAAGTAAATAAAATTACCTTATTGAAAGGGAAAATAAAATAAAATAATATTTTTGATCATTACAAACAATAATGAAAATGATTATCTTAGAATAGAAGATATCCTGTCTCTTGCATCACAAAAATCTCTATAGTATGTGGTCTTGTAGTAATGATTTTTTTCTTTCTTGATTGTCTCTATTGGACTCTGTCTTGCATGGACTCAAACCTCTTTGGACTCGGTCTTGACTCTGTCTCAACTAGTCCTGGTCTTGGACTTGTTTTGGACTCGACAACAGTGGACTTGACTACAGCCCTATGCAACGCTACACTCAAAAGCATTCATGCTGCTCAAATGTTATCGTAATTTTAATGTAGACCTTATCTGACCTCACCTCAGCTAAATAAAATGACGCGTTTTTTCGCACAGACTGGATGGCGCAACATAACACACCCACCTATTACATAGTGGCCGTGGACCAATGGTGGCTCGAGGGTGTTTACCGGCCAACACAAACTTTCCCGGAGAGTTCTGCTTAGTTTGCTGCTGGGAACTAGTGAAACTAATTGTCGTTTGAACCAGATTTTGGTCGTTTTCGATTTCGAATGTATTATGCTGAGCCCTTAAATGGCGAAAACTAGATCAAGAGCAAACTAGAAGCAAAGTTGTGATGAATGGATCTTTATAGGTCTGCAGGTCTCAGCCGACCAGTTAGGCTGTGGTAAAAATCAATCTACAAGAACCAATCAGGATTCCTCATGGACAGACCACACACACATAATAGGGTTGTAACATTAAATATTAATCCGTTTCTCTGATTTTGTATAATTTTGTCAGTCGTTGAATTGGGGTCATGATCACGGCTTAAAACTACTGAATCATATAGCTTTACAGCAAAAATCTGTTAAAAAAAAATATGAAATTATGACAGGGACATTGTTAAGAAAACATTCTTTCCAAACTTAAGGTTTCTTCAGAAGAATCTTTCTGTTTTTAGAAACTCATTTGGGTCGGCATATTTAACCATTCCTTATATGATTGTTTTTCATTCAGATCAAGACAGGGTGTAAAAAGATATTTGCCAGTATATTGCCTTGTTTCTGTGGGATGTTATTGGCCTGTAAAATGACAAATATTTGTTATGAGATGTACAAAAGATACCAGCATTACAATAAATGTGTCTATCAGCCGCTCCCAAAGCTTTCTGTTCATATGAAGAGAAATTTGATTGAAAGCCAGATATGTGTGATAGAATCTGCGCTTTGGGAAATGAATCCTGTTGCCCGAAGAAACACAGCATCTTTTAGTCCATAAAAAAGCCTCTGTGTAGTTAAGGGTCTTGCCCATGGGCCTTGTTCCCTGTCCGACCCATGTGGGAATATATAGCATTCAAAACAACAAATAATTAAATAAATAAAAACCAACACAATGTCAGAAGATAAAGAAATGTTGATATTTGGCAATCCTGTGATGCAAATTTAGATCTGACTAATTTTAAACTAGATAAAACGATATAAAATATTAATAAGAATATTTAATAATTTTATTGTTGAAGTTGATCTGCTTGGAACATCTGGCCATCAGCTGATTAAAGATATTAAAAGTAAAGAGAAGAATACTGGACATTTAATTCAAGATAGAAAATTAATTCAAGACCATGTTCGTCAATTCTTTTAAAGGGGTCATATCATGAGCAATCAAGTTCTCTTTGATCTTTTGAGATAAAAGGGTTCAATGTACTATGAAAATCTAGCGCCAACAAGGATTAAAGTAAACAGAGTTTAGAGCTAATCTAGGGTTTGTTGATCCTGGTTTTATTTTAATTCAAATTGTGTTCAACCACTTAACAGAGATTAAAACTTTAACCTTTAATTAATCCGTCATATGTGATTTATTTTGTCCGCCATAATGGATTTTCTGGTGTAACTAAAAAGCAACAGTATTGAAACTGTCATGTAATAGGAAATAAACAGCTTGTGCATGTAAAAGAAACGAAATTTTGCTATTTTAAACCTCTCTCTGGATAATTTGTTGATCAGTCTGATCATCCATTAACACATTTCACAAGCCTTGAGGGCCTTGACAGAGTATAAATATGACAGTTGAGCCGCATCATTAACCTGCAGCTCGAGACTTGAGCACACTGTATGTTGTCCCATAACCCTCACCCTACACAATCATTTCTGCATTTTTACACTTTTAAATAAACCAAATTTATTTTGTTTTATAATAAAAGGCAAATGACATAAAACATAAAAGTTAATTGCAAAAAGTTTTTTTCCTTTACTAGAATCAAGCACTTTTGCACGATTCTATGCCATTTTTGTATAATGAATTGTGTGAGTAGTGCGTTCACATTGAAAATTCTTTAAAAAAGTGCACTTTAAGTACCCCGGATGATACACTTTTTTCAACCGAAAATATGAACTGCGGAACTTCACGCACTCAACGGTCGCAGTTGCGCTTAAGTAGCAGAAGGGAGGCATAGCTATCAGACACGGCTCGAGCAAAACTCTCCAATCTGATGATGACTAAAGTTTTGCTTGGAAAAACAGATGACTACATTTAATGTACTATGCAATTGAAATTATTTTTTAATCACACGTATTTTTCCGTACGATTGACGTCATTTTCGCTCGTCTGGGTAACCGAAATACTTCTGCTAATAAAATGGTTTAGTAATCCATTTGGGACGATACTACTTTTCTGAAATTCATACATTAGATGGTTGAGTGAAGGGTGCATAGAATGTTATGTGGGACACAGCTTATATCTTTAAAGGTCCAGTGTTTGAAAATAAGCGACATCTAGTGGTGAGGTTGCGAATTAAACCACCGCTCACCTCTCCCTGTCGAAGCAGTCTGGTGGATGACAGAGATGTTTTCGCCTATTTGATGAAGGAGATAACGTATAAATGAAACGGGCTCTTTATAGCAGTTTGTCCATTTAGGGCTACTGTAGAAACAACACCGCAGATTCCTCGTAAAAGGACCCGCGGTGTATGTAGATAGAAATATCTTATTCTAAGGTAATAAAAAACATAACGCTTCATTATGTAAGGTCTCTAAACACCTCTGAAGACTCAGTTATTCATTTTATATTCCATTTTGTCAATAGATCCTCCAAAAAAGGACACATTGGACCTTTAAGTATTGCATGAGAAGCTGAGAATATTAAACATTTGCAGACATTTGGGGTTAGAACTGTGCCAAAATATACACATCATCATGCCTAATCTTTATCGAATTCATCTTTCAATTGAGAATCAAAACAGTATTATTTCAAGCCGCACAGGGTAAAGATTTAACAGGAGTATACAAGATCACGCTCACGTCCAACATAAATTATTTAGCCAAACAAAGTTCAGCGTGGGAAGGTCAGATGAAGAATGCTGCACTGGCTTGAAGGAAGAGCGTGATTTATGTCCCATTTAATATGCAGTCATCTACAATGTTTTTATTGCTTAAAAATACCAAGACAAGCTCGAGCGGCACTGATCTAACCTTGTTGAACAGCGCTACTAATAACAGTAAAATAAACACAATGGTGTGATGTCTGCAAACACTTTGTTTAGTGATTGGATGAGCGGGCTAGCACTCTTTTGATCTTTCTAGAGCGTGCAAGGCGTTCGTAACAGATACACGCTGCCCTCTGTATGGATGGCGAAGCCTCGTTCGTGCTCTCGGATAGCAGAACAAATGGAATTATTTATTGGACTAAAATATTTATCTGGGATTTTACAGTGCCCGCAGTGCCATGTCACATCGCATTTAGTACAAAGCTAAAGTGAGCGATTTGCAGAATATTAAAGGCAATTTAAGGGTTTTAGGAGCTGTTTTCCTCTCATTTACTGTTTTAAATTGTGTAATGCTGCATTGCTCAAAGGCTACTCTCATACCAATTATAGCCAAATTCATCTTTAAAAAACCAAGCTATTATAAAACACAATACAAAGCTGAAAGCACAGCTGAAGTGTTTACCAGGAGAAGAGCTCACATTTGCATTTACAGAATCAATTATGTACCAATGCTGGCGTGCAATCCATGCCATAGGCCTAAATCTAGTCACTAAAAGCAAATTCAATTTAGGATAGTTTTAGTAAGAAAGAGATTATGAATTCAGAAGATCTGGAATATGACGAGTATAAATCACTTTAATTACTTTTTTTAATTTTGAAAAAGTCTTTGAGTTCAGCTCATGAAAAATGGGGGCAAAAACAAAAGTGTTGCGTTTATAATTTTAGTCAATGTACATTAAGATAGAAAAAAAATTAATTAAATTAAAACAATAATGCACTATATATATAAGTTTAAAAAAATCTTTAAAATCTTTAAAAAATAATTTTTATAAAAAATCAACATATACTTTATTTATTTTTATACTTTATACTTTAATTTAAATGAGTGTGCAGATGTGTTATTTACAGTTTTAACATATTGTTTCGTACAACATCAAGCCTCGAGTAAGTGCAAAAGTTTACTTTAGCTTTTTTCATATTAGATTATGGATTTAGCCTTTCCCCTTTTGGGTTTACGATGAACAGGATTATGTAATGTTTTTTTCATATTAGCTTGTGGATTTAACCTTTCCCCTTTTTGGGTTGTCAATATACAGGATGATGTAGTGTTTGGATCATTTGACTCACGTCGTTGACTGTAATCTGAGGTGTATCTTGAGTGAAACGTCATTGTTCCCTATGGACTGTACGTGTGCAAGATGTAGGAGTATATGTAGTAATTGTAGTAGTAGTTCAACATTTGAACAGCTTTTGAACTGAAGCACCACGTCAAACTTGAATTCATAAATAAAAAGTTAAAACATGGAGAATCGACCTGGGTGCCATTTGCAGACATTTTATTTTTCCAGCACGGAACCTTTGAGCATTGACATGTTATCAGTAGATCTTCCTTGATGGATTGTAAAATGAACCTGCATGGCTGAGCATAAAATGATAAGAGAGAAGTTGCATCTGTTACACACTACCAGGTGATACTGCACTGTACATTAAACCAGTGTTCCAATGTTCTGCATAAAATCAACATGAAGGAGACAAAATATCGCAACCTAAACAATTCTCAAATCTGCAAGCCCTAGGACTCAAGGACTTTGCGCCAATGCGAGCATTAAGTGTAAATTTGCGATTAAGTGTCGAGTGGCATATTGGTAATCGAGGCGTAATACAAATCCGCAGGCCATACCAATAGGCACAGGCACGCTGAGCACTTAGTGTCGCTCTCTCCTGCTGGAGCTCTGGAGCAGTGAAGCGTATCCTTCTGCTGGGTCTGCTGGGTTTCTTGGCATGGTTTCTCCCTTATGATCAAAGCGAGTGGCAGTCCGCAGGAAAAGCCTGCTGCTCAGCACACCACCTCCACATGCATGTCAAATTCAAACTGCTGACATTAAAATATTATAACCCCACCCACATAAAGTTACTAATAATATATTTACAAATTAATATAATGGGGAGATTGTAAAGGTAGCCATTAAAATGCCAAAATATAAGTAGTAGGTGTCAAGTCAACCCAGGGTTAGCATGATTGATTGCTTTTCTAATTTTTTAAAGACCAATATCTAACCTCCAGTACTGTATAACACAGAACACTAAGCTACGAAACACATTGCATGAATTTATTAAAAAATAATGCCAAAAAATTAGTTGCTCTTCTGTTTATGTTAACACGTTTGGGTATGTTCGCATCATTTAAATTTGAATTGTGATGTGTAAATCACCAGCTTCATATCACAGAAATTCATATCACACGGAAATTAAATGTCCTCATCAGTGAGAAATGACAATTTGACAAACGCTGGCTCACTAGATGCTCATAAACTTTCTTGACCTGCTCTACAATTTAACTTTTTATTGTTTTCTTCTTCCTCTCATTTTATGTTAATGGTTAGGTAATGAGGGTATTTTAATGGAGTTAATGAGAGTATTAGGCTTGGAGCTATGGTCATTATTTCCGAGATCAGGAAATAGTGAACCTTTTTTTGGCTTTTGTAAAAATGGAAACAGTCAAGTCTTCTGTGTCATAAAATGTGCCTTTAATACATTACCGCATGTGCAGGTCTGTCTTAAATTACATAACATTTATACATTTAATTTATGCATTTGACAGATGCTTTTATCCAAAGAGATTTACAGTGCATTTAAGATATACATTTTTAATCTGTATGCGTGTTCCCTGGGATTTCATCCCACTGCCTTTGTACTAATACCACAAAACTCTATTAACTGAGCTACAGGGACCCAATAGCCCCCCTATACTTAAAGACTCCCTAAACCAACTCTTTCACAAATGATCAAATTTTCTTGCTTGTTTGACAAAATTCCTATACTGTAAGTTCTAGTAAGTACAGCTTGTTCCTTGTTCTAAAAGCAATTACCTATATACCATGTTGCAAGATAAACTTTAAATTGTATTTATTTATTCTTTTTATTATCATTTAAATCTTATTTTTAAAAAAAATCTTAAAGATATTGATTATAAATCTAAAATATTTTTGAATTTGTCTCATTGTTTACGTCTTCAAAAGTGGCCTATAAAATACTTTATAATAATAGACATTATTTATCTAGAGAACATGTAATTGGACAAAACTTTGGGTATGCCCATAAGTGCTTAATGAGTCATTCATCTCCTGTGTATTTTTATATGAATTTGGGTTGCATTGTAAAGGGAATTGTTAATCTTGAATTGTTAAAGGGACAGTTCACCCAAATTAGAAATTCTGTCATCAGTTACCCACCCCCGAGCTTTTCCAAATATTTGAAGAACAGTTTCGTACCAAGCATTCTTCAAAATATCTTTCTCCGTGTTCATGGGAACAAAGAAGTTTTTACATATTTGGAACAACTCGTGGGTGAGTAAATGAAGACAGAATTTTATTTTTTGGATGAAATCTTCCTTTGAGTGTTATTACTACATCCTAATTCATAAATGAACCTATATGTATTTTCATGTAATACTTTAGTGTAGGCCTATGTAGCCTTTTTGAAATAAGGTTCTTTAAATCACAAGAGCATCTCATACTTATTTAGTTATAAGGACTTTTTGACTTAATTAAGATGATGTCCAAAACATGTTTAAGAAAGCTGATTTGAGTTTATTTTTTCATGAAGAATGTTGTAAATTGCACTTTTATAGAGAACACAGAATAGAATGTGATCGATCGTGCTCCAATCAATATCAAAACATGAATCCCAGATTATTGCCTGCATCTTGATAAAGTCAATATACAGTAATACATATATATAGAAAAAGCGCACTATGGATTCAGGTTCACTCCAATAATAACACAATAATAGAAAAACTGACTGACTTACAAAATTAAGACAAGATTTTCAAATACTGAAACATCATTCAACACTTTCACACTATAGTGACTTACGGAATAATGAAAAATAAAATGAAAATACTGTAACATTACCTCACCAAACCCATGTGACTTTCTATCTCCTTTCAAACACAAAAGCACCCATAACACTTTCTTTCTCCTGTCCAACACAACACAAAAGCACTAGTTAGCACGAGAGGCTGTCTAGCATCATAAATATACCAAAGAACCAAAAGTGTGGGCCATAGACTCGAAACAAAGATAAATTCCATATCTCGCAAAGCTAAAAATTTGAAAGACGTTTTGACAATCCAGAGACAACGTACAAACGAGCGCCAAATACGAAAAAAGAGTACGGAAATTTTGGACTGTATGTGCAAATACCTTTAGTTTGTGCCATAGCTCAGCCACGCCCACTGCACCAGATCATTTCACGAGCCTCCCATGTTTACAGTCACCGGATTTTAACCATTTAACTCCATTTCCCTTAAGCCCTTGCATGCCATCTTGATTACCATTGCACCTGTCAATTTCTACCGGACTCTTACAATATATATTTACTAGCCTTCTGTTTGTTCTATGTCAGGTCTTATCGTTGGTTGTTTGTTAGCTTGATTGCTTGTAACGTTGCAACAGACAAGGGATTTTGAGCAATTGAAACTTGGTTGGCAAGATACGGAGATGAGGGCAGACCGGATGATGCTTTTCTTAAATTACTAGAACTTCGTTTGAGTAGAAATTGTTTTATGTTTGGGGAGAGGTTTTTCTTGCAAATTAAGGGGACAGCAATGGGGAAAAGATATGCAGAAGCAAATGCAAATATTTATATGGTAGAGTGGGAAGAAGCTGTTAAACCCAAAAGTGAGAAACGGACGGAAAATGTGTGGACATTTTTGGATGACATTTGGGGGGTATGGGCGTATTCGGAGAAAGAGTTTAAGGAATGGAAAAAGATGCTAAATATCATGACTCATGACTCAATAAAAGTGGGAATTAAAAGGGTTAGGTTGGTTAGGTAAGGTGTAACCCTCCATCAAGTTCGTTCTTTTATGCTCTCCAATTTAGAATCCTAGCTGCTCCCAGCAGATGGAAAGAGGTGGTGCTACTCCCAGTTTAGATTAGATTAGATTAGATTAGATTCAACTTTATTGTCATTACACATATACAGGTACAGTGTAACGAAATGTAGTTTAGGTCTAACCAGAAGTGCAATTAGCAAGTGCAGATATACAGTGTGAATAAATACAGAATACAATATTAGGAAAATAATTTACGATGGGCATGTACTATGAAAATGTGACAATCGGTATGTACTATGAACAATATATACAGAAGGCTATATACTGTGAACATTAATGTACAGGAGGTTATGAACAGATAACAATATAGACTATACAATAGTGCAAGTGACTTGAGTGTGCATTAGTTACAGACATTAGCTATTAAAGTTACAGTGCAGCAGATGAGTTAATGTGGTTATTAAAGGTACGGTGCAATACATGAGTAGATGCAGATATACAGTCACAGTGCAGTAGATGAGTTAATGCAGTTATTGAAGTTATAGTGCAATAGATGAGTAGATGCAGTTAGTTACAGTGCAGTAGGTGAGTTAGTGCAGTTATTAAAGTTACAGTGCAGTAGATGAGTTAATGCAGTTATGAAAGTAGTCCATTAGTGCAAATGAGCATTCAGTGTAATGTTCCTGGTGTGCAAGTGAGCAGTATAGAGTGCAAATGATGCGTGTAAACAGTCCGGTAGAGCAGATACATGAAGTACTGGTGTGTACAGTTCCGTCATGCATGGCAGCCCTGTAGTGCAATGTAAACATTGTAATAGCAGCATTAAGTTAAAGTTATGAGAGGTAGTGAAATCAGTGGGGAGCAGAGTTCAATAATGAAACAGCTCTGGGAAAAAAGCTGTTTCCTAGTCTGCTGGTTCTTGCCCGGAGGCACCTGAAGCGCCTACCGGAAGGCAGGAGAGTAAACAGTCTATGAGCGGGGTGAGAGGAGTCCTTGAGAATGCTGCGAGCTCGACGCAGACAGCGTTTCTTCTGGATGTCCTCAATGGAAGGGAGTGTAGTTCCTGTGATGCGCTGGGCTGTTTTCACCACCCGCTGCAGTGCCTTGCGCTCAGCAACAGAACAGTTCCCGTACCAGACTGTGACACAGTTGGTCAGGATGCTCTCTATCGTGCAGCGATAGAAGTTCACCAGGATAGTTGAAGACAGTTGGTTCTTCTTCAGTGTCCTCAGAAAGAAGAGACGCTGGTGAGCCTTCTTGACCAGGCATGAGGTGTTGGTGGTCCAGGACAGGTCCTCCGAAATGTGGGTCCCCAGGAACTTAAAACTGGATACACGTTCAACAGCCGTCCCGTTAATGTGGATGGGGTCGTGTGTGCCTCCTTTCGCCTTCTGAAGTCCACGATGATCTCCTTTGTCTTTGAAGTGTTAAGGAGCAGGTTGTTGTTTGAGCACCATGTGGCCAGGTGCCGTACCTCCTCCCTGTAAGCAGTCTCATCGTTGTTGCTGATGAGACCAATCACTGTTGTGTCGTCTGCAAACTTGATGAGGGAGTTAGATCCATTCACAGGCCTGCAGTCGAGTGTGAAAAGGGAGTAGAGAAAGGGGCTCAGTACGCAGCCCTGTGGTACACCAGTGTTGAGGGTGGTTGTGGTGGAGCAGATGTTGCCTAACCTTACAAGCTGAGGCCTGTTCGTCAGGAAATCCATAATCCAGTTGCAGGTTGTATTGTTAATGCCTAGGTTTCCAAGTTTGATGATTAGCTTGGAAGGGATTACGGTATTGAATGCAGAGCTGAAGTCTACAAACAGCATGCGTGCATAAGTGTCCTTATTGTCCAGGTGTGTGAGCACGGAGTGCAGCGCCATGGACACTGCATCATCTGTGCTCCTATTGCTACGGTAGGCAAATTGGTATGGGTCCAGTGTGGATGGTAAAGAGTCTTTTAGGTGTGACAGGACCAGCCGCTCAAAGCACTTCATAACAATGGGTGTGAGTGCTACAGGGCGGTAGTCGTTCAGGCATGTCGGGCTGGAATGTTTTGGAATGGGCACAATGGAGGTGGATTTGAAACATGCTGGAACCACTGCTTGGGCGAGGGACAGGTTGAAGATGTCCGTGAAGACCCCAGCGAGCTGCTCCGCACATGCCCTGAGTACGCGACCAGGGATGCCGTCAGGGCCAGCAGCCTTGCGCGCGTTTATCCGGCTTAGTGCAGTGAAAACATCTGTGGAATTTACTGTGACGATTGGGTGGTCGGTGGAAGGTGTGAGCCTGGTGGCGGGTTCCTTATTGTCTCTCTCAAAGCGTGCATAAAAGTCATTAAGCTCGTTCAGAAAGGCAGCATCTCTGGTTATGGGGATGGAGTGGTTGGGTTTATAGTCACTAATGGCCTGGATGCCCTGCCACATGCGTCGAGGGTCAGAATTGGTAAAATGCTCCTCTAGCTTCAACTTGTAGCAGTGCTTGGCCTTTTTGATGCCCCTCTTCAGATTTGCCCTGGAAGTACTATAGGCCTGTGCATCACCTGATCTGAAGGCGATGTTGCGTGCTTTCAACAGGAGGCGCACTTCCTTGTTCATCCATGGCTTCTGATTAGGGTATATGGTGATCTGCTTTTGAGTTGTGACACTATCAATGGTGGTATTGATGTAGTCCAATACAGAGGAGGTGTAGGTGTCTATATCCGTGTGAGAGCCACTGGTGGCCTGAGAAGCAAACATACTCCAGTCTGTGTGTAGAAACCTTTCCTGGAGTGTGAAGTCTGCCCCCGCAGGCCACACCTTGATGGTCTTCACTGATGGCTTCACACGATTAATGAGAGGTGAATACTTGGGGGTGAGGAACAAAGAAAGGTGATCAGATTGACCCAGGTGGGGGAGGGGGGTCGCGGTGTAAGCTTCAGCCATGTTTGTATAGACATGGTCTAAAGTTTTGTTTCCTCTTGTGTGGCAGGAAACATGCTGATGAAATTTAGGGAGCACTGTCTTTAAGTTTGAGTGATTAAAATCTCCCGCAACAATAAAAGCAGCCTCCGGGTGAGCAGTCTGTTGTTTACTGATGGCTGCATGAAGTTCTTTCATAGCACGCTTGGCATCAGCATTCGGTGGAATATAAGCTGCAGTTATAATGGTGGAAGTGAATTCCCGTGGCAGATAAAACGGTCTACATTTAACCATGAGAAACTCGAGGTTAGCCGAGCAGTGTCTCCCGACAATAACAGAGTTCGTGCACCAAGCTTTATTGACATAAATGCACAGTCCACCTCCTCTTGTCTTACCGGATTCCTCTGCCGTTCTATCCGCGCGGTGTGTGTTGTAGCCCGCTAACTCAATAGCGTTGTCCGGTATGCCGCTGTGTAGCCATGTTTCCGTGAAGATTATGACATTGCAGTTCAAAAGTCTTTTGTTGTTGATGATGCGGAATTGAATCTCATCCATTTTGTTCACTAATGATCGTACATTAGCAAGGAAAATGCTGGGTAAAGAGAGCCGGTGTGGTGTTAGCGTTAGCTTAGCTCTTAGCCCTCCGCGTTAGCTTAGCTCTTAGCCCTCCGCGTTACCCACAAGGATTAAATCCTGAGATAAGAGTACACATGGCCATCTACGACGATACAGTCGGATTGCAAAAAAATGTAACTGTCAATTCGAGTAGCTCAAAGGATCTCGTCCTTTAATGTCCTGCTTTGTATCGGTTTCATCCAAAGCCAAGATCGACTCCGGTGAAGTTTAATATTTCATATCTCATTGTACACTAGACCACTCTAATCTGCCCAGAAAACGCATTCAACAGCCATTGACCATCCAAAACATTCTTGCAAAGCTGTTTGGACGAGGGCACATCTGTTACAACTTACGTGTAAATTCACGTTTCGTTTGGACAATGACCATTCTAAGGAGATGTCCTTCTGGGTGCTGGAATGTACCACTATCAACATAATCCTGGGATGCCTGTGGGTTCAACTTCACTTTTTACACCTCAACAAGGATTCATCCGACCTTCCACATCTTCTTCCGCTTTTAGCCTTTTTTTTAAAAGGAGGCTTGAGACCCAGCATAGACAACTGTACGCTCAACAGTCACGCAGTCAATTTCCGGTATCCCCTTCTTCTGGTCCCAGCATAGAACAACTTGCCTGGAGTCAGGATTTTCTGCAAACTTGATTTATAAAAGCACATACAATCTTATCAGCCTATGTAAGGGAGATGGAAAACCGCCTTTATTAGCCCTTTAGGTCACTACGAGAACAGAGTAATGCCTTTCAGACTGGTCAGTGCTCCAGCAATCTTTTAGATTTCCAGATGCCCTTAAAGTTTTCGAACATATGAAACAAGCCTTTTGCTCTGCACGCACTCTGTCACCCTCCTCCTGAATTACCTTTTGTTGTAGAAGTCAACGGATCCACCACCGGAGTGCGTGCTGTCCTTTCCCAGCGGTAGGGGAATCCTCCGTGCCTTCACCCATGCGCCCTCTCCAGCAAGCAGTCCCTGACATACTGTAATTATGACATTGGAAACAGGGAACTTCTCGCCATTAAATTGGCCATAGAAGAATGGCGTCACTGGCTGAAAGGAGCCAAAGACTCCTTTACTGTAATCCCTGTAATCACCCTGTCACTTACCAGTTGAAGCTCCCACGACAATATTGCATCTCCCTGTCATTCCATGTTTCACTCCTTAAACCTTTCAAAGATCCTGTTCCCCTTTCGTCCACAGGGTCTGGGGCTGAGGCAGCGCCTCCACCATCTCTTTCCATCATTGTCAACGAGCAGATTTACCGTTTTGAGAGCATTCCAAGAATATTTTGTGGACTGTGAGGGGTATGGGCCTGAGGCACAATCCATCTATCATAAGCCATTGCACCCAGTCAGCAATCTTGATAACCATTGCACTTGTCACTCATTATTGGGCTCTGTATATTCACCAGTTCTCTGTTTGTCCCTTGTCAGGTCTTAAGTTTTTTTTTATCTTGATCGGGTTTATCTTAACTGTTACCAGTTATTTGTTACCTGTGAATGTTTATGCTTATTTTTCTTGTTACATGTGGATATACAAACCTCTTACCTGTGGATGTACATACCTGTTACCTGTGGATTTATGTCACCTATTGTCTTAGTAAACGGTTTACGGTCAACAGTACTGTGTTGTCAGTGGTCCAGAGTGGTCTGATTCTGTAACACAAACATTGTTTATGTCTGAGCCTATTTGTATTATTTGGTGCTTAGAATATCTTAAAGACATTTAATAGGAGTGAAATGGGACTATAGGGCTGTGAAGCTTCAGATTAATAATAAAAAACAAAATCACCACACAAGTGTTCTTAATGATTTAGAATAAAGTGAATAAACTACAAGCACATTTTGGGTGCAGTATCTCTTTAAGAGCAGGTACATTCCACACATCATGAGAGTCAGGTTCAGTATTCCCTCTGCAGCTGAGCTTCCCCAAACCTGTCTGCCAAATCCCCGGGCTTTAACTCATCATTAGCAGGCTGATCTTGCGTTTTCTCTAGCCATCTCTCTCTCTCTCTCTCTCGCTCTCTCTCATAAACACACTGTACGTGTTCTTATAAACACACTGGAAGCTTCCTGTGCAGGGTTTGGCATTAACAAAATGTCAGAAAAATTCCCCACAAGGCCTGGCAGGGATGTTCAATTAAGCACAACATGCAAAAATGGACCTCTAATGAAGTACATTAACCTGAGATAGCGCCTGTTCATTTACTGGGCCGTTTGTGCGCCTTTTTCTCATTTACCCCTTTATCCACCCCACCATGTCATCTCCTCTCAAAATGTGACTGAATGTAACAAAAGGGAATAGAGAGAATAAAACATGCCTATGTGACCGCAATGATTTAGAACATTTTTTTAGGAAAAGCAGATATAAAATGCCTCCAAACAACACATTATGGATACTAGGGAGAGAAAAAGTGGAAATAGAATGAAAAAAAAATGAAAGGCTGGAAGAAGAAAAAAGCCATTTGTCAGTCAGAAGTCTAGCATCTGTATTGTCATTGAGAGCTATTGTGTGTCCAAGCCTTAAAACTGATTTTTCTAAATGCATTTATCTGCTCTTGGATGCACTACCCTGCAACAGAAGATGGATGGATGGATGTAAGAGTTATAGAGCAGACCTTCAATACTCACCCACAGGCTTAAATAAAAAATATCTCACTTTTTCTGTTCCACTCTTTGCTATTCTGCATCGAATACAAGTTAACATGGAGTAACGATGAATGTATGTTTTACTACTTTATTTTACAGAATTTTCACAAATTATTGAAATGCAGTACAAAATGTCCAATTACAGAAAAATACAAAAAATACAAGTAAACGCACATCATGTATTTTACCATGTATGTTAATATATAATTAATTATACTATAATTAAATTTATTTTTGGTTGCTAAAAGCTATTATTAATCTGCTGTAATGGTGATCTGGTGACCATGAGTTCGATATATTACTCAATGTTTCTCAAAGTACAAGAGTGTAGACATTATGAATTTAATGCTCACAATGTTTCTGTATGCTGAGAAGCATGTGGTGACTGTCAATTAATGTCACAGTCTGTAGTATCTCACTGGTTAATTTGTTTACTCATGAATTACACGATCCTGTGAGCTTCTGGATAATCTCTTATTAGTTTCTATCCGTGATAAGTGAAAACACAACCAAAACAGCTCGTTCACGTCCAGCACCTCGAAAAATAATTAATCTCATTGTAAAATAAATCTGATTATTCATCCATTCCTGAACTAAGCCTTCTCTAAAAAGATTGCGCAAAATCTTTTTGGATGACAAACAAATCTAATTGGTAAACTTCGCAAAACCTAAACAGCATTAAACTTAGCATTCTATTATTACGAATATGTATGAATGTTCATAAATTATGAAAAGTCAGTCTGTATTAAGATCTAGAAACACAGAGCATTTTCTTCTCTTCATTATAGAGCAGATACTATTACTCAATACTCATAAGGAAATTACAAAATTAGTCACGCATTAGAAATTAATTATAGACTACGTTAAAGTGTGAAATTGAAATTTGACAGCATGAGAAGGCATTTGGGAATAAAGATGAATGGTAGCGACGGCACTCCAGTTAAAACAGTTACGACTGATTCTGAAGTAATACCACATACGCCTAAAACCACAATCCTCCAAGACATTAAATCATGAGGCAGAAAATATTAAGTGAAATGACTAAGACATAATTGATTTATAAATGCTGCCAGGAGACACCTTTCGGGATGATAAATAATCTTTCCTGCATGATTTGCTAGGAGTGTTGAAGTTTTGCAGTAAGCAAGACTGTGTCGGGATTCATTTTGTTTTGATGAGCGCTAATTTAGCTTGATTCAGCAAATCTCTTTGTCACTTTCCTCTGTATGGGAGCAATCTGTTTATCAAGATAGATTAAAGATTAAGAGGTCGATTAAATTGTTTATTTCACAACATTTAGTTATGATCACCTTTCTGACAGACACTTCTGCACACTATCTTACTCTGACTCATATTTTCATCACACATTTGCATATAGACACATTGCCTTTATATTGACACTTTTCCTTTCTTAAGGCGAAGTCAACATTCACTGTTAAATGAATTCCTAGATTAATATGAAATCAAAGTTTGAATCAGTTTGATTTAATTCCCTCATATCAATACGAAGAATTTAATTGTGTCTTCATGTAAAACATTTCTTTCAAAATTTCTCGTTTTCAACTTTTAATTTGTAAATGGTATTTACTTTTGCTTTCATGCTACCAATGCGGCTTGTGTCATACATACGTCAGAGATCAGCCTTCAGACAGAACTCGACTTTAAAGATTAAAGTTAATAATTTCTTTAATGTAAAAAAAAAAAAATATTACAGAAACCAATCATTCCACTTTAGAAGACTTGCGTAAGTTTCATAATGACGAATATATGCGCTTGTACTTGCTTGAAAAGCACCATTACCAAGCTAGGAAGAGCTAGGATTTAACTCGGATTGTGCTCCGCATAAAGAAGAAAGTCATATACACCTGGGACGGCTTGAGGGTGAGTAACATATAGGCCGATTTAATTTCTGTGATGAAGTGTTCTTCTAAAGCTTGTTTAGTTGTGTTGTTTGGACCTACTGTAGGGTAAGCTGAAGTAGGTCTCACTTTGAGATTGTGTAAAAGTATCGCTGTGATACTGAGCACCGTAAGAGCCCTTTAGCTTAATGGTCTTTCAAATAGATTCGCAGATTTTTCTTTTATGTTTTAAGCATTTGGCAGACATTTGTCTGATGGTCCCAAATGTTTCAACAACTGCATGCTTTGAAAAATCTACACAAGGAATGCTTGAAGACTTTGCATGATCAGATGTGTGGGTATCATTTTGCAGTCTAAATGCGGGTTTTTACATCTGAGTCAGCCCTACATTGTAGCCCCCATGCCTTAGGCTACGTATGGGTTTTGCTTCTGCGTTTTTGTTCATGTCGACATGCAATGACCACTAGTCGCCAGTGTCCACGGGCGTGTTGCTTGTGTAACTAAGTCAAGAGCCGGAAAAGAAGCAGCTTGTTGTGTACGTGGTTAGCAGTGATAGTAAACGCAACACTTTTGCTGAGTTTACCTGAGGGAGGGTTTAAGCAGAATAATCACAGCGCTTAAAGTCTGCGTTGAATTGACACGTTGTTACATGTTTGCTACGACGTAGGGTAAATGGGTCTGGATAGACTCGATGCTGAACCATAAATCGAGCTTATATCATAAAAGTTTGGGATGTTAAGGATCTTTAGTTTGTGAAAGTTTTGAGGGACCCTCTTCAGCATCTACTAGGGATGTAACAATATTATCGATATCATGTTATCGCAATAGCAAAATGGTCACATGACCGTATGAAACGATAGGTCTTCTGGGCCTTACATAGAGAATTTAAGAAAAAAAATAGATGTTACCTTTGGCAAGGTCCATCTTGTCCAATTATTTTATTTGAAGGTCATTTTACCAATCTCATACTATAACTCTCTAAGAAAAGAGGGCTTATGGCATGTCTCCAAGTCATCATTTGTCATAAAAAATATTGCAATAAATACCGTACAGTGGACAATATACCGAGATATTATTGTTCAGTGAGATTTTGATATTGTTACATTCCTAGCATCCACAGTGGTTTAAGTTGCTTGAGGTGTTTTCACTAAAGTGGATTTCAGACAGCGTATCAACAGAAGTCACTGCATGGAGTGCTGTTAATTATGTAAGGCTGGCATAACACACAGGGTTTCTGCCAATCTCATATTAATCTTGAGTACCTATAGATCTTCAAATAGTATTTTGTTTGATCACATTTATAAAAGATAGATAGAGCTGTGCGATTGTTTCTGAAAACATACGGCGCGTGTGGGGGGGGGAGGGGTAGGCTGAACCAAAGCACGTGCGCACCCATTGCCAACAAAACACAGACATCAGTTTCACTCACCGCATGTGGTTCATGTCCGGCATCTTTTACAGCTGGGAGGGCTCCATATATCAGTTTCAAATGATCTCCAAATCCAGCGTTATATCCACAGTTTATATAAACATTTTCACCCAAATGCAGTGAACAAACAAACACCTGAACATCGCGAGCGTATGCTTACACGTGAAGTGACGTCTGTGCATGCTCTTTCTGCTGCTATCCTTACTACCGTGTGGCTGTGCTGCGTGCTTTTCCCTGAGAATTGTCCAATAAGGGACTAAGAAAAGTTTTTACAAAATAGTTTTATATGTTGGAAAAAAACTTTTTGGAAACCTGTACAATCGCTGGGGGAGTGTATCGTGTATTAGTGTAACTGTTTATCTTCAATAAACTGAATTCAGTCATCAAAAGACAGAAGGGAGGGATTATCTTTAAAGCGGCCATTCCCATGATGCCAATTTTCAAACTTTAGTTAGTGTGTTATGTTCCTGTTAGAGCATAAACAATTTCTGCAAAATGATAAAGCTCAAAGTTAAATGCCAAGTAAGATATTGTTTTTAACAGAATTTGCTTTTCAAGCACTACAGAGAACGGCTGGAATCAGACTACAGTCCTATACTTCCCGGGTAAATGTTGTCACTATGCCGAGTTTTTGAAAGACCTCCGCTCAAAGGAGTACACCAAAAAAAGGGGCGAGGTCTTCCTTAGAGAAGAGGAAGAGCCGCTGGAGTAGTGTTTGGTTATCAGAGATTGTAAACATTTGACTAAGCTGGGCAATTAATTACTTTCACTTTCATCACAGTCCTACAGCTGGTAATTCAACTACACAAATTCTAAGATTACCAACGGTCAAATAACAGATTCTATGACTTTAACACAGGCTGTGAAAGCTGTTCTGTGTAATACACTGATATTTTGTGTGCGTGTGTGTGTGTGTGTGTGTGTGTGTGTATACCTCAAAAACACTTTTATGAAACGTTCTTAGATGTCCTGCTTGCAAATGTCTACTAGTCAATCTGCTTGCTTTATTATCCAACTTGGTCCAGGATAACAAGGCAAAACTAAGGCTTCTGTTATTAGTGTTAAATAATATAACCAGTCTGACCCAATCAGTCTGGTTTCATTTCCCTCGCCCATAGTAGGAAAAAAAATCGCGATCTCTTAAAAAGATTGACGTTTGCACATGCACAAGCAGACCTCCGTTACACTTTGGTTGTAGTGAATTTGATGCCATTATTAATGTTTATTGCTGAAAGCTAATATAATGAAGGCACGTGCACTGAGAGGGGGACCGACCAATCACAACAGCCTGAGAAGCGGAAGCTCGCTGATATGGTGTGGGTGGGACATCTTCAGACACGATCTAAGCAAGGAACCAATCACGACAGACTGGGTCAGCTTTACCAATCAGCGTTTCAGAAAGGAGGGACTTTATAGAAACCGGAAACCTTTTTTTTGTGAGAAGAGGGACAGCGGTGAACAAAGGACTTGAAATATGTGAAATATAAAACGTTTTTTTTTAAACTAGAAACATGAACATCCATTGTTAAACACCCCAAAAACATAATCAAAGCTTAAAAAACAGAAAAAGAATGGCTCGTTTAAAAAACCTTTACAATTTGATTTCTGTCCAAACCCAGTAAGCAGCTTATGTGGACCTCATTGCCAAAAGGTGGGGATTAGATTTGTGCATATAACATATTTTGGCTGGAATCTAACAGCACTGCATGTATTCGTTGCAGCAAAATGAATCCCACAATGCATTGCAATAAGCAAAAAATAATAGTTTACTTAAAATTAGGGTTGTCAAACGATTAATAGTGTTTAGTCGCATCCAGAATAAAAGTGTTTTCATAATATACGTCTGTGTACTGTGAATGTTAGTTTTGTATTTAAGAAAACATACACAAACATACACATAAACATACTTAGGAAATATTTACACGTATTTCTTTTCTATTTACCAATAATTAAAATTACATATAATTTGTATTAATGTATATATTTTTCTTAAAAACATCTATGTATGTGTATGCGCTTATAGATACAAAATAAATATGCAGAGCACACAGACATATATTATGTCAACACAAACTTTTTGTTCTAGATGCGATTAACCATGATTAATTCTTTGACACCCCTACTTAAATTCATTTAACACCAGAAAAAAATTGCTCAATCAAAATAAATTAATCACAAAAAAAATGTCTTCGCTGACTTGTTCTCTACTCCTTTTAGTACAATTCACATCGCACAGATTCATATGATTATGAATTAGCCTCCTCGAAAAATAGTTACGATCACGAAATCCTGTGAGATGAGGCCGGCAAGGCAGCCCAATGAAGACTTTATCTGAACAAGCAGTATTTTATTTTTAATGAGCAATGCATAAATGAATGAGGGAGTGGCTTCATTATTCCATGAAAGATTTACACAGCTGGAGACAGGTTTGTAATACATGTAGTTCTTGCTTAGAATCCACTCCAAGTCGCTCCTTTACAATCAGATTAATCCAGATTCACAAACATATCGACTCAGAATAGACACTGCCGTTTAAACAATTACTCTCAATGAGGAGACATTTACTTTATCCATTCATTTCAGTTGTATCCAGAACACAGACGTTTCCCCCTCACCCCCACTGTCATCGCTCATATGAGAACAATTTAAAAAATGGATGCCATTATGAGCAGTGTTGGTGGTTTAGCAAGAGAGAGAAATTTTGAAAAGATTTTGACATTTCTGCAGATGGAAGGGTTAGAGCTCAAAAAATGAATTTGAATGGAAATTATACATTGTTCTCCCTGGATGACAAAAGGAAAACAACTATCAATAGAAGAGTAATTTCGAGAGTTGACAGTCAATTCTGAAAGCAAATGGTTTTAATGTTGAAAACTAGCAAATCATGTCAATTATCTGATCCACAAACTAAACAACCAATCCTTTTGGCAAATCTACAGTCATCTGTAGTATAAGACTATACTTATATTTATGGGAAAAGTCCACTATGAAGTGTACACCTTTTTTGAAGTATACTCTTAGTAAACTACTAGTTTTCACACTGCCTCACTTCTAGTTTGTTATTTATTTTTATTTAATCTGTTCATTTATCATGTTTGTAATTTGTATTATGTGTCTATTTAATTACTTTCAGCAGAACTTTCTCTCGTCTATCCATTCATTACGGGTGAGAGTGTTCTCTTCACAGGAGCATCACACCGGCTCATGTCTCAGATGGTGACAGACACAGGTGGCAGACAAAAGCCAGCGAGGGAGTCCGCTGCTCTCGCGCCGCTCTGCTCGTCTCAGGTTCTGGCAGGATTCTGGTGAGCTTATCGTCGGTCCACAGAAGTGCTCTGTCATGCTTCTGATTGGGTGTGATTTGGATTCTTTCTTCTCCGCTTCAAGCCTGCACCTCCTGCTTCCTTCACTGTCACCAAAACTCCTTTGAGAAAAAGTCTGTGACTTATCACCTTATGTTTATTTGGTAGCAAATGTTGCAAATGGTGTTCACAGATGTACCAACACCACTTGTGCTGAGGCTTGCCTTCATTACACTGTGAACAAGGAATCATGGGTAACAACAGATCGTGCTTACTTGATTTCGACATGCAGTAAAATCATACACTTGGCTGCAGGAATTGCGAACATGATCTTTTTTGAAAGTGTTGCTGCTAGTTTTCTGAATATTGTGATATCTAAATACAACATTTTACTCTACAGAGTTATTTCATTGGTAGTCTTTATGCCATCATCAGACCGGATTTTAATGAAAAAATGCGCAAATTTGACCCTAAATAGAGTACCATTATTTTAAATAAAATTATGCAATGTTTGTGTAGGACATGAAATACTTGTCAACTTCAAAAAAACAGGAACACTGCATTTGTAAACTCAATATTTAGCACAAAGTATCACATTTAGCATTTGAACAGCATTGAGACTATAGGACAAAAAGTAGTTTTGTAGAATGTAGTTTTGTTCTCGGTAAGCATAAAATAACCACACCCTACATCTGACGCTAAGGGTTCCATGTTTGAGGTTTATGGGGACACTATGAACCAGTTTTTATCCGGGTCCTTGCTTTCGTGGAAACATATTGAGCGCCTGCTCAGGCCAACACTGGCACAATGTATTTTACAAACCACAGATTTTATGGAATGCTGAATTCAATGAAACTGTCTTCAGAATTTATAGTTTTGTGTGTGTCCAAAGTCCTCATAATGTGAAATGCATTTCTTTGATCCTTCAGAATAATCTAGTCTGCATCAAAAGAGCCACATGAGGGCAGTGAAAGCTGGTGCAGTGGTGGGAGCCTCTGTATCGCTTTTAACAGAAATCATCTTTAAACATTGTTTCAAGCTGCTCCGTGTTTATTTGGGAAAGAGGCAGAAGCAGAGAAAACAAAACGGCCATCATTAGAAACCTGATGTTTCAAACAGGTCAACATGTCTCTGTCAATAAAATATGTATGGAAGAAGGTTCATGGTCAATGCAATCCCATACTGCACTGTGATGAGCTGACTATAGAATATGACATCAAAGGTAAGGCCTTTGTTGATTTATATAATACTTATATTTTATTCAATTCCATAAGGTATTGATATCAAATCAAGTTATTTTACAGTATATCTGTGTGTGCTATAGCTTAGTAAGGTATAAGCTTCAGATCAAGGTTTGTGACATGCGGTTAATATGTCAAATGTGAACTCTAAAAAGGATTTGTCTACCATTTTTTACATTCGAAGCCAACAAAAATTGAAACACCTGACATGTGATAAACAATATGATACCAACAGAATCTCTCCGTGTTTCAGGAATCAGGACAACAGCTCAGACATCAGCATTTCCCATCTACAAGAACCAACCAATAACTAAGGATCAAAATCTGAAACATTTTAATAATAATAATAATAATAAAGGAATGTTTTTTATGAATACTCCTGATCTAATTGTGAAAATATTTTATTATTAAATTAATTAAAACACAAATTTATCTAAAATAATAAAATAAAAAATGAAATGAAATAATAAATATAATAGTAAAATATAATAATATAAAATATGGTTTTGTTCATTTAAAATATGTTGTTTTCAGAGTAATTTGAAGCCCAGGTGCAATGTCATTGAGTCAAAAAGGAAAAACAGGATTTTTTTAGAAGCTGAGAAATCCTCAGATCCCTGCTGTCAAACCAGAAATCAAAGTACAGCTGCTAGTTTTCACCACATGAAACTTCCCTGGGTGATTTGAAATGGATTAATTCTTGCTGCTGGAAAATGTAATTCCTCTCCCGGCAAGCCTGCAGTGATGTCATCGTAGAGGAAGCTTGTTCACATGATTGTGCCGTCTCTTCTAAATTGGCACAGAACATCTCCTCTTGTGGCTTTGTTTACACATCCACATCCGAACACAAAGACGACAACGAGGGGAGCTTGCTTTACACACGACAACATGACACGGCTTAAACTGTGAACATGGGAGAGTGTGAACCCCGGTGGTCACTGAACTTGAATATAAAAAGGTGTTGAAGAGAAATTGGTGTTTGTATTTTCAGGAGAAAAAATGTTGGATTGCAGCTGGAAAAGAGACTCTGGAGAAATAGATCAAGGGATTGAATTAGACCAATCCCTCCGAAGACAACCGTTCAACATGGACTACATACAATACATACAAAACTAAAAGAATTGTGAATGTCAACAAGAGAATGATTTTTTATTTCTTTTGGCTAGTATTTGAGGAATGTCCATCTCTCCCTCCGTGTTTTTTGGCTTCAAATTCAGATCACCAGGGTTCATGGTATTAAATTTACCCTAAGAGGCAGATCTGATTCTCTTTATTTTAAAGTCGAGGATCCATATGCGGCCTTGTTACAATAATCTATAAAAATATATGTATTTAATAAGCTTTGGTTTATTTTAAAATCCGGCCAATAATTTACACAGACCGGAGAGATGGAGGAGGGAATTATGAAGTAAAACTCGAATGAAGCCAACAGCAGCCACATGTTGAAAGGGTTCACCCGGTTTCCAATGACAGAAGAGAAGACCAATTTGATCTTTATGTGCCAAACTAAATCCCTACGTTCTTATTCTGGGAGCCTGCAACATGTCCAGAAATGCTGGTTTACTCCATTGCAGTTTAGATCTGAAATATTAAACATGGTTGTTAAAAAGAACAAATTCTTACAAAAGCAAATTGCTCACGATTTAAAAATTCATTCTACACTCACATCCCAAATGGTTTTTCTCGCAGTCGTTTTGCTCATCAACAAAGAAGTGATAACTACACCTCTGTTGGTTTTGAGCAACATCTCATCATCTCATGCAGGTGAATGTCACGCATATGACTGTATTGCAGTGGCGGCTGCTGATCTTTTAAAGAGGGGAAGCTCATCCATCCATCCATCCATTTTCTACCGCTTATCCGAACTACCTCGGGTCACGGGGAGCCTGCGCCTATCTCAGGATTCATCGGGCATCAAGGCAGGATACACCCTGGATGGAGTGAGGGGAAGCTCATTTTCGGCCTAAATCATAAAAATTGTCCATTTATTTATATGTAAATTCTGCCCTACGTTCCTTTTCAAGAAAATGCTCTGTAACCCTGTCGTACCAACTAGGCGTCTTTTCCAGTGACTTTAATTAATGAACAAACGATCCAATATATATATATATATATATATATTTAACTCAACGGGAGGAAATGTGGGAATTATGTTAAACTGAAACAATGAATGTGGTGTGAAATTGTGTGAAATATACGATGAAGGTTGCAGCAGTTTGTCTTTCGACTACACATGCAAAATCCGTGATGGGACTGAGTTGGAAATGGAGACACAGAGTGATACGCGTCATAATCTGAAGACCACGCCCACACCAACCGTCTCTTTGCATTGCGAGAATCTGCCGCCTCCTTGTCATTTATGATTTATAACAAAAAAAACCTGTATGAATGAGAAGGAAATCGAGTCAGCCGACCTAAGTAGCTGATTCTGAACTAAATTGTTTTTGTTCGAGATGAACGTGTTTAACGCATTTTTTGTCAATAAAATGTTAACATAATATTACATATATTTGACCATTCATTTTTTGACAATTATAGGGGAAGCTGAGCTTCTGCTGTATAGTACACTTAAAACAGCCTTTCACTTTCTACTTCATGTTGCTTTGGACAAAAATACATTAAGAGTTCATAGTAATCAAGTCTGAAAAAACACACTACTGAATATAATTATGAGCATATCCAAGTCTTTTGAAGATCTGAAACATTTGGAAAGATTCTTAATCTTTCCAACAACCATCAATGCAATCAACTCCAATTGGTTCATGTTTCTGTAACTTAACACATGGAAATGGCATACCTAAATGGGAATTTTCTAGAAATAATGTCCAAAACATTCCATTCCATTCCATTTTCTACCGCTTATCCGAACTACCTCGGGTCACGGGGAGCCTGTGCCTATCTCAGGAGTCATCGGGCATCAAGGCAGGATACACCCTGGATGGAGTGCCAACCCATCGCAGGACACACACACTCACTCACTCATTCACTCACGCACTCACACCCTACGGACAATTTTTCCAGAGATGCCAATCAACCTACCATGCATGTCTTTGGACCAGGGGAGGAAACCGGAGTACCCGGAGGAAACCCCCGAGGCACGGGGAGAACATGCAAACTCCACACACACAAGTCGGAAGCGGGAATCGAACCCCCAACCCTGGAGGTGTGAGGCGAACGTGATAACCACTAAGCCACCGTGCCCCCCTGTCCAAAACATATGAAAGATAATTATTTTCAACAAAGTTCTTTAAGCTGTTCATTTTCTATAGAACATTTTGGATTGCACATTTCATGAGTGATTCCACAAAGGTGTGAAAATACCTCCAGGATCTCTATTAAAGGCTGTCTATTTCGAGACATCCAGTCATTTTGAACTTTTAATGCTCTATCATCGAGTACCTAATATGATTAGTAATGCCGCAGCACTTAACACCGGGTGATGCAATTAAAACAGCCTGTGGATTTCTCATCTCGGTCACCCTGGTCATGTTCAGGTCAAGATGTTAATCAACTAATGTGAGGGTCATTAGGAAATTAACACGCTTTCGTGCTCAGAATACTGTAGCTGTGCCTACACCATCACTTCATTTGACTAATTCAACGCCCATAAACCTCTGAACCCATTAGTAATGCCTTGAAAAATATTTTCACTTCAGTATATTTTGATGTGACAATGAGTATTTTCACAGTGCACAATAAATGCATTCCTTTGTAAAATTGGAATTCACATCTTTCTGTATTGATTTAACAAAATAGACGTCAAACAATAACTTTAAGTTTGGTAAATCTGACTGAATTCAAATGATTTTGCTTTAATTTAGGGTGCTGCCTCAGTTGTGTGTACCGTAGCTCAATTTCTCCCGAAATACATGGAGTTTAAAGTCGGCAGTAAACGAATGATGCTATTGTCTTTTTTCCTCTATCGTGACATATATCCGAATGAAACAGCATCTGAAATTAGAAGAAAATGGCTTGATTTCTTCTACTGGGAACAAATCGGTCCGTTAGAAGTTAGGCGTTGCTAATAATACAGACGCAGATTTGAAGCTTTAGTGACATGTGGCTAGAGGGGAAGATTAGAAATAAGTCCCAGATAGCCCCGCCCTTACGTCATAACATTTCACAAGCAAGGTTTACGTTTTTGATTAAAGATAACATGAAAAAACTAATGAAGTGCGAATATAAATCCTTTATAAAACAACAATAATATCTTCAGTATAAGTGGCAATTCTCATTATTTACTCGTTGTTATGAGCATGCCTATTATTGGCATATTCACTGTTTATTAGTACTTATAAAGCACATATTCTGCGTGACCAGACTCTACATCCCTAATCCTACCCAATACCTAAACCTAACAACTACCCTAATAACTATTAATAAGTTGCAAGTTAAGAGTTTACTGGGGAAAAAGTCGTAGTTAAAGTCTATTTGTTAATAGCGACTATTGCCCCAATTACTGAAGTGTGACCAAATAAAGAATACTGATTTCATGGGGACTTTAATGATCAAGGGCCTATAATATATTCCCATTTCATTATTGTAAAAAGCGAAATAAAAAGTGTAAATATCAAAAATTATTTTACTTATGCATTATTATAAATGCACTTGGATTTACTAACTCAAAATATAATGTGCAATAAATGTATATCTGAAATAGTGTTAATTTCACTTACCTTATAAAATGTGAGGTCGACAGTCTATCATGTCTTGCAGAAATGATGTAAGTGGATAGAAACCTTCATTTCTCTCTCTCCATAGTCCACTGGGAGCTTTCATCATTAGAATTCCCTGTGTCACTTGGAATTTATTTCTATTTGTGCCAGGCAGCGAATCAGTCAATTTCATCTCCCTTTCCTCCTTTCTCCCCTATGCATCTCAATGAGTTGGGCACAATATTAAAATATGGCAGATAGGTTATGAGAAAAAATGGGCTTGATGCCCATCTCCTGCAAGGCTGGCTGGCAAGACCTGATTTTACAGCAACTTAAACCGTCTCTGATGGGACACGTCAAGGTATGAACTCTATTACAAATCTGGGTGCAAACATGCGAACGAATGAGAATATCAAATAAAATAATTAATAATGAACTACTTGCAAATACATAAGCCCCCAAGACATGCTCAGCTGAAAGTCCATTTGGATACTTTCAGATAACACGTATCCAATCTCATATACACACAAACACATCAAAACACAACCAAATATCTCAATTATATCTGTGGAATAAAAACAGAAAGGACACTCTCTCCTTCACACAAACACATTAACATTAATGCATTTAATATCCTCTCCGGAAAGGTCAAGTGTTGAAGGGAAATAGCTTCCCTTAAATTATCAGAAAACATAATGAGACAAAATTGTTTACGGATCCAGGGGCACATTTTGTTGCAAATGACTGTTTGGCTCTGCTCACGCTTAGCAGGAAATGGAAAACAATTGCACATTGGTATTTTATTCCTCGCTGTGGGTCTGGGGCTTTTCCTGCGATCCAGGTCCATTAAATGGTGGATTTTGATCCTACACCAGATCTGCTCTATTCATTCACTAAAAATCAGTGTCATGAGTATGAAACACTGATATAAAACCAGGATAAGAAGTCTGAGGCACAACAACGCAGAGTAAATGAGACAAAAAGTGAGCGCAGGCACTTATATAACAGTTACATGGAGGATTCGTTCCAGAAGAATTCACCCAATCCAATCAGCTTGGGCTTTTCCGGATGAGTTCTCAAGCAAGCCCGGTGTCTCGGTCCAACTATCGTTGTACTTAACCTATTTCTCAGTCCTGACAGAGGGCACACGGGACGTTTTCAGTGTCAAATCTATACCTTCTCTTCCCAAGTTAAGGAAGGTGTAGTGGATAAGATTCTGGTAACTGCTACAGAAAGACCAGTGAAACCTACTCTGAAAAATATGGGTCTATGCAAGGACATATTGTGGTTTTATGAGGCGCCTGGCCTCAGTTTCTGGTGTAAAACCTCTTGGGACAACTACAAGATGCGCCTTGCACAAAAAACATAGAAATTGTGCATGTGTAAATAGCAAGAGATCACGGGCCTGTAACATGAAGCCTGTTTAAGTGGCTAGCCAGGTAAGTTTAGGATTAGTTTGTGCAAACCCTGGGTTTTAGGTACCATGAAAGTAACTCAGCTTTAATCGGTTTTCATCGCCATGGTTACAGGTTATGATCTAGATTAGCGATCTCACACCGAAACTGAACCAATCAGCTCCGAGCAAATTTACATATGAGTGACGAAACTAAAGCATAAGTTTTAGTCGTGCGTAGGTTAGGTGATGGTTTTCATTTACACTTCTGCGTCATTGTCCGCGCCGACAGGCAATGACCATTAGGTGTGAGTGCCGACGAGCGTGCTAATTGTGTAACCAAGACAAGAGCCAAAGAAGAATGAGCTCGTTTGATAAGCATTAGCAGTGATGTTGGAAAGTAAACAGTCACTTTTGTTGCAGCTTGAGATGTTAAATTCAGATGAACAAATCATTTATTTAGATAATTCTTTTAGAAATGCGTTTGAGTAGACATGATGCTATCGCAGAGGTTTTGACCTGAGGGAGGAGTTCAAACAGACCAATCACAGCGCTTGCGGTCCGCGTAGGGTCCCCATTGAGTTGACGCAGTTTTACATTTTTAGAGAGGTGCGTGTCAGGCGACGGCAAAGGGTGCGCAAATGGTACGCGGCTCTGCGTAAACTATACGACTATAACATACGCTTAATTCAAAGTTCTTTTCAATAATATCTAATAAAATAAAAATACTTATGGGCAATTCCATCAGTTTGACGTGACATTTTACATTATGCATGTGACAAAAAATGATCAGAGAATTAATTTGTTACTATTATATTGAACCATACATTGGAGGGTTTACAGAACCTTTGTTGATAGACTCTTAACATAAAAAATGTCAGTCCATGAATTTTTTTTAAAAGGGAGGTAAACATGCCCGAAATAGGATGTGGCAAAAAAGGACACATTTTTTGGGAGATGACCAATTTTGTTGGATTTCTATAAAATAAAATGCACTTTCCTGAAGCAATAATACCCAATGAGAGAAGGGTTGCCTCTTTATAGAACATTCAAATAGTTAGTTTATATATTTATTTTCATGTGTCCATTTTTGAGGAATATGTAGCGTTATGGATGTGACAATCCTATAATTTCCACTTACCTGACTGAAAAATCATGCACTTAAAATAAAACAAATGCTTTACAAATTTGAAGAGATCTCACATGAGTATCTGAACCACCAAATGTTAAAATGCTGGCTTACTATACACTCACATGAAATGTATATATTTTCCATTCTTTTACTGTACTACACACAATATTTATTTCTTTGCATTGCATTTTTTCACAGTATTGTCTGTGATGCAGTATAGGGACACTTACAGTTTCACCGTGTTACCAAGACATTTATCTTCTTTGTCCACTTAAAATGCCTTCTAAAGATATTCTATCAAATATCTTTAAAACAAGCTATTTTAAGCCATTTATTCAGAAATCAAGTTAAATTTATAATTCACCTAAATAATGTATCATAAAGTAGGCCTACGTTTTAAAATGTATAAGATGTTTTTAATACTTTAATGCCTACATCGTTCCCCAAAGGCATCCCTAATGCATCAGTGCTTTGGAGAAGGTCAAGTAAATGGGGAAAAGTACAAAACCCTTTAAATGAATAAAATATGTGACCAAAGATCAATTTCAAACTTCAATACAATCTTCTCTTCTTTGTTCTATGACAAGACTGTTTAATACCATGTTGGTTGGAGACAGGAGTTCCTATGTATGCCAGAGGTTTTTTCTATCCTGACTACAGAACCACTTCAGCATGGCCCTCAGTCAAACCAGAGTCATGTACACTTCAAGTTCACATACTGGCATTTTTTCTGAAGCTTCTCTAGTGTATTTTGTTCATATTTCTTCTGTAACCTATGGAGGTAGAAACTTCAGTTTCTGAGGAAGGTTGTGAAATGTCCTACAATAACAGAGACACCAATATATAATCCTCACATTCACACCTGTCCCATATTGAATAGAAGTCTACAGTACATTTATCTCATTAACTCTGTCAGAGCGCACAGATAGTTTCTCTTCATCATGTGCTTCACCCTCATTAATAGAGGTAAACTAAATGATGACTTATATAAGGAAGGATATTTTCATCCACTGTGCGTGGGAACTGGGCACACACACATATTATTCTCATACATCAATTTTATGTATGAAATACATTTTTGTGTAACTAATATTTGTGCATAATTATGTCCTGAGAAACATACTGAACTCCCTGTATCCATGTTGAACGCATTTGATTTTGTAATGCCGACGCCACTCGTTCATGTGCACTAATCTTAGCTTCAGGATCAAAGCTTGAGTTAAAAGAGAAACTCCACAAGCTACTTCGTGATACCAACAAAGCTTGATCACGTTGGTTTGGTTTTTTCCACCCCAAAACTAATTATGTAACATTGAGTTTGTTCAGCTACATTCAAGTTACATATTATTACATTTCTTAAGATCTGATGTTGCACATGTCGCTTGTTTTTGCATAATGGAATTTCATGTGGGTTTTCTGTAAAAGTTATATAAATTGATTTATGCATTTTACGATGGATGGATGGACGGACTCTAAAAACGTGTTGGGTCAAACATGGACAAACCCGATTTTGGTGTTGTTTCAACCCCCCCAAAAATTATTCAATTTAAACCCAACAATTTGGTTTATCCATTTTTGACCCAATGATAGGTTAAAATCAAAATAGATAGAGATGATAGATATATTATTGGTGATGGTTGAAAGATTAAATAACCTTTGTTTCACTTGATTGTCTGCCCATTCAGTCTTGATAGATAATGGTAAACAAAGTTGGCTTGTGGTCCTTGAAGGGGGCTCGAACCGTAGGCTTTGCTCGAGCTCCGAGTTTAACTCTTATAATAAACTGCACAGTGGAAGAATAAGTGCAAGGCAGGAGGAGATGAGGAGGAGGGGGGATGGCGTAAGTATGATTGACTGGACTGAATGTTTATGCTCCTCTCGAACTATTTAGAACTTAGGGTGTACTCTCACTAGGAAATCTGAACTGTGCACATTTGACCCCCAAAGCCTGGTTCATTTGACTAGTGTGATCGCTCCATATTGCGCCAGGGCATGGTTTGTTTAGCGGTTCCTGACTCGCTTAGAAGAGGTGGGCCAGAGCACGGAGCGGTTGGGCTCGTGCGTGGTACACATGCAGTGTGTGGGCAAATAACTTAAAGCATGACGTAAATGATGCAACTGTTTATATTCATCCCTGAGATTCAACTGTCACCTTAAAAAGTTGAGAGCAACTGAGAAAAGCACTCTTTTTCCCACTTTTCGCAACCCCTTCTTAACCAACACTGCCGTCATGCGTCATTCTTTAGTTAAGGAAAAATTATCCTGCTACATTGCTCCTCACAATACAATCCGTTGTACATCTGCAGTTGTTTTACTATAAGTGTTAAGCCACCATGAGCGTTTCATCTGGAGGCCCCTGACAGTCAGTGGCCCTGGGCCCCGGTTGTAATCTTTCCTTCATGACTAAAGCTCTCGCACCATCTCTGTGAAGCCCTACAATCTGTCCTACCTTATTTCCCAAGTCAAACTTGATGTCAGATGCCTAATAGTGTCAGGAGATAAAGCATCTGTCAAAGTGAAGTCGACTTTGAACCAATAGACATTTCATCATCCGTGTGAGTGAATAAATAACACTTATTGAGTGGGAAAAGAGGCAGCAGAGACTTGCACTCTGCCAACCTGTGATCTGTCATCAGAACTCTTAAAGGTTCCTGTCAGTCATAGCCTCGATCTGAGCGGGCTACTCCTCTTTCACCAGACTTTTGCCATCACCGCTCTGATAGGCCAATTAGAGAGCCAGTACAGTGTGAGGTGACACCACTGAGCTGTGCTTGACCTTACAGCTCTTCTGTGAAGGACACATTCTCACAGCTGGGAAATGTCACTCAACTAGAGTTACTAAATGCTGAATGATGAACAATACCTTTTTTCTTGGATTCAACTGTTAAACCACTTTTAAAATCTAACATTAATAGCCAAGTTCTGTTTTTCTTGTAAAATGTTACAGACCTGTGGGTAAAGTCTGGGTACTACTAGGTCTCTCATCTCTGTTTTTAGTTCTATTTTTTTGTGTGGAAAGTGACCAACAACCTATACTGTTGGTGGTTGAGAATATGTTCAGTTTCGGATTCCGGTCTCGCTTCAAAAGACGTCAATACACTATCAGTCTAAAGTTTGGGATAACTTGACAAAAATGTTTCTCATGCGCTTAAAAATCTTTTAATCTGAATGTGTATGTTTCAATGTTTGAAATGACTTGTGTGGACAACAAATTATTGTGCCAACATATTAATTTTGTTCTAGAATTTTTTTATATGAAAAATATATTGTAGAAATGGATTGCTTGGACACAATAATAATAAAAAATCAGCCAATAATAGAGAGAAATTCCTTCAATACTGTTTATGTAAGATGCATCCAAGGTTGAGACATCAAGAAGCTGGCTTATAAAATGCCAAGACAACAATTCTGCAAATTCTAGTCAAAGTGTGACTACTTTGAAGGTGCTAAAATATAACATAGTTCATTTATTTTGAATGTTTTCAGTCACAACATAATTCCCATAGTTACAACTGAATTTTGTGTTGCTTTGATGAGTTTATTCTATAATATTTCCATTATTCTATAATGTGGAAAAAATACAAATAAAGATAGAGTGAGTTATCCCAAAATTTTGTTGGGTAGTTTATATTGTCAGGAGTCACAGGGATTCGTTTTGTTATAGGTAAAGTAACATGTGCAGCATGTGTGGACTTGCATTGCATAAATCCATGGATAGTATCCATGAAGACTATTTTAATGTCTGCTAAAACTCTTTCTTCTTGTTCTAATGAGGTACCACCATTTTTTGGTGAACTATCCCTTCATTTTCTTTTTGGAAAAGTCATTTGGAGAAATTTGCACTTGTAGTCCAGTAGTTTTTATCTGGTTGCCAATATCTCTACCACCTTGTTGTAAATCCTGGTGGAGAAAAAAAACGGATTTTAATTTCTTTGTAGATTTTATATATTGCCGTGCTTGCCTAAAGTATTTAAAATAAAACAAAGAGACAGTAAAGCTATTGTCTACTGCAGTTGCTCTCTAATGCCTCTAAATGAACTCCATCTCTGAAATGTAAATTAGCCTTTTTCATTGACTTATAAATTGCTTAGTTATATTTACTTAATCTGGAGCTCTTTCAAAATGATAAGGTATTTGATTACCTCTCAAGTGTGAGGCTACAGTTCAAACATCCTCACAACCATTTTCCGAGCACGTTTTAAACAGGTTTTAAACCAAGAGAAAAAGAAAACTATTTATTTGGCTATAGGCTTCTGCTAAATTGCCAGATGATAACAGCAGATTAGAAAAAGCATTACTGAAGTCTGAATCAATAAAGATGAACAAATATCTCTTGGCAGTTGCATGAGAAGATATTTTAACCTCATCTCCCACTAAGAAGTATTGACAGAGTTTATCACTTGAACACTCAATAGACTGGAGATATAGGACAGAGAGGAACTTAGAACCAATGGAACAATAGTCAGGTTGCTCACCACTGGGGAGATTGAATGGGTTCAAAGCTCCCTAAATAAGACTTGAGCTCCCATGAAGGAAGTCAATATATCATGTTGTGGATAAAGCAATCCCAGAATGCACTGCAACAAGCTCAGTGACATAATAAAGAAAACAAAGCTGTATCATTCACCAGATTTCATGCAAAACGTTGATGTTAAACTTGTGAGTCTAGGTTCTTGTGTCATTATTTAATAAAAATGACACTACTTGTGTGAGTGTCTCAGACACTAAGTGTCTTACCATGCACACACGCTAAAGTGGCGTATCATATGCACGCAACAATATGCGAATTGTATGCATGCAAAATCGAACTTCGGAGTACATATTACACGATAGTGCACAGCGCATGTTATTTATATGCAATTCATGAGAGTGGGCTGGAAGTAACAGTGCCGTGATGGTGTCTATTTTTGTTGAGCTGCCAATTTTCAGTCAATGTGCATTGTTTATTGCCAAAATGCGCATGAAATGACACAAAGATGTAACACTTTGTGACAAGCAGAGCGGGACGAGGGTCGTGAGGGAATGGGCGAGGCCGGTGACGCGAGTTGCACCGATCTCACATCTCTCACGGAGGAGCTCGGAATCATAAAAGGAGGAGCGACAACAGTAAAGAACGAGAGAAAACCATGCCTGGATTTTATGTTATGTTTGTGTGGCCGGCAGTCGACCGTGAGGGTGCTGTCTGCACTTTACTTTTGTCTTGTTGTTTGTTTATTTTATTAAAAGTTTGTTCAAACTTTCGCCAGTTCCCGCCTCCTTCTTCCTTACTTGGAATCTTGTTACACACTTGTACTGCTAAATGACTTAATGTACACAATAGCATGTCAGTGACATCTATTGCATTTTATATAGTCAAACTCACTTAAAAATTGATCTTAAAAACAGAAAAAAATGTATTACATCATATTCAACCACATAAACATATTATGTTATACTGTTTGCTCATATTGTTGCAGGTGCGCTCTGTCAATCACCCTCTCCTGCACTCACACAGTTTGATGAGGGTTCAGTGAGCAAATCCCATAAATTATCCATGATTCCATGTGTGGATAAGAAGAAGTGTGGTTCAGCCATTCAGTGCAACCCCTGTTGGACAAATGGGTATCCAATGCAAGCGCTCTACCTTGTCCAATGCACTTTGCACATGCAAAGTGTGTTAGATGGTAGCTTAGGCCGTAGACTTTTAAACTTTTAAATATTTGTATGTTAATGTAATCCATGAATAGAGGTGATGGTAAATAGACTTTGACTGGCCTCCCAAAATGAAGGGCTCAAGATCAAGACTACATCCAAATCACACCAACAAATTACATACAACACATCTACAAAGCTTATTGACTCAAGACCCAGGAGTATGGCTACAAAATATAAAACAATTGTATTAGGTAAAAGCAAATAAGCCCTCTGCACATCACTTTTGACCACTACAGCTGCATATCTCTACTCCAGTTTCATGTTTTGTTGTATTAAAGAGACAAAGTTGTGGATGCTTGGTTGAGAAATAACTAGCAGATTGCATCTTGATATGAAGAGAGTTTTTAAAATCACACACTGCCAAAATAACTTATACATACAAGGCCCCATATTTCATATGATGTGAAGGAAATCAATGCTGTAAGGGAAGAAGTGCAATCTGTTCAATATCACAATATAGGACAAAGGATCTTGGTCTAGTCTAAATTTCACAAATGCTTTTAGGATTTCTTTCATCTGTGACAGCTAGATATTCAGCAAGAGTAATGCCACAGATACACGACGAAAAAATGGAAAATTTCACGTACACATGAAAGTGTTATAAAACTGTCTGCATTTACACAGATCCAGGAAACCGGATAAAAACGCTGGAGTATGTACGCCTGGCCAGTGGAAGGCGATGTTGTTGAATAAAGAAACAGGATGTGCCTTGGCACATACACAGTTATACGGCAAAAGTGCTTTTTAATACTGTTGGTTGAAGATTATGTGTGTTTAAAGTCTTTTTGCTTTTTGCTTATACACAGTCGCGCAGCGAGGGCTCACAGTATGGGAAGCCGCCAGATTGTAGCAGCCAAACTACATAATACACATGGGCATGACGTCATCGTTTTCAAAAAGTTCCGTCTTGCAGTTTACATTTAAACGAAAAAGGGCCGTTTTCAAAAAGTTGCATTTTTAGTCCCCCAAAACGCTGTTTCCGTCTAAATGAACGTTTTCAGTTGAAATGGTCTCTTGTAAAGCAATGGTCACAAATTTTAAAACAAACAGCATCGACAGTAAACAAATTGCTGTATGTGAATAGCATTATAGCCTGCTCAGAAATCATTGAAGATAATATGTGCTTTATTTTCTTTTATTGCTGAACAAAACAAATAAATTCCAACCTCTCTCTCTCTCTCAATTTCCACTCTTGCCCTTACCCCTGGCAATTGCCCTTGTCTCAGATGTTCCAACAGACAGTGATGTTTCGCCACGTCGATTCGTGTGACACGCTCCTACATCCATTAGTTTTCCTTTCCGCTGACATTTAGACGATGGACCTGTAGGCTCTGGCCTCAGTGAGATATTGAAAAGCAAATTAGTCTAAATGTACAGACCTTGGCTCACCCGCGTGCTCTCAGCCTGCCGCAGCTGATGTTTTGTGCTTTTATTGATTGTTAAACAAACCGATGTATTCAACTTGCAGGTCAGCCAGGGTTCCCCAGCACTAAGACGTTTGAAGAACCCACAAATTAAAGTTTTTTAGGTATTTTCTTTAATATCATATTAAATTGCTAGTATTAATCCTGACAAGTAAACGGTCTTTTCATGGAGGCAGGGAAAAAGGCAAACAAAAAGATCATAGCAACTTTAAAACAGGCCAAATAGTTCTAGTCAGAGCATCTCCATAATGGCAAGTCTTGTAGGATGTACACAGTATGCATGGATTCTCAACGCATCAGAGACTTTATTGAGAAATTTAAGATTTATTCACAACATTTTGAAATAAACTGACCCCTCAAGACATCATTAGTGAGGAATGGGTGAAAATCATAAATTTGTATCCTGTCATTGCAATGCAGCTGTATACATCACACTGTATAAGTCACCTAATAATTACCATTTTTAGGCATTGGAATTGTTTGAACTTTGATAGTTGCGTTACAACATTTGGCTGACAACCTGTCACCAAAGCAATGATGTAGCCGCCGTTTCATTATAAGGGGTTCAATCTAAGTAATGCTGAGCCAAAGGGACTTTAATGTTTCATTAACACTTAACAAAATGGGACTTTTGGTAGTGACCTAAATAAATCTGGTTAATAGCTGATCTTTTGAGGCTTGTTAGATGAAACGGAGATCAATCATTGACCAAAGTGGATTGTGTTTTTAACTAATTGGAACCAAAGATTCCAGCACATTTTGATGGAATGACATGAAGCTACTTAAGTTTCAATTTACTTTGAATTAATGAGATTAACAATGTGAAGACAGAGCATTCACTATTGACTTTAGCTAGAGTTTAATACCTTCCTGCACCAACAGTCTTACCTACACATGACAAGACAAAAGACCCTGGTGTAATTGTGGCAAGAGATCTGTGTTTTTGTTCAAGGGTAGAAAGTAGTCCAAATGCTAAACTACACTATTCTGCTTCCGAAGTAACCAAAAAATATGTTTCCAAATGTAAAGTAAATAAAAAACAATGCAATGCAATACAATTGTTATGTTAATATTAATATTGAAAAAAATAAAATAAAGCAGGTGGGACCCCAGTCTACGCCCACCTTATTACATCATCATCTCAGACTAATGTTTATCAACCAGTAGCATATAAAGTATAAAGTTAGCTTGAAAGCCTCAAAAACAAACAAAAACACATGCTGTGTCCGTCATCGCATACGATGACAGTATGTACTGAATTTGAATAAGCACCTACCTATAGGTCGTTAAAACAGTATGGTCTATATGGTATGAGTGGGCGTAGTATCAAACATTTACGCCATATTTTACATTTACATGAACATTTATGCATTTTCCAGACACTTTTATCCAAAGCGACTTACATTGCATTTTGTTTCTAAGTATGTGCATTCCCCTTGGATAGAACCCACGACCTTGAATTGTTAACTCTTACCACTGAGCTACATGAAGATCACATGACCATAAAATGGTCATATGCCCTTTGACCTACGACGTATTAACAACAACTTGTACATAGGTGCTTTATTTAGTCATGATAAATTCATTTATTGGCACTTACATTAAAAACCTATGTCCGCATTAAAGTTTTCCGCTATATTTATTTGATTTACTTTTGAAATTTGACCGTTGCTCAGCTCCAATTGCATCATGGGATAGAGAAGTGTCAATCCGATCCACACTCACGAATCTTGGAGGAACTAGTTGACCATCCGGGAATTTCTCGTCCACTGTCATTTTGCACACTGAGGTTTCGGATATACAATTCATGACATCATTCTCGCCTACTTTTAGTCGCAGGGACAGTCTTCAATTTATGATATTGGGATCACAAAATCAAAAAAAGGTTTTAGGCTTTTAGTATGACGATGTTAGCCTGAAGATCATCTATAAACCCGTGTTTTGCAAAACATTGAAAAAACTCACATGTAGCAAATAATAACACGTTAACTTGCCCACACCTAGTCTCTTGCCTCCACTAATGCGGATCAACGAGTTTTATGATGTAATTGAGCACTTCTAATCAAATTCCTGTCTTTGGGGTACACTTAACACTTTTTTCTATTGAAAACACTATTTCAAAACTGGGAGGAGTCACTTGTGTGCTTACATCTTTAAATATGTTCAAAGTCTGTGTAGCCGCATATCCATGCGTTACTATTAACTTCCTGGAACTATTGAGAGGCTCCATGAACCGCCAATGCTGTGAAAAAAACAGTTCATTGGAGACAACAGAGTTGACGCAACTCTCTCATTCAACGGCTCGGCCCGGACCTTACCTACTGTTTCAGTTGAAAACACTCTGAACAAGTCTTTTACATTTCAAGACACTTCAGTGGGTCTTTAAAGCAGCATGCTGCCTGAACACAAAACAGTGTACTTGAAACACAAAACAAGTTCCCTGTGTCACCTCTTTCTTAAGCTGGGGATAATTCTATTAAAACCTGTGTTGAACAAGGGCAGAGATTTCGCCTCACAAGACAAGCAATTCATAACAAAGAGCTTCTGCTTGAACTGAACTAATGTGATTACGTGTTTCTGGCCCCGTTTTTTTCTCGCAGCGTTAGAAAATGAGACTCTTATCTGTATGGGGATTTTGCAGAAAACGTTTTTAGTTTAGCCCGCGATTAACCCAACGTTCTGTCAGCTTTGCTGTTCTCTTTTGTTGAATGTTATACATTCCTTTTTCTTGTATAGTGTAGGCTAAATGCAGCAGATACAGAGCAATTTAGCAAGACAATTAATGTCTACCTGAAGCGAATGGCAAAGTTGTGACAGAATAAAATTCAATATTTAGTTAAATTATCTATGGTATGTCTTACCTTTTATATGGTGTATATTTTTCAGCACATGTCATTCAAGCCGAGTTCTCTTGTATTGAATATTATCCCGTCTGTTTAAGTTGTCACTGGCCTTGACATTTTCCTGCCAAATTTGAAGAAGTGATCCATTGTTATCATTCTATTAGTCCCAGTGGTGATGTCTTTATTTGGGCCATGGGTGAATGTTCAAGTTTGTTCTTGGAGGTGGACCTGATCTCAGGAGGCTGCCAAATGGGCTGAATCCTTCACCCAGATCTGCTTCCAAATCCTCCTCCCAAGCTCCTGTAGCTGCTCTGTGTCAGCGGCTGCTTAATGTCCTGCTAAATTGTAATGACTATGGAAGTATAATATAATGAGGGTTATGCTCTGGATTACTAATTACTGCAATTAATGCTTAATAAAAGGTGTCAGGATGACTAGTGGGGTAGAGATTGGGCTGGACTTTCAGGAAAGCCATATAGTGCCAGTTCTGTATCTTAGCCTAGCATCAGCCAGCAATATGATTTACAGCATACTTAAATGATGTACAGATTGTTTGAAGAAGACAATTCAATTTGGTAGATTATGGGTACAGTCCTACATTTATATTTATTCATCCAGCCAAAGCATTTATCCAAACCGACCTCTTAAAACATTTAAAAAAGTGCAATGACAACTAACAATGACCCCAGAAAAATGTAAATAAACAGACATGAAGAATTTTATATATTCAATAATTATCAGTAACTTTACTTGATAAATGTTACAATTTAGCTGAAATTCCAAGTTGCAATTTAGAGTGCTTTCAAAAACCTTACCTGTCTTCTGAATTCTTAAACACCAGCCTTAAATATTGCAAATCATGTGTTACTTCAGAACAACAAAGATCACAAACAGAACTACAACAGGAAATTACATCATCAACAATAGAGTGGTGAATGGCTGACTTACTTTTGCAGGCAAAACCGGGAAATGAGTTTGCATTTTAGCATGTCCAGTTCAATCGTCTTAAAATCAACGCATTTTTGCAAAATACTCTAAAACTTTGCCGTAAATTTGCCGCAGTTTTGTAAGTATTTTACTGTAGATTTCATTTACAATTTTGTTGTAAACATAAACTTACCTAGTTCATATATTTGTAGGTTTTGGCTTAAATGCCCGAAATAATGTCTGTGGTTAAAGCTCTAAACATTCACATTGGATTATATTACACCAGTGATACTGCGCTTGTGACAATTTAAAGCTTTTATGTGTCTTAATAATGGTGGTGTCTGAAGATGTTTTAATGCGATTACAGATATTTTCGGGATCATTAATATCACACTTAATCACAAATAAAGCAACATGGTCACAAATTAATAAAATTGTAAATAGAAATTATTTCACAGGGTAGCCCTTTATTGCTGAACTAACAACAATCTGCAATTTATTCACCACTCAATAAAAAAAAGACAGACAAGACACCTAAAGTGTGCAAGGAGCTCTGGTGTTTTGCAGATGTTCACAGTCAGGTTGTTCTCATTGTCAGATTTGCCACCTGCTCTCTGTATGCTGTTTTATTGTTGTTGATTAGCCAAATTATTGAGGTGTCAACACCAATTGGGTTGATGTGATTGTTGCTTTCTCACAGAGCAGTCATTTTATTGATGCAGTTATCAGAGTCACTCTGTGTATATATATATATATATATATATATATATATATTAGTGGTGGGCATAGATTAATTTTTTTAATCTAGATTAATCTAGATTAAAATGGCTCATTTGAATTCTGCCGAAGGCATTCAGAATATGTGTGCTACCCAAATAATAGCTAAAAGTAAGTCTTTGAGAACGCGTTTCTCAAGCCAGGTGGCGCATTAGACCAGGGGCTCATCTCCTGTTTCCAAAATGCATCACAAACTGCTTGAGAAAGCTGTTCTACTATGATAATTGATGATGAAAATTAAATTATGTTCAATAAGATGTACTTGTGTTTACTTCCGCATTAGCTAAGGGATGCTTTGCGTTTAGATGGTACTTAAGACTGGAAGAGCTCCTACAGTACATTTACATTTAGTCATTTAGCAGACGCTTTTATCCAAAGCAACTTACAAAGAGTGAGGGAGCAACAAGCGATATGTCATACAGGAGCCATAATACATTAGATCTCAATACAAAGTTACTGGTTTCAACTAAAGCTAGACCACTACCTGTTGAGAGAAAGTTTTTTTTTAAAACAATTCCGCATTGCACAAGGTGCAAACAACCTTAGTCTTGTCGATGTTTCTATTGGGAAGCTTCTTAAAAATACATTTTCCCTGAAGCAAACGCGGCGGCTTCATAGCTGCATCCATGTTAGCACATCACGTTTGATGTGGTAATTTCACAGTAACGTTATGTTGTGTTCAGACCAAACGCGAATGGCGTGTCAAGCGCGAGTGATTTATATGTTAATGCAAAGAGCCAATAGACCTACTTGCTGCGCGAATCGCGCGAATGAAGCCCTGGTTATGAGATGATGAGGCGGCTTCTGCTTCCGCGAATGACGCGATTCCCGCGAGTTGAAAAATCTCGTTCTCGCCCCGTGCAGTGCAGTTAAGCTGGTATACATCCGCGCTAAAATATCAAGATGAAAGTCATCATAGCTTGCGTAGTATAGACCCAGCTCCCAACCCAACTTTGAGAATAGATTAACGGCGACATTTTTTTTAACGCGCGATAATAGTCTCACTAACGCCGTTAACGGCCCACCACTGATATATATGTATACATGAATTGGTTCTTAAAGGTCTTGATATACTTCACTTGCCACACCATGTACAGTATTTAGGATTGTTAGATGGTGTAAACGTAGGGTATATACGGCAATTTGTACCGTATTAAAAGTAGGGTTAAACCAAGGAATATTTTTTTATTGTGAGAAAATTTCAGCCCACCAAGGAATATATCTTACAAATATATGCATTTTTTCCACACTGCATAGTCAGAATATCTTTTGGTTACAGAGTGCTGATACATTTATGAGCCTTATTAAATGTATTGATGAGCACAGTTTTCTTTGTTGTTACGGAGTTGGCATATTTTCTATGATGTTAGCATTTCAAAGGCCTCAACCATTTAATTCCAACAGCCATCATGTTTTTTGATAGCCAATAGATTTTCGCCATGAACTCCTACAGCAATTTATTTTTTGATACACCTGTAGGTTCAAGATAAGACTTTTTTGGAGACAGACCATCTTTAACATGCGTATAACAATCAGTATAATAAACTTAGAATTTGGGAGTCTAAAACAAATTATTCAAGGTAAAACTGATTTAAACTTTGTCTTTCCAAAAATGTAATAAAACAAGTCAAAGAAGTTACTTAACTCTGTAAAACTTTTAAATAACCTAATTTCATAACACAGCCTTATTTTAACCCATCAGTGCAAAAACGTGTCTTTAAAGCAAACGGTAATGAGCATAATCTGCCAATTGAACGATTAAAGTTTTAGTCCATGTATGACAAATAATAAAACAGGATAAAAGACATAATTTTTTTAATATTGTGCTGTATAGTTCTACATATTGTGTCATTTTAGTTTTGTTCTTAAGAGGTTAGATCAATTGAAATCGATACATTTTTTTCTGTGAATTGAATGTGTGTCTGTGAGACATTGGGAAGTGGACATCTATCCATGCCCTGTAATATGGATAGATAGAAGTTAACTTTACATTTTACATTGAAATACAATCTTACAATCTTACCTATTCATCAGTATATTAAATATTATTGATCTACTGATATGTAGTTTAGTGGAGAACTATTAAATTATGTTCTTCTGAAATTACGAACATAAATTTGTAAGGAAACATGTTGGAGCAGTATGCAGTAAAAGCAACTGTCAGCTCTCAAAATGAAGCAAAGCATTAGAGGCGATTTGGGACGGGAAATCATTTATGCTCCGTGGGATTTAACCAAATTCTCAATCATTGAGAAAAGTGATGTCTGGCAAGGCCTGGCGTACTGGTGGTCACAGAGGAAAAACAGCTTTGTGATGGATTTAATGGCAAGTCACAGCCACAGAGAAACCCACCAGCTTCACAATCAAATGAGAATTAATGCCTCGTGAGCCATAAAACCTAAATCAATCTTCAACGCTTAATGTTTATCTCCAGTATTAAATATTTTTAGACACTGTTGACAGCTTATCAGCTTATAATTCAAGATATGTTACATCTATAAAATATTCAGTAATACTCCACCCTGATAATAATTGTGTTTAAACCTTTGCTTTGGGATGCAGTATGAAGGATGGCCCATAATTACAAATCTATTTTGTGTTAAAAAATTTGACACTGTGTTAAAATGTCATCCAAAAACACAGTTAGTGGGGACAGGGGAAATTTTAAGATGTCTGTAATAACAAGATAAGGGTTTTATGAAAAGGTCAATGAAAAAGAATGTGCAGTGTTGGTTCAAATTGACCGCTCCACTCACAATATTAAATATGTCTGCAAATCCATTTTGTAAACAGACTGGTTATGCTAAAACTGACAAAACCAATAACAATATCGTTCCTGTTGGGTGGAAACCTCCTATATCAGGGATTTTAAAGCTTTTGACTCCAAGTCACCTCGCACTCAGAAAAACTTAAAATGTCTACATGAAAACAGATATTTAAGAGCTTGACATAAAATAATTTTTTTTAAAATTATATAAATAACCAAATAATAAGAAAGATCTTGTTTTTAATACTTTAAAATGTATTTGAAATTCTAATTTTGTTTATATTAGTCATCTTGAGGGCCCCTTTGAAGTCAGCTGGGGTCCCCTAGTGGGCCACACCCCACCTGTTTAGAACCACTGTATACCATTCCATTCAACAAACTGTTAAAGACATAGCATTTTTTATGATTGATATTGTGGTTTTATACAGTATGATCAGACACTGTGTCTGTTATCATCTGTTATCATCAAACCTGAAGGACTTTCTCTCATCTGCAGAACACAAAATAAAATATTTTTAAGTTGGTAACCGATCAGCACTCATTCACTTCTATTGTATGGACATAAAACCAATGCAAGCGAACGGTTGCCAGTTAACAAACATTCTTCAAAATATATTTTTTGGCCGTACAGTTTTGAAATGAGAGGAAATGATGACAGAATTTCCTTTTTTGGTGAACTATCCAGTTAACATTTCACCAACATGAAGCTCAAATGTAGGTTTTAAACCTATGAGTGTTTTAAACCATTAGAATAGTCACAACCAGTAAATAAAGTACCTTGTGGTTGAAAATCAATTGTGTAAAAAACTGCAACATATTCAAAAACAGAGATGTTGATTTTGTGAGGTTTAATGATCATCTGCATGAGTTTTGTTTCACACATTTGGTACATGAAGTTAATTTTTACACCAAACATATTCCCCATGTAAAAAAAGACAAAAAAGTCAAAATGCTTCACATATGGAAGAATAACTAGCAGTGACAGAGTTCATGTTCACAAGGAATCGGACGATGATTTTCCTTTATAAACATGAAGATATATTGTATACATAAGTTAGAAAACATCAACAAAAAAGCTACAATTCACACGTATAAAACAAAATCGCCAGGAACGCAAACAAACAAATGAAATCAAATTATTTCACAATTTCAAAAGAAAACAATTTAAAATCAAAATAATCTGAGGCAGTAGGACATACTATAGTGAGGATGCATGATCTTCAATACTGAAAATAAGAATAACAGCAATAATGAAAATATGTGACATGGGGACAGGTACAGCTCTTTCCAGCAATGCGACCGAGGGACCACAGATGACTCAAACGCTACACTAGTACACATAGAAATCAATGCCAGGCGAAAAGGTGTGCACGGCAGGTAGCTTTACATAACCTAGCCCAAAAACCACTGCAAAAATACACATCTTCAAAACCAATCCTGAACAACTCTAAAGGGTTTCTCTTTATCAACTTTCACATTGAGCACAAACACTGAGCAATTTTTTTTCCAGCATGTACATTTGACATGACCTAACAACATGAGCATCATTCAGAGGATATCAATATTTGAAGAGGTCTGGTTGAGGTTGTTAAGAGGGCAGCAGTGATTTTGTATTGGCTCTTCATATGGTGCAGGACTGAAACACGATCTAGAAGAAGGTTCACTTTAAGTGAGGATTACTCTTTAAAAAAATACATCAACATATGCATTTCTTTCAAAAATAGCTTGAAAAAAGAAATTTGTGGATCGTCCCTGAAAACATTTTGTGTAGGTCGACCAGTCAAAGTAAACCAGACAATCATTTTAAACCAATAAACATTAAAACACATGTTTTTTCAAGGACAACCTACACTCATAAATACAGCAGCAACTGAAATGAAACACTTTCTTATCTAACAACAACTGATAGAGAAAATATACTGATGCGGGAGATCTGTATCGCCTAAAACTAGAACTGTAGATGTTGTTTTTCCCCTCGATCTTTGATAATACCAAATGTAAACATCTGTGTAAAGCAAATCAGGACTGCTCCGTTTATTTGGTAACTGCAAGCAAACAAATGAGTGTATCCATTACCAAACACAAAAGCTTTTACTTGTGATGTAGAGAAGATATCTCACGAGTAGACAAGAGCGCTTGAATTTTATTGTTTAGAGCAAAGGGAACATTCACGTTTCACACCATAATGGCCAAATGTCATTTTAATGCCATTTAGTACTGCACAGATGTCATTGCGAGGCAGAAAACTGTCAATTTACCCTTTATGATTGAATGTTGTGAATGAATGTTGTGGACATGGGCCATGTTGTTATTTTGACGAGAAGTTAAAAAAAAAGAGTTAACATTAACAGTCACTCCAACCAAGCATGTACAACACGAAGCAAGCAAATATAATGTAAGGTAAAAAGGTGAAAAACACACATTAGTAACAATCGTTTAAACGCACGTTTCACTATGATGAAAGAAAAATTAACCGAAAAATGATGCAATGCTAAAGGGACCGTTCACACTAAACTTCTCTTATTAGTTACTTGTGTTCAATATATGCATGATGTTATAATGTCATACGTTTTTTATGCAAGAGTTTATATGAACAGTATTTGAAAAAAAATACAATGTTGGTAACTATACAACAGCGTGACCCATTGACTTGTATTGATTTTGTGTCGATACAATAGAAGTCAATGAGGCCCAATGTTGTTTGGTTACCAACATTTTTCAAAATATCTTCTTTTGTGTTCTGCAGAAGAAAGAAACTCATACAGGTTTTAAATGAGAAGAGGGTGAGAAAATAATGACAGAATTTTTTTTTTTATGTGAACTATCCCTTTAAACACTGCAAATGGTCAGACACTTGGCAGAATGGAAACGAAGGGAGGTAAGATCTAAGAGGTTTCAGGCAAAGCAAAGGGCGATACCCTGTGTTCAGGAAAAGTGAGGTGTGCTGTTGTGTGGGAAAGGGTGTGGACTCGTGGTGAGGTCTCTATAATTACGGCACAAGACTCTGGGATCCTAACCACAGCCTTGTAGTGAAACATGCAGTGCACAACAAACACGGTTTCAGGTCAACAAACTACTGACACTTTATTTCATGGTCCCGAGAGACTGTCGGCATCCTGATGTGGCAAGCGTAGGACAACAGCAAAGAGGAAGGTGGTGTTCTCTCCAAGTGTGATTCCAGGTAATGGCTATCCTGTACAGGGAGCTGTCACAGTGGATTCTTCCAGCTCAGAAGGTCTAGACCGACTGCTCTTTGGGGTAGTTGAAAGGGGGTCGGGGGGCAGCAGGGGCAGCGTTGGGCTGGAAGGTGTACATTGGGATGTTGGTAGGGCGCTGGGTGTAAGGGTTATGGGGTAGGTAGGTAACAGGTGGGTAGGCAGAAGGGGGAGGAGCCTCAACAATATTTTCCTGGTTGCCCGGGTGATGGTAGCTCACATAGTCAGCTGGGGCCGGTAGCTCTTCGTTCCCAGAGTTCTGTGGAAACAAGACAATGAGAGCAACTGATGGAAGTGGATGAAGTGATAGTAATCAGTAAATCACACACAGGTGGAAAAGGAAACATGTATGCATTTCACCAGGTGGCTTTTTCGTATGAATTTGATCTTGTCCGTATGTTAAAGGGTGTTGTTAGGAGATGGGCTTCAGTGTTGCTTATTTATAATAATCATACGTGTTTGTATGATTCACATTGTGCGGATTCATACGAATTAGCCACCTTTTTAATATCTGCACGAATTCTTGTGAGATCAGGTTGGTCCCAGGAACCCCTCACCCAGTATTTTGACATCCCCTAATATACAGTAAAAACAATATTCCAGGAACAATGTAGGTAACACTTTACATTAAGGTACCCTTTATAAAGCTTTTATAAATGTGTTCATTGAAAATTAATAAGTCATTTACAAATGCATTATAAAGCAGTTATAACTGCTTGAAGAAAAATGGGGATTTTAACGAAATACCTGCCAAATAGTGAACAGGTATAAGAAAAACAACATCCTACAGTGTCCAGTCTGAAGGCCTATATTGCAAACGACATCAATATAATAAGGAATCTGCTATCGAGTCAAATAAACAATGAATACATAGATTTATTAAGCAATTATACATGTGAGTTAAAAATGGCTCACTCTTTGGCAGGTATTTCGTTAGAATCCCTGTTTTTTTCATGCAGTTTTTATTGCTTCACAATCCATTTGTAAATGACTTATTTATCATTAATGAACACATTTATAAATGCTTTATAAAGGGTATTTTAATGTAAAGTATTACCACAATGTCTAATGTGTTGTGTTTACATGAAGTTCAGTGACAACTGCATGTAGGAAGAATCCCTATGTGTGAACGGAAACACACCGGACAGCTAGTTCGCTGTCACGTCACCCATCACTCTCTGTCACTTTGTTAATGTACAGTACATGAAAATCACGCAAAATCGTTCAACACCAAACAGCTGTGTGCTATATTGTGATATTATATAAGCCTTTATAGACGCCACAGCGCTTGAGTAGAAATACTGCACGCATATAAGGGGTTGCTTATTGTTTTTAGCACGTTAAGGACATAATCGCATCCACTATGGTTGTATTATGCTTAATCCGTAGAAAAATGAATATTTTTTTACAAAGAAGACACAATCTTTTTTTATTTAAGCCTGTCACTATGTCTACAGGCATGCATTTAGAATACATGGTTGAGTTTGGTGGCTCGTTCACACAGTAACTATTCAAGCTGGAACTGTAAGCTGCTTTGTGAACAGGATATTTCCAGACACCTGTAAGTAGATACAGTTGTCAATTCTTAAAACTGACAGTGTGGACGTAACCAGAAAACTGCTTGTAATGAGCCATTCTCTGGTTACGACAGAATGAATATGACAGAATAAAATGAGAATGAATTAATGAGAAACATGAAGTGTGTAAAGAAAGACATAAAGAAAGAGAGACAGGCAGACAGGAAAAGAAGCCCTGTTTACACCTGGAGTGATCCTCTCACAAGTGGTCAATGAGACATAGTTCTAGGAACATCTGTCATTAAAGGAACAATTTGCTATTTTCATCACGAAAGGCAGCAAAACAATCACGCAGGTGTAATTTTATTACGATGTGAAGAAGTATGGAATGATGGGAGTTGTTGTTTTTACCACTATGCTGCCAATGAAGATCAGTGCTAGAGGACTCCCAAATCATGTTCATGAATGATGTAAAGTTATCATGAGGTGACAATGACAACTACTACTAATTACAGTTATTACATTTACAGTTTGTCAGAAGCTTTAACCCAAGTCCCTCACCCACAGTACATTCAAGGTCTTAAATTGTATGTTTCCTTGGAATAAAACCTATGATCCTGTTGTTGCGAACACCAACTGAGCTAATAGAAGAAGGTACAGTAGAGTTCTTTGATTTTATCACTGTGGAAAGCATTTAAGTGATCGATTGCAATATGCTTTTGACCCCATATAAACTTGCATTTATAGCTGACCACTTGTGATGGGATCACCTAACATGAATATTAACAATTGATCACATGGTAAGAGAGACTGGTATTAGAATGGAATGGAAAGATGACTTACGCATATTCCCCAATCATCTGTACATCTACGACAATGATGATCCGCACACTGTGAAAAGTATGTTAATGAAAGGAGGAACATTTTTATAAATTAATACTGAACGATGTACCCCAGGGCTCAGCCCTGGGCCATCTTTTGTTCTTATAGATGACAATGAAGCGCACAAGCTTGACACATGAGGTGTGACACTCAGTGAAGATGGACAGATAAATGTGTGAGGGAATCTGCTCGCACATTCACCAGATGTCACGGACATCTTTATGAGCACAGGATAACATTTTCGACAAAATTGCAGCTTTTTTGGTTTCAATAATAAACAGCAAACAATGTAGCCTTTGCAAAAATGCATAGAAACAACACTCTACTATTTAGTCTGTAGAAATCTCCATCAGATAATGAATGACTCTGTTTTAAAGAATAAAAAAAACATAATTAAGGAACTTAGAGCCCTGGAGCACAGAGTTACACATATAAAACAAGATATTTTCTTGTGCTTTGGTTAAAGTTCATGGATTCTTATCTGCAGAGAAAACAAACAAGCTACAGTATTTTTCTCCAAACTTGCCTATGATTAGATTTTTGATTAGCAGGGGAGATTTGAACTAAAACAGTTTCCTCTGGGTGCCATAAACACTCAATGTGTTAAAATAATTGTTTGCGTTCTAACCATAATCTGCATCTATATTCAAGCATTAAATCTCAAAACTAAGACCAAATAAAACAACATTATTGTATGACAAAAAAATACTCGGTTTAAATATACATATTACACTTCAATGCCTGCTCTTCAAGTTTTCTTCAGCAGGTTTCGTATAATTGGGAAAAATATTGTTTTATTTCCGCAGAATTGCATGTCTTTATTGCTTATGGTGTCATTAACTGGTTGCTGTGGAAACTGGCTAAGTAAGATTAGTGAAACGTTTAACCAACAATTTGTTCAATATACAGGGTCAGAGAAAAGGTTTGCCAGTGATTATGAGACAAAAGTTGTATGCCCATTATGCTATTATGCTGATATATAAATAAATAATAATAATAAAACAACAACACAAACAAAGTTTAAAAAGTGACTCATTCATTAACAGTTCTGCTTTTCTCTATCAGATTTAAAAGGGAAATAATTGTGTAAAAGTTTTTTTTAATTAATATTGAACGCAATTAGAATTCATTTATGGGGAACTGTGGGGAACGTTGCTTCTATAGCCCCTCTGGTAAAAAAAGAGAAAAACCAAATGATGTTTGTACACATTTACAGTGAGCAGATAAGAATTAAGGGGGTTCATTTGCTGCCTTGGGAAATTAAACAAAGAAAAATGCTGAAGCTTTAATGTTAGCTGAACTAATATGCTACAAAAACAACGCTGCAGAACTAGACTTTGATTTCGAGTCTTTGTTTTGTGGTGATATTACAAGACTATTGAGATTCATAGACGTACCCACAAAAAAACACGCATACACAAAACAGCTGCTTCCTTTGAAAACAACCTTGTATTTCTTAAAAGAATGTCTACAGATGGAGTTGGTGGACCGTTTTTGACAGCTCTTCCCTCACAGACATTCTTAAACACTCCTGTACCAAATGCACCACTAATCTAAATGAAAATCACTGGCCGAATGAGAAGTCTCTTTTTTTGCAATACCCCTAACAGTGAGGTAGGCGAATGGGGACTGATAGTCCACCTTAGGGAATTTGACCTAAATGGGCTTCTTTTATCTCCTCTGACAATGTAATGAGTCTCCCGTCGCAGCTTCGCCGCGTTCCAGAACTTCGGAATTTGCCAAAGCAATTATTTCGCTATCTTCATAGAAGGACGTTGACCTTCTGGCCTCTCCAGTGGCTCTACATAAAGCTGGTTACAATGCCGATTCAAAATGCTTTCAAATATTATGTACTGATTGAAATGGACCTCTTTTACGTCCCCAATTTAAAAAAGGTGAAAGCCAGAGTTTATCTGTCAGTCATTTTTGAGAGCTTCTTTGACAATGTAAGACATGGCTTCATATTTCTCTTTATTGGACTGACCTGAGGGACAGTCTGCACATTGTGATATAAAATGCAATGTTCAGCCCATTAGAAAACATACACAGTACAGCCGTGTGTTTAAGCTTTAGATCATTTGGTTTTGTTTGGATGGACATGTTTAGGAAGGCCTGTCCTGATTGGACAATGATGAAACCAGAATGGCTTGTGTTTTGGGTTAACTCTGTGAAGATAACATAAAACGTTTTTAGTGTGTGCTTGTGTGTATGCATCTGTACACAGCAGACCATCTCTTTACTCATTAGAAAGCAAAAAAATAACATGGACTTTAGCGGTAAAATGTTAAACCAATGATTTGATATGTAGTGATTACTAAATTGTGCATATTTTGAGTGTGGAGTGTTTTGTATGTGGGTATGTCTGGCTTCTGAATTTTCACCTTTTTCTTGTTTTTACAGGTATAACTTTAATTGTTTTGCTTATTAGTCAATATGTCTCATGTACAGCTGCTTTGTAACAATGAATATTGTAAAAAGCGCTATATAAATAAAGTTGAGTGGAGTATTATGTGGTAGTTGGGGAGGGTCCTATATAAACTTGTATATATTCCCTATATGGACAAAAGTTTTGGGATGCCCCCTCCTAAAAACATGTTTATTCTGTATAAATGTCTTTGGTCTGATGAACACAGAGAAAGATATTTGGACGAATGCTAGCAACAGTTCTTGCACGCCATTGACTGGCATAGAAGGAAAAATGACAATGGTAGTCAGAAGTGCCCTAGAACTGTTTGTTTCCCTATATTCTTCCAAATATATGATTTTGTGTTCAACAAAATAAAGAAATTTATGAAGCTATTTGTCCTTCTATGGGAGTCAATGGGGGGCAAGATCTGTTTGGTTTCAAGCATTCTTCCGAATATCGTTCTTTGTGTTCATCTGAACAAAGACATTTATACAAATTTGGAATAACTCGAGCGTGAGTACATTTTCACAAAATAAATCACTCAATTCTCCAGAATGTCATTATATGGTGTAGGATTTGTGCTCACAGAAATGTGTAAATTAGTCAAACCTGTTCTTTGGAAAGGGCTATCAATACATTAGTCCATATACACACTTGCAGGGGGACTTCTGGCAAGATTGTAAAGTACATAGTTTTTGAAAAATATAGAATTTTTACTAGAGAGTTGCTGTTGTGTATCAAAAGAGTCAAGTCTTTATAAATGCCTGTTCCCTAGAAATGGCTTTGATCTCTTCTTGAATGTTCAATGGCTTTATAGGACATTTTTCAGATGTTTTGTGGTCAAATAGGCGATAATCCTAGCTACTTAGAAAAGTAAAAGCACACTTGATGCACAATCTAAGGTATCATTATAGCTGGCACTGAAATTCAATACTTAAGGTTAAAGGATTGCTCAAATCCTTAATCCCAACGATGAGCGAGAGTAAAAGCTATGCTTGCCTACAAATACCACTTATACTAGAATTACTAGCTCAATTTGTAGAGCATTGCCGAGATATTTGATAACATTTTGGATGAGGTGATTTAATGGATTTGATTGGTTCCTGTCAAATGAATAAAACCAATAAGATAGTAGTAAACTTTTTAGATATCAATGCATTCACAGCATATCTGATCTGCACATCTGATTTAAACACAAATCTATTAATGGGAAAGTTTATTTAGGGTAACGGTGTCACAACAAGATTCAATCCACATGGGTTGTTGTAATTCATCCCCAAGAAAAACATGATTTTTTTATTAACTGAGGTGTGTTTGTTACAAGCAGTTCAGATCTTGTAGATATTGTACTGCATAGTAATGTAATAAAAGCATGAGTTTACATAAGTGGAATGTGTGGCTAATTCTTCTGTGAATTCCAAATATATTCAATAACTTTTCCATAACACAGTTGAACAGTATAAAACCACATCGCATCGAACTACAACAATCCAAGTAATGAATTTGACATCATCAGCCATCTCTAGTCTAAGAACTTCTGCTCTCAAAAACAAGGACACATTGGTACCCTGGACTGCCTTGACTGATGGATCAGTCTCTGAGTTTCTTAACTTTTCTCTACACTGCAAGGTTAATAACTGGCTACATCACTCATAATCCCACCCAATCCGGCAGAAAAGGTCACTTTCATGCAGCGTTTTAACCATCACAACCCAAAAAGGAAGGCTTATATGGGCATGGGGAACTTTGCAGACAAAAATGACAACAGTTCAGCTAAGCAAAAGAAGTGAACTTTCAGGAGATTGCTTTAGACTATTGAATAGAATATTGACTAAAAGATTATGCACTTACTGAGCAGTATATTAAAAACATTATATTCAAATCGGCTGGTTTTACCGTGTGAACTACATTTGTAAAACCACACATTTGTATGGTTTTGAGACATGACCACATATACAGGACCTGAGATAAACATGTTTGGTCTATGATGACAGCCATAAGAATGTCAGTCATTAATCATTATGGTAATACGGGTCAAATGGCTAAAGCCTTCTTTGAGGCATAAGCTGAAGAGGCAATTATCATTTTTAAAGGCCAAAGTTGGTCTTGAATGACATTACAAATGAAATTGAATCTCATTAATGTTAATAAGTACTAATGGAAAATAAAAACAGTTGGAAATTGCAATTCAAAGCAAATGTAATTGCATCATTTAAGCAATTAGAGAAAATACACCTCAGTCCTACGGTAGAAATAGAGAAACTCCATTTTGCTAATGCAGTTCCTAATGACTCACTAATGTGTTCAAAAATTCACGTCTAGTATTAGACACTATGATAATTTTTTGGGGGATGTGTAACCTAAAACTTCACAATAAAAGTGTTTAGATGAACACTTTTTGATATTTAGTCCGGTTGAGCAAACGATTTTAAAATCCTTGTAAAATCGATTTTATATAAATTCTACGGGTGTGACAATATATCAAAGTATTGCATATCTTGTTAGAAAATAATTATATTTATATGTGTATCAGTGAGCTTTTAGGAGATGTATCTTAGTGCTATGGCAATATGTTTTTTAATTAAATGTATTTTTATATTTGGCTTAAAAAGTATTATTCTTCTGCAACAGATCAATTCAATTGTTATTTGATAACCTACCGATGGTTTAATCAAACCTTGAATATTGAAAAAATTTGAACAAAATAGAAAATGTTACTGCTGAGTGCATCATAACAACCCTAGTATATACTGTATGAAGGTACTTAATGATCTTTAAATATACAGTATTTATGTTTCACAAAATTTCCATATAATGTAGCATTGAAAAGACAATAACAATACTGTAAAACTGCAAAGATGAACCTCTACTGTAATGTTATGCTGAACTGTGTGTGTTATTACAAACGAAAAGTCAGTACTGTACAGTTTTTAATTAATTAATCATGAATGTAGCAACTTTGTTGCTTTTTTTCATTAAAACTCCACATTCGTTTGTTTCTATAACCTATTAAAAAATAAAAGAAAGTTTTTTGTTAAGTGGTTTGTTCATTTATTTTTCTTGTTTTACGATGCTCCCGCTCAACAGTGGCGACATTCAGAGAACTTCACGCTGTGATATTAATTGCTTGTTTTAACAGTAAAGCTGACTCATTCAGACTTTACCCATGAGAATTACTTCATTTATTTCTTTATTTATTTTTGTCTGTCTTCTTCCTCTCAGCTGCTATTATCTAAGAGAAGAAGAGATGAGGATTTAAACTAATGGGAAATCTCCTGTACGCTGGGATGGTAGCCGGGCCCGGCTGGACCTGTATATTTATCTTCCATAGTGGAGATAACGTTAAAAGGACTCCTACTGAGCATGCTAAATAAGAAAATGTCCAAGATTAAAAGTGTAGATGTTCGATTTACAACAGCATCCAATCTCAGGTAGGAAATTGAAATCTAAAGAATCAGTTTTTTTCAATATGGTCGATGCTGGGATCAAACTTAAAGGGATAGTTTGCCAAAAAAATCTAAATTGTATCATTATTCCCCAGTGTTGTAATGTAACGAAGTAAAAATACTTAAGTACTGTACTCAACCACATTCACACACTGCATTTTTCACATCCATTGCGAGGATTTTGAAAGGTGTTTTGACAATTCAGAGCGATGTCCAAATGAGTGCCAAATACGGAAAAACACATAAGAAAATTTGTGACTATATGTGCAAAGACCTCAAGGATTCAGAAATGTTTGTTCCACTTTGACGGGGATTTACATATTTACATTATAAACACGAATTTGTGGTCTTTCATGTAAAAATGTTTACCAACTTTCCCATTGTGCATGTACTGGTACATTAACATATGTGTGCTTTTATAGCTGCGCATCGAAGACCCGCAAACTCTTAGAGAAAATAGGAAATATTGGAATATATCTTCATACGATATATCAGGCCACTTTCTCCTCACACTGTGTAATACACGGGTGTGAAAAATATTCACCAGAGCTGTTTTAATAGTGTTTTGAGCCTCCTCCTGAGACACCACTTCCATTATTTTCTACCGTCCACCTAAGAAAAAAGAAGTATCAAGACCAAAATGAAGTACGTCACATCGCCTTCCACATTCAAAATTAAGGTGAAATTAAAAATAAAAAAATCCTACATGAAACACACAGTGTGTCAGGGTTCTGTCCTTCCTGTTTCAGGCTTTAATGCTTTGTGGACGGGACTGTGACAGTACAATGTCTTGTATGTATGTTTTGTTTTTTGTGGAGACACGCGGCTGTATGTTTTGATAATTCGCCGCGTGTCCTCCTGTCCGTGTAGCTCCGCCCCTTGTTTCTATGTTAGTCTCCCATTAGTGTTTTATCTCCGTCACCTGTCTCCCTTTAATGTTTAGCCTTGTTACGCCTCCTGTCTCATTATCCCTCGTTAGTTTTGCCTTCTTAAACCCTGTGTTTCCCGAGTCCGGGGTCGGTTTGTTGTATGCTGTTTGTAAGTTTTATGCTTGTATGTTTTAGGTTTGTTCTGGTTCATGCTGTGGTTTACCTGTGCGCACTGGATTATTTTTCCCCGCCTTTTCGTGTGGGAATGTTCGTGTAGTCTTCGTGTGGCATTGTCCCCTGTATTTTCTGGATTATTTTTTCCCAGCCTTTTCGTGTGGGATTGTTCGTGTATTCTTCGTGTGATATTGTTTGTTTGCTCCTGTTATTTTTACCCCCTCGTGGGTTTTGTTTTCACTATTTTTGTATATTAAATATTTTTTACTCGCTGTACTGCATCTGGGTCCTGTTTCCCTATCACACCCATTATTCCTGACAGAACGAACCGACCACCATTGGACCCAGCAGACAGCGGGATCGTTGCGAGTGAGGCAACGTTGACGGGCTCCCTTCCAGGGTAGAGGACGCCGGGCTCCCTTTCAGGATCGGGGCCGATCAGACTCCCTTACAGGGTCGAGGCTGCCGTGTTCCCGTCTGGGGTTGAGGCCGCCGGGTTCCCCTCCAAGGTCAAGTACTCCGTTGTCCTGTTCCCGCTACAGATCCTTGCCGGCATCTCAGCTGGTACCTAGGCCCTTTAAGTCGACTCCCTGTCTTTGCTGCCCAGCAGCCAGAGTGTGCTGCCCAGCCGTCGGAGTAGGCTACCCAGCAACCGACTTCCTCGTCCCGTCGACATCCAGTCCTGCCCAGCTGGTGGTGCAGCCGGCCATTCCAGTCCGGTGCAGCCGGCCATTCCAGTCCGGTGCAGCCGGCCATTCCAGTCCGGTGCAGCCGGCCATTCCAGTCCGGTGCAGCCGGCCATTCCAGTCCGGTGCAGCCGGCCATTCCAGTCCGGTGCAGCCGGCCATTCCAGTCCGGTGCAGCCGGCCATTCCACTCCGGTGCAGCCGGCCATTCCACTCCGGTGCAGCCGGCCATTCCACTCCGGTGCAGCCGGCCACTCCCTTGGACTGTTGTATTTCCCCGGACTCTTGTGTTCCCTCCCCTTGGACACTTGTTTCCCTCCCTTATGTTTATGGGATTTGGGTTTATCTTGTTGGGTTTTGCTCATGTATTTGTCCCGCTTATTTATTTATTTTTCTCTCTCTTTAGGCCGCTCAGTGATCGGCTCTTGGAGCGGGGGTACTGTCAGGGTTCTGTCCATCCTGTTTCAGGCTTTCATGCCTTGTGGACGGGACCGTGACAGTACAATGTCATGTATGATTTGTTTTTTGTGGAGACACGCGGCTGTATGTTTTGATAATTCGCCGAGTGTCCTCCTGTCCGTGTAGCTCCGCCCCTTGTTTCTCTGTTAGTCTCCCATTAGTGTTTTATCTCCGTCACCTGTCTCCCTTTAATGTTTAGCCTTGTTACGCCTCCTGTCTCATTATCCCTCGTTAGTTTTGCCTTCTTAAACCCTGTGTTTCCCGAGTCCGGGGTCGGTTCGTTGTATACTGTTCGTAAGTTTTATGCTTGTATGTTTTAGGTTTGTTCTGGTTCATGCTGTGGTTTACCTGTGCGCACTGGATTATTTTTCCCCGCCTTTTCGTGTGGGAATGTTCGTGTAGTCTTCGTGTGGCATTGTCCACTGTATTTTCTGGATTATTTTTTCCCAGCCTTTTCGTGTGGGATTGTTCGTGTATTCTTCGTGTGATATTGTTTGTTTGCTCCTGTTATTTTTACCCCCTCGTGGGTTTTGTTTTCACTATTTTTGTATATTAAATATTTTTTACTCGCTGTACTGCATCTGGGTCCTGTTTCCCCATCACACCCATTATTCCTGACACAGTGTTGCTTGTGTGCATGCATCAAACTAATTGTTTTGACTATGAAAGTTGAGGGAGGGGTCGAATCAGGTCATGTTGGTAAAACAGAACTGGCCCCAATATCACCACCTCAAAAAAGATCACCAAGTAGTGTGGCCCTGAAATTTTGGCATGTCTACGTAAATGAGAAGAAATTGTACATGAGACTGGTTGTTTTTGACTGTATGTGCATCCATGCATAAGTTAGGGAAGTTTAATCATAAAAATATGGAATAACTCCTATGTATTTGCCGAAGACAGCGAGCTGTGACTTCAAATAAAAGCGGACAGTATGAAATGCGTGCATCATCCGTGCTTTAAGTGAGCAAGTGTCTGTCTGCGCATCTATGAACGTGTGCTTTAAATGCACTATAGACATGATGCTTGCTTGGACATCAGTGTCCAAGCACAATAAGAGCGTACATCAGTGAAAAAGCGAAATATTTAGTCATAGGAATAAACTATTTTTAAGTGTAATGCACGCAACAGCCAAGCAACCTTGCTCGAATTATGGAGTCGAAAAGCGAAGTAGCCAATGGACAGGCCTGAAGGGCATATGCCCACCCACTTTGATAAATAGTCCCAGCAAGTCTTTATAGAAAAAAATATTAAAGTATTTGATATGATATTCCCCGGGCGGGTCATCTTTGTCTCCACCACTTTAAAAAAAAAAAAAGCTTGGATACCAAACTGTATTTGAAATATCAAAAATCCCCATCAGACCAGCATGTTAACATGTCATGATCATGGTGGCTCAATAATTCTAATTATAAAGCTTCCATATTCAATGACATTGAAGGCATCTGCTTAACATATGGCAATCACACTCACAATAAATCAATCACATGTCTACTATTACATCTCTCACCAATCCTTGTTAAACATGGGTTTCTTCAACTAATCAAGTCTCTGAATAATATATGTGCAGCATTGAAATCAATGCAAGCTGTAAAATTACAGTCTTTAGACTGTGCCTGAATCAAACCATGTGCTCTACATACAACCAAACCAGACATTTATCGAAGCCAGTTATCAGGGACAGTTATCAAAGTGCATATCATAGAGAAAAAATCAGCTTTTGCCTATTAGGATAACCTTCATTTTGAAAACCCACTACGTTCCCATGTTTTGCCCAGGTCAGTTTTGTGTGTCAGTATCATGTTTACTTTTTCTGATTTAAATTTTTTATATTTATAGGTATATGTGTTTAGGTAAAATAAAAATAAATTCTCCCAAATTTCAAATAAAAGTTATGTTCCTATTTGCATTTGTTTTCAGAAAATAAAAAAAGGTCAAACTAACAGAAACGATGCTCAGAATTTTTTCAGACCTCAAATACTTCAAAGAAAACAAGTTCAAATTCCCTTTTAAGCAATACAACAGTAATATTACATGTATTCAAGAAGTGCAATTTTGTATGTGATCACCGAGATTTTTATCACAGTTTTCTTGGGTCTTGTCAATCTGTCAGTCTTTTACATTTGTAAATGGATGACTTTGTGTCACTCCTGAGGTTTGATTTTGTTGAGATTTAACAAACATATACATCAAGCAATGCTGATAAAATAAAAATTTGCAGTGGTCTCTTGATTTTTTCTGCTGATGTTATTTTTCACAAAGATATCTTTATGAAACTTTAACTTATAAAATGTGCTGTGCCTTGTGCTATCACTCTTTAAAATGAAAGACAATTTGTTTTTTATATTTCATGTATATTGTAAATAATGCTGGGGTTTTTTCAATCTTGCGCTTGGTCAAAAAGGGATGATGCAACAGTTGGGTTAAATTACCTCAGAAAATGTTTGAAACAACCCATAATAAGTTAATTTACAGGTTTGTGGGTTCATGCCATTTTAAACAAAGGCTGGGTTAAAATGATACCATCAATTTTAGAGTGTAATGCAATGGCATTCAAACATTGTGGTTTAAAGAGGCAGATGACCCCAAAATGTCAATTGAAACCTGAATTTCATTCTTCCGAAGAACTCAAAAGACGTTGTTTTGAAGAACGTGGGTCACCATACAACCGGACAATCAATCAGACTCCACTGACTTCCATTGTATGAACAATGTAAACTGCCGTCAGAATGAAAGGTGATTTTTTTAACAATATAATTATAAAAATGTCTAAAAATGTCAGTTAGAGGGAGTCTTTGGAAAACACAACAATGGTTAGAGCAAAAAAGCAAACCCAAAACAAATAAAAACTACAGAAAAGTAGGCACAAATAGGAAACACACAGGGAATTCAGTGCTCAGTGACAGAGAGGGAGGAGTTAAAGAATTGCAAAAAAATCATAAGAGAGGAAAAGAAACATAGGAGTGCATCAGTCTGTGTACCTTCATAGGGTAAAGGCCTACTATGGCATGCGTTAGTGTGAGCTAGGCTGGATTGTTGCATACTCGACAAGGTCCCCGGCAGTGTGGACAGAGCTTCGTGGGCTGGGATTGGAAGCCAAAGCTGCAGTATCCAGTTCCGCATACTGGACATCACAGTCCTTGTGACCAGAGTTCTGGAGATAAGAGAGGTGGAGAGGATGTGTGAGGAGTGAAGCTCCAAGAGAGAGACAGAGAGAGAGAGAGAGAGAGAGAGAGACCTATAACCTATAAACAAAGAGAGAGAGAGAGACCTTATTACCTATAAAGCCCTACATGGTCTAGCGCCGCAGTATTTGAATGAACTTCTATTGTATTACAGACCACCACGTACATTACGTTCTAAGGGGTCCTGTCAGTTGGTAATACCTAGAATTTCAAAATCAAGTGCAGGTGGTAGATCCTTTTCTTATCTAGCGCCTAAACTTTGGAATATTCTTCCCTGCACGGTCCGGGAGGCAGACACACTCTGTCAGTTTAAATCTAGACTAAAGACTCATCTTTTTAATCTTGCATACACTACACCTCCATAATATTAATCCTCAGAGGATTTAGGCTGCATTATTTAGATCAACCGGAACCAGGAACACATCCAACAACAAATGATGTACTTGTTGCATCAAAGAGTGCAGAACAGTACTCTACTCTCAGCCAGTCTTGTCTCTTTGTTCCAAGGTTACCGCAGGATGCAGTTCATGCCCAGACCTGATGGCAGAGCTGAGAATGGGAAGCGGTGACCTGACAAGTGCTAAGAGGATAGAGCTGGATAAAGGACGCGACAACTTTGTTTTTTTCTACAACATTTCAAATGCTATTAGATTGTTAATGATAATCTTTAATTTTTATATTTTTATTAAGCCTTGTTGTGCAAGCACTGATGAGCTTGTGCAGAGGCAGCAGCTTTTGCCAGAGGGGAACTGGAATCCCCTGGTTGGGCCTGGGTTCCCCTGAGGTTTTTTTTCTCGATGGGAGTTTTGGGTTCCTCACCACCGTTTGCATATTGTTTTGCACTATCTGCCTGGCCGGGGGGGCTGCTTTAGAATTCATACTTGTATTAAATGTGTCTCATGTACAGCTGCTTTGTAACAATGAAAATTGTAAAAAGCGCTATATAAATAAAGTTGAGTTGAGTTGAGAGACAGACAGACAGACAGAAATAAAGAGTGAGCACAGAGGAGAAAAGATTGATGGGGCGGAGCTGTCACTCCAATCAGAGAGCACTGACTTGGAGACGAAATGAAAAAAGAACTTCACTGAGAAACCTCAGTCATAATATCTGTTTGTTAGGCTGGTGGTTTGATATATTTTTTATGAGTAAAAATGACGATAAAAACAACATTTAATTTTTAAAATTAAAAACAAATCCTATTTAACAATAAAAAAATACTAATATATTATTTAATAATTTTTTTATTGTCAATTTTATTTTTTGAGCAACATGCTTTTTAATAACAAACCTACCCATATATTTTCTAAGGTTCTGGGGGATTGTACCTCATTGATAATTAAATATGTAGTCAATAAAAAATTACGTTAAAAAAACAAATTATATAAAAAGTTTTAAAGGTTCTAAAGGTTTTCTATGTAATTATTGTATTCCCATTGATTATGAACAAAGCCTGGATAGAGAAACCAAAAGCAATATGTATTTGAAATTCCTATGTAAATATTGGGGATCGCATCCAGAATAAAAGTTTATGTTTTACATAATATATGTCTGTGCATATTAATTTTGCATTCATAAAAACAGAAACATAGATATGTATACACATTTAGGAAATGTATGTATTTATTTATATTTACCAATAATATCACAAAGAAATCCAACAGTTACTCTTTATTAACATATATTATTTTAGTTTATTTAATGAAAAAATAAGTATTTTATTAACAATTTTTTTTTTTATATCCACTTTATATTTGTTGTGAATTTTAATAGACATATTTGAGTTACTCAGATTTACTTACATTAACTATATTTAAAATTCTATTTCATTGATTTCACAGCTTTAAAATGCATTGTTTTCGGTGTCAATTGTTTCATGTGAAATCACTCTAGTGTCATAGAGTGTTCGTTTACAAATACAAAACTAGCATGCACAGTACACAGACATGTATGTAAACACAAACCATTAATCGTTTGAGAGTCCTAGTAAATATTTAATCTGTATGTTAAATTTACTTTGATTTGGTTTCTCTGTTGGCAACAGCATTGTGATTTTAACAGCCTTCTGTCACCCAGCTGTTTATCATGTAGCTCAGGCAATATGACGCGACTCCTCCAGTGAAGTGTCATAGAAGAGCAGACATGAGATGAATGGACAGACGTTACCAAACATGATAATGATAACACAGAAAGCACACACGGTCATGTCTTTATATGCATACACATGGCCTAGTGTGTAACAGATAAATCAATCAAGCTCCAACAACCAACATGAGCCTGTTTACAGGAAGAGGGAGGGACTGAAACACAGCCCATCAAGGTTAACCGAATGACAGTGAGCGATGTGCATCTGCAGGATGGCATACAGTGGCCCCAAGACTAAAGAACATCTGAATGTCACTGCATTTTATAATAAAATATCAAACCATGTGGCATATGCAAACACAGACCTTTCTCAGAACTAACTTCACTTTGTTGAGCTATTTTTACAATGACCTTTAAACGACTGGTCCCAAGGTGATTTTTTTGGTAAATGTATCAAGTCAGTTCCCCTCGAGTTCATGCAGGTGATTTAGCAAAGTAACCACAGGTACGATTTGCCATGCAATCGCTCAAGCCGCATCCAGAGAATGGTCAGAAATGTAAACACACTGCATCGGTACTGGGAACGCTAATGTGACCTGATGTGTTCTGGATAACCGCCTTCTCATACATTAATAAATTAATGGTGAAAAGGGCTTTAAAACAAAATGACTTTCTGATCTGAAAATGTAGAAAATACAAGAATGTAATGATCATCTTCAGTATTGCATAACTGAAAAAATTATTTGGATTAAAGAGTCTGCTAAATTAATGAATGCAAATGACTTGCTAACATGGAGCTTCCACGGATTATAAAAACTGCACATCTTAAAAATAATAATTATGTCATTTAATCGCCCTAATGTTATTACAAACTTGTAAATGACTCTCTTTTGTGGAATACAAAAGAAGATATTATAAGAAATGTCTTTACAATGGATTTCAATGGTGGCTAATGTTGTTTGGTTACCAATGTTCCATAACATGTCTTCTTTTTGTTTTGAAGAAAGTCATAAACGTTTGGAATGATATGAGGATGAACACACGATCAAAACAATTTACTTGAAACGTCTTGTGTTTTCATATATATTTGGGAGCTAAAGCATGGCAACTTTTCTAGATCTGTTCACAGAATATTGAACCTTAAATTGCGCACGCGTCAAGATCACCCAAAACACTTCAGTTTTAATATTCAATACTCAAATCAGTTTTATTTCAAACCTTCCTTTGTTTTGATTGAAAAGTGTCTTTTGTTTTTCTTTATGTTTAAAAGTAACACATTTGGTTGGATATTTTATTATGTAATGCAGTAACATTCATTTGGATTTAGACATCATGAGTGTAACAATACTTTTTGGGACCACTGAATAAACACTTGATGTCTCATAGTGAGACAGGAACTCTAGATATTACTAGAAAACAGAAAGACAGATGTTTCGCTTACATCAGATATTGAACAATGAAATAAAAACACAATGTAAAACAAATAATCTGCCACTGCACATACTCTGAAAAGAAGAGAAGTATATCATAAAAATGAAATAAATTAATAAAAACTAGACATTCTTCAAAACAACTTTGGGACATTAAACGAGGTGGTGATGTTTTGAAATTATTTCGCTCATAAAATTTTATGAGGCAATTATCTGGCCAAAAACTGTTGAATAGTAGTGAAAGAAATCTCAGTTTTTGAGCAATACAGAGGATTTCACCCAAAGATGGCATTAATGTGGCAGCACTTCAGCCATTATCCAATCACTGCTGAGGATCTAATGAACACTCTCGTGTATGTCTATAATCTCTCTGTGGTGGCACTTTATATTCAAACAGGGGACATTAACTGTCATCTTCTTTTATCGCTGCCATCCCTTCGTTTTCTGTCACAGCAGGATCTTCACTTTTGCTTTGACAGTTCTAGCCCTCTTTATATCTCATGGTTGCTGATAGCATCTAGCAGATAATTGTTTTATTCAGATTCAAATGACAAACTCTCTAGCTGTGGAAAAGGACTACCGGGCTTGTAATCTTCAGTGATTCACTAGCTTTGTGAGCCGGTATCATTGTATTTAAACAGATGGTGTAGATATTGGTTTTGATGTCTTGGTGACAGTAACGCAAATGGACGTTCTGTGTGAGGTTTTTCCTGCGGGCAATGTACCGTGTGAATATTAAGTCTTCAGCATGTGCGACACTCCTGGTGCTGTGTGTTCTGGGCGAGTTTGACTCTCCTGGCCATTTCGACTTGAACTGAGAGACAATGTGAACAGAGTGTGTTTCACCGTGTGCTTTATGATGCTGGAGTTCAAGAGACTCAAGAACGCAGGCTGCATCCCAATGTATGCTGATATCTGTACTGTATTACTTGGAGATTCAAATGAGTGACTCATATTTAACCAAGTGAAATATTGCCAAAGATGAATGTGAAAGTGTTCATCCATGCACAAGCCGGGTATAAAACTAACAAGAGTAATTGTTTAAGGGTTTGCGGGTTCTTAAAAAAGTTTATAATGTACACTTAATTTACAACCTATTCTCAAGAAATGCATATACATAATACGCTGAGGCAAAATTGGGTTATATGTATGCCAAAGTTCAATTTTGGGTCCATCTGATACTTTAATCTTTGTGTGCGTTCATGTTATACTGCAATTTGTCTTATTAACCTGTCCCCAAACCCAAAAATTATTATTTAAACAATTTCAGTGTTTCCTTTCAAAAGGGCTGCCCTCCACCAAGGTCAATGGAGTATGAACGATTGACGTATCACATGCACACACAAATTTAACTTTGGCATATTTATCAGACAAGATTGCATCGAAGAGAACGTACACATTTTAGTACACTTAATGTACTCTATCATCACACATTAACTGTGTACTTGATATACTCAAAATGTAGTTTGTTTTGTAGTTCGATTTATAGTGTAAACAAAAAAAGCAGAGTTGAGTACACTTAAGTTTCTTTTAAGTGGGACTTTTTTTATATGAAGTATAAAATTAGTGTGTGAACATAGAGTACTCCGTAAGAAGTAAACACGGATGAAGGGGCACTTCCAGTTACTTTTGTATTGTTCAAAATCTGATATATATAATTAAATCCTAAATATATATTTGTTAAACAATTTAATTAATTTATAAATGTTCTGTTGGTTGTTTTTCGTTCAAATGTTTGTGCTGTGTTAAAAAACTGAAATAGGACGTTAAAAATCTGAAAAACAATATGAACACCAGGTTTAAAAAAGGTCCGAAGGGACGTCCTTGAATAACCTCCACAAAGCAAATCTAAGAATTAAAAAAGAAAAGAAAAGTATGCAATAGGCTACTTTATTCGCAGTGTTATGTTATCTTAACAAGAATGCAGCTTTTATTATTATTAAGATCAGTTCAAAACTTTTATGACCGATGGAAGATTGTCAGCCAAATATTAGAAACAGACTAAAATGATAAAAAGAGACTTAAAGGGAACTTATATGTTTGATTTTGTATAAAAAGTCATCCACCGCGCAATTGGAATGCAGCCGCGGTCTCTGACAACAACACAGGAAGCATTACCTCAGATTTACTGTAGAGCCAAGGACGGCAATTGAGATGGATGAAAGTCTAAGGAATCTGACGTTGATTACTTGAGACCCCATCTGAAATGGCTTTTCAGCCTCGCAAACCAATCACTTCAGCAATCCAGTGATGTTTCTGCCCTTTTCCACCATTGAAGCAAATTCCAGTGAACACAATAGACATGCTAGTCAAGCTAATTACAGTCACGTCAGCCATTTGGAGGGGGGGTCTTTCCCCACTGGGAGCTCGCGTTCTGCCTCGGAAAGGCTGCTTCATTAGTCTCCGGCTCTTTTCATTAGCAAGAACACTAAGAACTTAAGCACCCTCATTGCCACTTTGACATCACAGACAATAAATGTGCGTTTTTTCATCACATAAAGTGTCACAATGTTATGTCGTTTTTCATTCTCTGAGGTGATCAATACGTACCCATGCACCCTCGTGCACATATTGAACTAGATTAATCTTTGCAAACACTTTTATTTATGAGCGCTGTGAATAATGTAACATTGAACCATGCCAAAATATGGTCCCATATGAATGTATGCTAATCCATTGTTGTAAAATGTTGTGCAGAGCGTTTGTGCAATTAGTGGTTGACAGTTTTGTGTTACCTAGAACAAATCCACCTCTGAGATATGCACTGCCATTTAAAGCATCTGTTAGTACAGTCATGTGACAGAAGGTGTGTGTTTTAGCATGACTGTATAGTAGCAACACTGCAGCAAAAGTGCTCTGCGGTTCTGTACCCTAGTCCTCCCCACAGTCCACTATAAAAGCACAGTACAGCTGGAGATTAAGTGCACTGCATTCACTCTGCATGTCTCAATGGGGAATGCACAACACCACATTGAAACATCACAGTATGTGAACGCTTGGGGGTTTTTCCTTGACTTCAGAGTTTTTCTGTTTTTTTTATGCACAGTTTATTGAACTTTAAATACGCTACTATTATAACGTCTATTTAATTTTTTTATATTATTAATAACTAATAAATATATTACAAGCAACAGATCCATCACATGAAAAAAATGCTGAATCAACAAAATGCTTGAAGTTTACACACACATTTTTTCCTCAATGATTTGCCATGTCACATTGACAAACAAACATTTGTTTGTTATTTGATAGTTGGTCATTAGTCCCTCGTTTGTCCTAAACCATTAAACTTACATATCCTCACATTCTTTGCTTTTTAGCATATTCTGAACCTTTATCTAGAATTCCAACAGTGACTTCATGATGTTGTCCATCTTTTCACACTGAGGTAGGTTGAGAGACATCTTAATGTTTTATTTAGCTTCTGATGGGCATTTATAAATGTAAAAAGTGCTGTCAAATTATATTCACATTTATGCATTTGGCAGACGTTTTTAATCCAATTACTAATCACACACAGAATGAAAGGTTGTGTTTACATAATAAACTGTATCTGTGTGTACTGTGCATATTAATCTTGTATTTATAAACACATACATGTTCACATATTTAGGAAAATGTACATGTTTTTATTTACATTTACCAATATTTTAAATGATATAAACATTAACTCATTTTTATATTTTTCTAACATGTATGTGTATGTTTTTATAAATACAAAATTAATTTTCACAGTACAAATACATTATATTAACACAAACTTTTATTCTGAATATGATTAATCGCTTGACAGCCCTTATGTATATATAAGACATATTAATATAAATATATGCATGTTAATATAATTTACGAATTTATGATTGAAACGAATATTTCTTATATATACCGTTGTGTATTTATATATGTACAGTACGTATAAATGTACTCGCCACCCACAAATATGTAATTTAAACACAAACATTACTTTTGGAATCGATTTATTTTCTGACAGCGCAAAAAAATCATAATATATTTCATCAAAATAATTAAAATTGAAAATTTGAACTTAAACTGGAGTATGTTAATATATATATATTTTTTAAATATACATGAAACTTGAAACTACATTAAAATTGGGCCAATAGCCATGTAATCGTGTGAATATACAGAAGCAGATTTGTGTGTTGACATTTATTTAAGTGTGCGTCGCATTGCATAATTCCACCTTTGTAGGAACAAAAGTATAGCATTGTATTAGGAATTCCCAAACAACAACTGAAACAAAACCAAGCCACACCTTTCCAACACTCTTTTAGTGCTTTGTCGTGTTTACAGGAATAACACTCAGATCGTTCCACAGCTGTGTCATGCCCCCAAATGCAAACCTGACAAAAGTGATGTTTACAGTGATAATAACAAAAAGAATAAAAATGTGTAAAGCTATAAAAAGGAAAATTGACAAACAACAAGCGTATAACAGGAGGGTTGTGACTGTTAAAGACGCATACAGCACCGATTTATAGAGAAACCAACACAGCCAGGATTAGAAGGCTTGCAATTGAAAAAATAAGACAATGCAGTATAATGTAGTGCCATACAATCTATCCACACACGGGTTGCTGGGAAACTGGTGTCTTAATTAGGCCTTGACTGAAGAGTACCATTACACTGGAGAGAATGAGAGGTGTGGTGGAGTGATAGGTAGAGAGACAATCTCACAGAAAGGACCAGCGAGATCAGTGTAAAGGAGCAGTGAGATTGTATTTCACCAAGTGTGTAATATTTGATTTGTAGTGGATGTGCTATTGTAAATAAATGACATGAAGTACATTTTTAGCATTGGCGGACTGCATGGCTCTCTGCATTCCTTTCTCTGCAGAACTGACTGAAACAAGGACTTTGTTGGCAATAATTCATGGCTGTTCTATAAAGTAGCCACATCTATAAGCCACTATTGCCTATTCTGTAGATCCGTATATGTAGATGCCACATTCGAGGCATCCGCCTTCTTGAATCTTGCAATATTTGCTCGCAAAATTGTGCACCATCTGGGTGCCAAAGCCATTGAGATTTTAGTTTCAGAAGAAACGGGATAAGCTTTCACATGTAATAACTATGCTTAACTTTTTTGTGCTAACAAACACATTTGTTGTATTGTTACTGTAGCAATTATAATGTTTGGGTCTTCACAACAGCACATATCAATTTTTATTCACACATGCAAACTACATTTGCCCTGTCGACTTTCTTTTAAGTGTTTTGACCAACTTTGACTTTTCCAACATGGTGTACGTCCTACTTGTAGCATCCCACAGAAACAGCCCCTCATGATTCATCAATCTGTATCTATTATTACTTGAATACTTTTGGATAAAGACAGTCCTATAATGCATTGCAAAGCAAACTGAGAAACTAATGCAAAATACAGTAAAAAAAAACTAAGCTTATTAAAGTATCACATTGTTAGCTTAGCGACATGCTAATATTCAGAATTCGGTGAGTCAGGCCTTCTGTTTTCCTTGTTTAAAGAACCCTTTTTGTTTTTAGTAAATAGAGTGTCATTTGCATTTCAGTCATAATGCTGCTTTGAGAATACAACTGTCTATGAAGGCACACAGCTAAGCATTCAAGGCATTGGACCATAGCCAGAATGCGAATCCGATACATCTGTAACTTTATGCAATCCCTCGACATGTGAGCAACCCCAAACCTTTTGCTGAGTCAGCTGCATAACAGACCCCTGCTAAACTTGTAATCTGTTCTCAGCTGACACAATAATAGGCAGAAAATAAGTCCCGCTGGGTTCCTCCTTAAATGTAAACTCCTTTCTTAAGGCAATTCATCTTCTACAGCATACATAACATGCTCCCTAGAAGCTGGACTCCTGAGGCCTACTTTCACTGATACCACCAAAGCAAGAGAAACACAAACAGCAATGAGTTTAGCAGCGCTACTCACCGGCTTATCGGTGAACGCGGTGGTCTCAGACTTTGCCATGTCATAGTATGGTGGCTGAAGAGGAATCTTCTGTATCTCATCTTCCTTGTCCAGATGAACAACCTTTAAATGCAACAGAACCTGGGATGAAGACTACATTTCGCCACCATTTTTTGACCTGCCTTCCTGTTTGCTTTCTATCCTGAGCAGAGAACCACACAAATACTGAAAACAAAAAATTGGGACATGACCCAATCACACCAAGACCTTGACATAGATTGCTGACGAAAATATAAGACCATTTTTCGTATTGATAGAGATATTTGTCTGAAAAACGATTGCATGACTAATAAACGGCAAACCACCTTTTGGGTTACCTTATTTCTCTACGTTTTTAATATTTAATGCTACCTGTTTCATTTCTACGGCCATTTGTGTCCAATGTCCACCAAACTCATTATTTGACCATTGCCTCTCACCTTACAGTGTTCAAACTCAAAGCACAAGCATTCATTTGGTATTAAGTATAGGTGTAATTCCAGTAGGGCTCCCGACTTATCTGTGTTTATTTTACAATAATAGACTGGCTGACTGTACACTGTCCTTCACTTCATATACAATGCATTTAATCTGACAATACAGATTACATCCAACACCATGCTTTATAAGAAAATATAATAGATTTGTTGAATTTTCACTCATATTGTTATGACATTTTATCTTATTGTCTTTAGAGATTAAAATATCAAAGATGGAAATGCTTCTGGCTGTCCAAGCCTATATGATTTTCTTTTTTTACTAAGTGAACAGAAATACATCTACTTTAAAACGTTGTTTGATCATCTTAATTGCATATAATGGGTGTGAAGAACTCAATTGGGATGTTTTTTTCCTTTGGGAACTAAACATTTCCTCACAATGAATAGACCACAACACATGAAAAGCCCATATACTGTATATATTCTTATGCTTAATGTAGCAATCAGAAAGATTTAAGTGGAAGAACCGCTTTTGCATATGTGCCATAACAGTGGTTTCTCTGAAACTGATAAGCTTTATTCATAGCATTGCGGGCCACCTGCTGATCTCTACATATCCACTACTGAAGAAAATAAGCCACATAAAAGAGCTTTGATAGACTGTCTGTCAAACATACATTAAAGCACATTTCTACAAAGACTGTTTGACAGACAGGCACTGCTTCAAAAACAAGGAGAACGGGATCTGTACGTTTGAGCGTTGCTATCAAAATGTGGGTTAATTTACACCTAATGTGTAAACTTTATACGTGGCCCCTTATACCATTTTCCCAATATTCTAACCACAAAATTTAAGATTGGTAGATGCTTTGTATAAGTAACTAACAATGCAATTAAGGTATACATTTTATCATGGCATTTTTTTCACTTCAGTAGATATAATAATTTATATCTACTGTGTAAAAACATCTGATGAACGTCTTAGTAAAGGTAGTTTAAATACATTTAAATCATTAACATCTTACAGACATCTTCAAGACGTCTTTATGACATCTTAGAGGAAATATCTCATGTAAGTGTTGCAGATTATCAACCAATAAAAAAATACGTCTTACAGTTAGCATCGCACCCAGAAACCCCTTATTAACTCACAAATTGAATCCAATAACGCATTAAGAGAATCGATTTTGTGGCATCTTCCTCTTACTTCCATGAGTCGTATTTTAGGGAAGTGTCAAAAATTCATACTGTCGTATGGGTTGGAGGGCATGTTCACGTAAACATGCAAATACGTACAAAACGCTCAGGGTGGAGATGTGTTGTCATCAACCGACAGGATCACATAGCATCCCGAAACAGGCCAAAAAACAACTATACAGCTCTTGCCTATGAAAACGAACCCAGCAGATGAAAGCTTTCATTCCGTCATGGTTAATGGGGTGTGCAAAACCTCTTCCAACTAACTGCTAGACAGAAAAACATCTCCTGAACCCATCGAGGGAGCCCAGTACGGGACACATTTTCCTTATTGTTTTGAGAGCGATTTTCATTACACGTACAGTTTGCTCCTGACAAAGCTCTTCATAGAAAACTTCCTTCGCTTTGACGCTTCGCTGCCAGCAAACCCAATGCGTTTAGAAGTTTGGGAAGGGATAGTTTTTCTCAGCTCTTAAGTACTAAAGCTGAAAGTCTTTTCCAAAGCTAAATAAAATGCCTGGAGCTACTTGAAATTGTGACTGTCTTAGAAAGAAAGAAGATGGCAAGAGAACAATCAAGTGACGGAGAAAGCGGCGAGACTTCGTATTTTCTAACGAATCAAAGATAGAGAAACAAGAAAAAAAAGACGCTTACATGTGAAGCTGGGTGGGTGTTTGGCTCGGAGACCTATTTTGGTGGTTTGATGTGACTGAATTGAAATGTTTAAATGTGGGATAATCCTCCAGCAAAGACAGCCTTTGAGTAAAGATTCCCAACAATTGCCGTCTGCCTATGTCACATTTCTGAGGAAGATCTATTCACTGTAAAGAGGACTTTAGCTTTACGGAAGATTTTTGAGACAGTGGAAAAATTCAATTTAAAGGAAGAATAAAAGGCTTTGCTACCTCTTTGTCACGGCAGCCAGCTATTTTGTTTCTTGTTTCCTCTTCCCTGGGGCCATGCTGAGAGGAATGGAGAGGGAAGGGAAAGACATGGAGGTTCGAACAGGTTGCCTTATTAGGGGAAATATATGGGAATGTTGTCAGTCAGACTTAAAGTGGACTTTCATGTTTGCATGCTGCTTATCGTATCGATGCAGGTACTGTATTCTTTATGTTATTGTGTAATAGTAGATGATTCTGCAAAGGGTTCTCATGTCAAATGATCTGACCTTAGAGTATGTTTCATTGTACTGTATAATAAAGAACTGCCATGTAATGCCATAAAATGGCATGGCAACAAAAAAAATCTTTCCTGTGTTGGTGTATTTCTTTTTGAAAGAAATTAAAAGTTTGGTCCATTTTATGTAATTGAACCAGAAACTGCGCGATTCACATTTCGTGTCTTTTCCGTGCGCATATTTGTTATTTTCGATGCCGCGCCGAAATAGGCGGTTTTGGACACGAAATGTGAATTGGGCCTAAGATATGTAATTGCTTTATATGTTTATTTTTATATAAACAGTCTACATATTTACTGATTTGTGACCCTGGACAACAAAACCAGTCTAATCTGTCTATTTTTCAAAATTGAGATTTTTACATATCTGAAAGCTGAATAATTGTAGTTAGGATAGGACAATATCTGGCGGAGATACAACAGTTTAAAACTCTGGAATCTGAGGTAGCAAAAAATTGCCTTTGAAGTTGTTGATCACAGGCACTGTGTCAGGCCATCCACTCACAAAAGAAAGTTTTTATATATTTAGGGTAGGAAATTTACAAAATATCTTCATGGAACATGATCTTTCCTTAATATTCTAATGATTTTTGACATAAAAAAATCGATCAATTTGACCCATACAATATATTTTTGTCTTTTACTGAAAATGTTCCGCGCTACTTAAGACTGGTTTTGTGAATCAGGGTCACATATGTTTATTTATATCCATACCATAGGCCATTTGAGAAATTTGTATTACTAGTGTTTCTTACTGAAGTGACACTAGCTTTATTGCATTTTTTTATTATTGCATTTATGAATCTATAAGTGTTACAATAATACAATAATGGAAAAAAATATTATCATAATTATTATAATAAGGTATGATAATCTGATGGCTATTGGATTCTAATCAAACAAACATAATTCAGAGTAGAGAATAAAGAATAGTCAAACATCCAAAATCTATTTGAACTATTTAATGATGGTGGGAATCTCAACAAAGTCAGATTTTGGAACCAAATTCAAAGGTTTGGGTATCGCAAGAAATAACTAAAAACACATTACTTGGATTCTTTTGAGTCCGTTTACAGGCACAAAATAAACCAATATCTATCAAAAATCAGCTTGAAAAGAAACATGTTTTCAAGTGTTTACATGCATAGTAATAAACCGGCTACACAGAAAACAGCGTTGACATGGAAGTTTCCCGTTTTACATGACCTTACATACAGTATATCACCTTATTAAGCATAATCAGTGTAAGACTGTGCATGGAGACGCGCTCACTGTGTCAGATAAGTGGTCCCCCTCACAGATCCACCTATAATGTGACTAAAGTTATAAAAACATAAAATCTATTTATTTTGGATACTAATTATATTGTATATTTCAGTTTATTTGTAGGAGAATGTACTGCATGTTCTAGAATAACACGTAAGGTATGCACACACGCAGATACTGAGATCAGGTTGTTCTGTCAAGATGTCAGATTGTATTTCTCTTTCATACTACAAGAGGAGAAAAACAGATTTAACACCTGCAGATTATGAATGCAACCTGCCTTGATCTCTCAATACATGTGAGCTTCAAGATCAGGGATATGCTATCACAGCCAGAACATGTTTACTGCTTTTTTACAATCGCATGCACCTGCACACAATCTGCTCATTTAAACAGCACTGCTAGAGCCAAATTTCACAAAGACATGAGAGGAAATTCAGAACAGTTGCCAGAAGCATTCTGAAAGGTCGTGAAGATTTACTATTAACCGCTGTGACCTTAAAAAGACACTATCGATTTTGGGAAGTTGATTTTGTTGGATTCGTTCAAAATGATCAATGTCCTCACAGTAAGCAACCTCATTTTGAGTACATAGAGAAACGCATATGCAAATGCACCGGCGTACGTGTCACGAATACTAATGACGGCATTAGACATCAACGCATAATCTCACAAATGACAGAGGCATGACAACATAGAGAGATCTCACAAATTACAATGGATGTGTTGCACTGCATTGATTTACATTAGTTTCATTATTTGTGTCATTAAAAAGCAAATCACTGGTGGGGAAAATCAGCTTCTGCTCAAATGTCAAAATGACATTTTCGTAAAAACTTTTTATGAAGCACTTTGATGCTCTTTAAAATTAAGGCATGTCTAGAAATAGTAATGTACGAATATGTTAACAATGACAAGTGGATGTACACGAAAGGTTGTGTGGACGGCCCGTATACGCCAGTGTTTTTTTGCAAAATGCAACTTACAAACTGTGGGCTTTTACATATAGAAACGTAAATATTCATCAGCAACAGTGTTGTATTCATTGTACCTGTGGTGAACACCTGTTATGTTTGAATATTTCCCATGGACATATCTAGAGTATACTGAGCTTTGTAAAATACACACAGCACATCTGGTTGTTCGCCCAGTAATACTTTTATTTGATCATCATTGGATAAATTACTGCGGCCATCTCATGAACAAATTCCATTTACCGTCTGTTTAATAGAGCAGAATTAATTATGTCAGGCATACGTTACTGACTTCTGGGAATCAGGTGCTATGTACAATAAGCCTTATTTTAATTATAAATGAGTGTGTTTGTTCTTAAAAAAAACATATGGTGTAATTCTTTATGATTTCATATGTTGCTTCATTCAACCGGATAGTAAGTTGTGTGTAAATAAAGGACCGATTTCTTGCTATGTGAAATTGCGAAGTGATGCAATTGTTTCCTGAATTTGCAAAAGAAAAACGTTTATTTGAAGAATAAAAATTAAAAATCCAATCTGATAAACACATAAATAAAAAATAATAGTAGAATGCAATTTATTTTGAAATGACAAATAAACAATGCGAGGTCTATATGCGATGACAGAATGTAACATATACATTTTATTGGTTGTGCAATTGTTGATCTCAAAAAGAGCTGCAAGGACAACTGGGTGTCTTTTACACTACCGTTCAAAAGTTAAGGATCACTTGACGGAAATGTACTTGTGATCTTGAAAATCATTTGATCTAAAGTCATCTCCTTTACACAAAGTACGCAAGTTGCGTAGGGGCCATTCACCACCAGGGGTCCCTCTCCATCCCCCCTTTTTTTTTTAAGTACCGATTTTGATTTAATGTAAAATAGGCGCTATTTTTATCACTTGAAAATGTGTACATCCAACTCAATTTGAAATTTCCTTTTTAAAATACTTCATTTATTTACTTAATGTTACGTATGTGGCCATCATGCATATGTGCACCTTTACGTATGTCCATGACTTCAAAACAAGTAGGCAGATTCAGTATTTACATTTCAGTTTTACATTTCCTCATGATAATATGTAATTTTTAGTTTGTGTCATTCAACAATCAAATGCCTTTATAGGCTTTTGAAAAATAATCACATCAAACTTTGTTGAGTTTTTGTTAGTAAAATCACACTTTGCATGTCATAGTTTTTGACAGCTAGATAGTTCCAGGGCCACGTGTTACTTTGGGCAAAGCTATTTTATAGTTATTTTTAATTATTTACCTGTCAATCAAAATTTGGATTTAACTTTACTTTCTTCTCTTACAGTCAGTTTAATATATTTTCTCTCTTATTTTTTATTTGTTTTGTTATTTGATTTACCATTTTTTAATTCCTATGCTGTGTTCACACCAAACGTGAAGCATTGGATTCCTCGCTCTTTATAACTAGCTGGAGAAGCGCAAGCAACGAGTAATAGTCTAAAAGGGTTGTCCCTAGTTTGAGTCATGGGGTTTTTGGGCAGAACGTTCAGTAAACCAATCAAAGTCTCATCTCTCATTCCCTTTAAGAGCCAGTTGCGCCATGCCAGATTCGCTATTTACACGGCGGATTTTGTAAGAGTAAAGACAGGACGCTTCTCCGAGGTTAAAGCACGCGAGCAGACCATCTTCAGAACAAGCTGGATTTTTCATCTTTATATACACAATTATAATCTTTACATAGTAATCCATTTATTTTAAATATTTGGCATGTTTATGTGTCGCTGCGCGTCCTTCTGTGTGTTATAAGCAGAATGTATGCACACTGTGTCATGGTTCCACCTCTCCTTGTCAGGTATTTCTTGGTTTAGAGGTGGAATCATACAGAATCCTCTGTTTCATGTGGGGAGAGACATTTTTGACCCTTGCGGTCTTCCATACTCTCCTCAAGTCGAGTCATTGCCCTACCCTCCTGTTTCCTAGTTTGTGTTAATTACCTTCCCTACAAAGAGTCCTCATGTTTCTTTGTCTCGTTGCACGTTCATTGTATTTGTATGCAGTACATGTGAGTTTCAGATTGTCTCGTCCAAAGTTCTTGTCACCTGGTTCCTGTTCCGTGTTTAGTAAGTTTAGTTTATTCAGTGTCTCATCAAGTGTTTGTTTTGTATCCAGTTTTAGTCAGTCAGTTGTCCTTGTATTTGCTTATATTTTACCCCTGTCGTGTTTTCCCCATTGTGGGTTTTGTTTTGCCGTTTTGTCCAGTTTTGTATATATTAAATACCTTTTGTTACCCCTACCATCTCGTCCTGCCTGTGTTTGCCTGCACTTGGGTTCTGCTCACACCGCCCGTGACAGACTGTGCATCTGCTAATAGGCGCATATTACTGACGCGGTCTTTAAATAATCAAGAACATTTTGCGTGGTTGACTTTAGACAAGGTTTAAGTCAGTGGCACAGTCTATTTCCGGCCTCTCAAAATTGCAACGCGACAACAATGTACCTGAACACACCTCATCTTTTAGACAAGCACGCCCATGGGCGCACAAATGGGCGCAAATTTATTTTCTATTTAAGCAACGTAGCGCAGGTTGTGATGATAACTTCGTCGGGCTGAAACTATTAACTTTGTGTGTAATTTACTTGCGCAAATCATTTCATTCGCGTTTGTTGTGAACGAAGCATTATAGTTAACAGTTATGTTTATATTTACTTTTAACTACTGACAAAGCCCCCTCACAAAGGTTTGATTGAAATTGATGATTTGGACTAAATAATAATGAAAAGCCAGTCTATTTAACCCCATGATCGATGATAACTACTTCAAAACTGTTTAAAACATCTCAGGGTAAGACCTGAAATAACTGGCAAATTCAAGGCAAAAATATTAGCAAAATTTAAGCGAGCTGGTTATATTTCTTTGCTGGATTCACGCTGCCTGCATTGTCATAAATTATGTAATGCAAATATGCACACCTTCCTATCTCAACTGCATCTCACATTCTTTATCCACACAATGAAGAAAACTTGCCGAAAAAGACTGCTGAAGCTGCAAGGCACATAGCGAATCATTTGCAAGTTAAACACTTAACAATTCGAAATTGTTCTGCATCACTAGTTTACTGCTAAAAATAATTTGTATATTCCACAGCTACTGCATTACAGTACAGTTGTTTCTGGCACATGGTTGCATATGCAGGGTTGGGCTACACTGATGGCAGGTGCTTGGCACACCAGAAACGTTGTTTAAGTTAAAAAGTCAAACTTTGTGTAAAGTTTGAAACAGCTGAATGCAATGATCTAAGGGCAAGAGATCCTGGTTGGTGGCTGCATCTGTAAGCGTTTTCTGACACATCTCGAGCAGAAAATAGGAAGACCCCCTACCTGGATCTCGTCAGACGTCAGATCTCCTTTCATGTCGCTGTTCTTTTTCTTTGGTGGCGGCGGGGCCGGCTTGTGAGCTGGTGGGAGGTCGGTCCTGTTGAAGAAAAAGAGAAAACAGACTGACATCCGCTACCCTGAGAGAGCTTTAATGCGGCAGTGGCCTTAGCCTTGAGTGAATGGACGTAATGAGGAGCCGTGCCCACGTCTGGCTCTCCCATGTGTCGGGGGTTTGATAGGCATCTCCTCACGCTGCCTTTGTTGTAGCTAGTGTCATTTCAGCCCTGCCCTTTCAATGGCTCCCACTAGCCATGGAAGAAGAGATAATGAAACCGGATTGTAATGGGCAAAATGGAACAGAAAAAAGAGAGATATGGTGGGAGTCGATGAAAAAAGCCTGTTAAACAAGAAGGGGTTTAAAAAGCCAGCCAATGTTCCCATCAATCCAAGTATAAGACAAAGTCCGCAAACAGAACATGCAGGGCTGGACAAAGGGGTCAAGGTTTGGCTGCCTTGCATCGTTCAGATAGACAAGTACTGTCAGACCTTGGGGAACATGCAGACTTTAGCTCTTTTATGAGTCAACATCCAGCACTAATCTAAGTCTTCAGGAATAGCTGAAAATAACAGGCAAGTGTGATTAAACATGGTTTGAACTTTAAATGATGACAGTTTCTTTGGAACAGAATCGGACACCCCTGCTGGTACCTGTCTTGCTGGCATGATCCTCTATTATGTTCAATCACCCTTCTACTTGTCAATCGTGACATAAGGAATTCTATTTCTGGATCAAATAATCCACAAGTTTTATTTGGAGCTTCTATTTAAACAGAACTTTATATACACTGTTTCTTCATATCACATATTAAAGCTAAACGGTTACAAACTCCCGGTGTACACTACAGTCTCCATGCTCACAGTATCTGCAACACTAGTAGTTCAATAATTCAAGCATCGTTATTATTATGGAGATAAAAGTTCATGTTTTTTGGTGGTTTTACAACAGGCCATCAAAAGCATTGTTTTGCTGTTTGATTCTGCTAACTGATAGAATGATTATTAATCTTTGAAAGGTTCTTTCACAAAAATGTAATAGACTTACATTTTCCATTTGAGGTTTTTTGATGTCACAGTTTAGGAAGTCATTACTGAAGAACCTGTGATTGTGCACATTCTTTGCGTTAGCCAGTCACCTTTATTAGTACATCATCTCTGACTCCAATGATGAAATTAGTCACATGACATTTACAATTCAAGTAACTTGCCCAATAAAAGTAGATACATACAACATAACATCTGGTATGAAAATGTTCTCTGTTGGTATAATAGTCATCCTTACAGTCCCCAGATTCACAGTGTAGGGCACATGACACAGCTCTCAGTGGGATGCAGCAGATTGGGTTGCAGAAGCCGTTTGTTACTTAAATTGGGTGTCATGTTACACTTGAGGCCCTTGCTTAATTTGTTTGCACTGTTTGTTCTTAAAAGTGATGTGTGTAATTTTGGGACGATAACTTTGTCCTGTAACAGCTTAATGTGTAGAGACAATTCAATCCAAAACGTATAAGCACTGTGCCTGTGTGGGGCTTTCAAAATATCCCTTTGTTCGGATAAGTATCGCAGCCATTCCCCCATCACAGCATTGGTCTCATTACTACAATTCCACTTGGAGACAATATTGTTGCCGAAATGACACAACCCACCTTTAACTTTTATTTTTAGTGAGCCAATAAGATTGGTCAATTGAGGGCTTTGAACATGGCTTTGAACAACTCATCTAATCAAGAGTATGGACCCATCCGATCAAGAGTATTACATCTTTACAATATTACACATACAATTAGAAATGTTCTTTATATGTTGAGCAGAGATTTACATTTAAATGGGACAAGCAGAGTAGGACGAAGGCCATAAGGGAACAATGCTTACTTGGAACTTTGCTACATTGGTGCCAAAACCCGAGAAGAAGGAGGCGGGAAGATCAAACGTTAAATCCCTTTTTTTAATAAAATTGTCAAACAACAAATCTCTCCCTTACGGTCGACTGCCGGCCGCACAATCATAATAAAACATAACATAAAGTCCTAGCCTAGTTATCTCTCGTCCTTCACTGCTGTCGCTCCTCCTTTTATTCTTTCGCTCCTCCGTGAGAGATGCGAGACTTGTTTAACGTGCAGGTGACGCAAGTTATCACTACCATCACAGGCCTCGCGCCGTTCCCTCACGGCCCTCGTCCTGCTCTGCTCGTCACATTAATATAAAAATAAATTGAAAAAAAACAGGGCTAGTGAAACCTGCCTCACGGTAAACTCACACGGGGCGTCAGTGTTAACGCTTCTCAATTACTTTAAATGGGTGACGTCAAGCATTGGCGAAATCAATTGAAGGCTTTGCGTCACTAGAGTTGTCTGCGCCAGAAAATGAAAATTTCTCAACTTTTCAAGTGTCAACGCAGGCATCAACCAGTCGGATCGCCTCATGCAAATAACCTAGTGTAAGCCTAAGCCAATTGCGTTCATGCAAGACCGGAGAACAACGTAATTGGCTGTTGTCACCGATCACATTTCGCATGTGGTAAAAATTCACAAAAGTCAACCAGTAATGTGTAAATCCATGTGATCACAGTTTACTTAATCTAAACAGTCAAACAGACTATTTTGAAAACATGTTTATTTTTTATAACATGATATGTAGTAATCCATCTTCAAATAGTAACTTGTACTAGTTTTAACCCAATGGGCAGTAAGTTTTAACTCACTCGCGGCGGGTGAAAACGACCTCAGGAAACACCCTGCAGGGAAGAGCAACCAATCGCGTGATGTTTGGCACTACCCATGACCTCTATAGACACTTCAACACATTTGGATTATGACACACCTGATGGGGTTCAACAGAGTTCAGGCAAACACTCAATACTCCATTTTACCCAAAATAAGCCACAAATCACAGAGTTGATCACCAAGTTAGGAACAACATCTGGCAAGACATAAACTCTCCAATTTTCTGCACTGTAATTTCATTCATAAGGCATGAAAATTCGAATAAAAGCTAGTTCCCAGAGTGAAGCTCAGAGAAAACTCAAAAGCAGATGTCAAACTGTCATACTCACACACAAGCTCGAGCACACTCGCAAACCGATGCAGGATTGCGGGCGCAAACACAAATGCATATGTGCGCACAGTCACTCATGTTTCGGGTGTCATTATTTGCATCCCTTTTAGGATACTCAAATAATTCTCTCTGACAGGTGAGCTGTACGGAGTTGCCATCTAATTTCCAAAAAGAGGAAATCTGTTTCCTCAAACATGTTAGCAGTCAGACATCATCCGAGTGATTCTGACAAGATGTCACTGCTGATAGATAATGAAGCACTTTGTTTGATACATATACATGATATGTTATAGAGAGCAAGAGAGGAGAGATGAGAGCTAGACAGCATAGCTCTCCTACAACTTACACAAATGCACTACAACATGCACATATCTGCCAGCAAATGCCTTGTATTGCTTTTGAGTTGCATGACCTTTCCACAAGGCCAAGCACGCTCTGTAAAGTCAGCGCTGCTTTGCGCATGAGTGCCTCCGTCCATTTCCTCTTTCATACCCATCACTTCCACTTCACATCACCCCTTCTCACAGAAGAACAGAGGCATGACACTGGCAAACGAAGGCACACTAGCTGTATAAACACTCACAACACATAAACACACACAGAAATGAGTGAAGCTCATGCCTAGGTCACATGTCCACTGCTAAATCAAAAGCAACTAAAAAATGTATGCTGTATTTAATGTAAAAAATTGTCTTTTTGAATTCACATAACAAGCATAATAAGCATATCCCATCAATTTGTCATGACACAGTTAATAAGAAAATTAGTCCCATAATGCGTAGCGCTACTTTTTAAACTTCATTATTGGCATTATAGCAATTTAACTATTAAATCTATCACAATTCGTTTTTCTTTTGAATTTCCACATGTGCTATTGATCTGAAAGGTATGATAATGCTGATAATTCTCTAAATGAAACTGTCAAAAATATTGACAGTGAACATCTGAGGTTTCAAAAGGAAACTGTCAATATTCACTATTTTTCAGGAAATGGAAGAAAACACTGTACTTTTAACATGATTTAATACTGTTTTGTCAAAATTGACAAGCACTTTCTATATCTTTTTATCGGTTAGATATTTGCAAAACCCAGTGACAAACATAAAGGGTGACTGATAATGATTTGCCGCAAAACAGTATAAAATAATCACAAATATGGAGATTTGTTTCAGAAGGACTGCAGAGATATATACTCAAGATGATTTAAAATGAAAAAGAAGCCAAATGTAATCTGAACTAACGCTGTCACTATAAATACATTTTCCTATGCATTCATCATGGCCATAGGAATTATATGTTGCCATAATTATTTCATACCAATATAATTATTAAGAAACCATACCAACATTATTGCAATATCTATTGCTTTAAGATATTATATAGGTCTGTCAAACGATTGACCACAATTCCATCCCATTCCATTTTCTACCGCTTATCCGAACTACCTCGGGTCACGGGGAGCCTGCGCCTATCTCAGGAGTCATCGGGCATCAAGGCAGGATACACCCTGGATGGAGTGCCAACCCATCGCAGGGCACACACACACACTCATTCACTCACGCACTCACACCCTACGGACAATTTTCTCCAGAGATGCCAATCAACCTACCATGCATGTCTTTGGACCAGGGGAGGAAACCGGAGTACCCGGAGGAAACCCCCGAGGCACGGGGAGAACATGCAAACTCCACACACACACAAGTCGGAAGCGGGAATCGAACCCCCAACCCTGGAGGTGTGAGGCGAACGTGCTAACCACTAAGCCACCGTGCCCCCCTGACCACAATTAATCGCATCCAAAATAAAAGTATGTTTACATAAAATATTTGTGTACTGTGTATATTAACTTTGCATTTACAAAAACATACACATGCATTTATTTACGTATATTTATCAATAATTAAAATTATATATATGTTCATTCATTTCTATATTTTATATTTTTCTTAAATAAATGCATGTATGTGTATGTGTTCTTAAATACAAAATTAATGTGTATAGTGCACAGACACATGTAATGTATACACAAACTTTTATAATGGATGCGGTTAATCACGACTAATCGTTCGACAGCCCAAGCTATGATCACATGTGCAATATTAACACAATATAGAGTATATTTTCAATATATAGAGTTATTTTCATGACCGGTTTGTTTTCAAATCTGAACATATTTTTTGTAGGTTTCATATTATTCAAACATACAGAATCACAGTCTAATAGTTTGAACTAAAATCACAAATGCTGTTGCTTTCACCACCAAGAGGCTTTGACTCTATATATAAAGAGTTCTTGTGCTCATTGCACCCTTTAGCAAAGCACTCAACCCAGAGACACATTTGGAGAAATCTGACTAAAACGAGTTAGCAGTAATTTACTTAAAAGTGGTCCGCTCAAAGATTTGATAAATAAATTTCTCTAAGGTGCACTTTTAGGTTAATATATATATTTAAACCAAAGCAGTTGTTAATTCGTTTTTCATGACCAATTCCAATCATCCACTGAATCTGTTTCTTTCTACTGTGACTTTTCTGTATAATCATACTCTTCAAATCTGAAATGAGCATGAGAATTAACTCCTCCATCCTTTAAAACATTGACATGTTCACAACAGTAAGCCATGTTGAAAAACGTCACTTAAAAGGACAGTTCACCCAAAAATGAAAATTATTTTATGAATTTCTCTCTCGTTCCAAACCTCTATAAATGTCCTTAAAGATATTTAGACGAATACTTGTAAGATTGTAACTGCTTGTAACCAGTTCTTGGACCCCATTGACTACCATAATAGGAAAAAAGACCATGGTAGTCAAAAGAGCCCTAGAACAAAATAAATAGAGGCCTACTATAATTTTTCCTGGGTATAAGCATTCTTCCAAACATCTTTCTCTGTATTAATCAGAACAAAGACATTTATACAGATTTGGAAGAACTCAAAATTGAATATATGATGACATAACAAATGCAAAGCAACAAGTGCTTCACCCAGAAAGTTTTGAGCTGAAACAACTATCTATATTTCACATTAAACACAGATGACAGCTCAGTTGTATAGATGCAGAAAAGTCATAAATAGAAATGCTTGAAGAAATACCACATGTACATAAACACTTATCACAGAAAACAATTACACAGGATAATGATGATGCATTATAATTATCATAAAAGCTGCGAAAGTCCATTAATCCTGCAAATCATAATTCTGCATAAGCGTGAAAACAACTGAAATGTCTCTCTCAGCTTCTCTGGATCGAATAATGTATTCGCTTTAAATACTGTGATGAAGAAATCAGTGAATATTGTGACATCAAGAGTATGTAGCATTTAATTTATTACCACACTGTGGATAGTATTTGTAAATGCTTTTCACACTCATATATGCAAAGTCTCAGAGTTGTGTGGAACTCAAATTTGGCTCAATCCAAGCATTTTTGTGTCCTTGTGTATGTTCTAGTCATAGACTGTAAGAAGATAGACAATGCATTCCTCCATTTACTTCCACTGTAGAAAAGTTGTCCAAAATGTCCCAGTTATGGCCACTGGCTTATCGCGCGAATGACATCATTCAGAGTCTGTGCAATAGTCAGTAAAAGGTGGAGCTGTGGTATCAAAGCCCATATTACCTGATGACTCAATTGCAAAAAACAAATTATTTTGCCACGCCCCCTTTTTATAGACGTTATAGCAACGACATAAATAAACGTTAATGCACATGCATGCGTTCATGGACTGCTCTTAATTTCCGGCACACATTCGCCTGAGTGCCTGTAGATTATTTCTGATAACAAGCAAAAGAAACCGCAGAGAAAAGTTACTTGGCTTAACTTGCCGCTCTTATATTTTATATTTAGACTGCGATACCAAGCTCAACCATTAGATGTCAATGTCTCATACGTCTTCTTTAAAGGGGTCATCTGACACGGCTAAAACGAATATATCGTTTGTCTTAGATGTAATGCGAAGTGTCTACACGATTTAAGGTTTAAAAACGCTGTATTTTCCACATACCGTGCATTTTTGTATCTCCTTTTTGCCCCGCATCTCTGAAACGCAAAGTTTTTTACAAAGTTCATCGCTCTGAAAAGCGAGGTGTGCTATGATTGGCCAGTTAACCAGTGCGTAGTGATTGGTCGAATACTTCAAGCATGTGACGGAAATGTAATACTTACCATATGTGACCCTGGACCACAAATCCAGTCGTAAGTCGCACAGGTATATTTATGGCAAAAGACGAAAATACATTGATTGGGTCAAAATGATTTTTTTTATTCCAAAAATCATTAGTATATTAAGTAAAGATCATGGTCCACGAAGATATTTTGTAAATTTCCAACCTTAAATATATCAAAACTTTTTTTTTGTGGGTGGATCCCTCAATATCGCGGACATAAAATGGTCAGAAACATGCCTACAAACTTCACTCGTTGCTGTCCGCTCTATGAGAACTACCCATTCAAGTTTGGTATCTTTGTAAAGTTTAGAGTTTCCACTGTCAAGTTCATCTACTCTCTTCTATGTCATTATAAGGGTAAGCCAATAGAGAGTGTTAAAACAAACCTGTTTCTTCTTAGCAACGGCCTGCAATAGCGCCTCTAATTGGATGCCAATTTCGTTACGTGCGCAGCGTACACAATCCGTCATGATCGCAGTTCAAAACATGGACTCTGAGTGTGCTCAATCTAAACGCTAATGACATTGGGAAGATAATACAGAATGTCCAGAGACCGTCTTGACAAAAGAGGATGCACCGGATGACAACGAATTCAATCAATGTTTGGATCACTTCGACTCCGTTATGGAAAATGACGCTATGAAGGAATACAAAGTTTTCACTGCGGACTCAGAAATCGACCAGCTTGAGTGTGAAAATTCCTCAAAGTTCAGGTGAGTCCGTCACAAACATTCTTAAATTCCTTCTTTACAAAGTAGTGATTTTCATGAGTTGTTTATGTCACAGTTATGCCAATTTTGCTCTGACAAAATGTAAGCAAAACATCATCTTAGCATGTAGGTCTGCCTCTGTTAATGATGATTCGTTGCCAGCTCCTTTATTCAACAAAGTGACACTGTTTTGTTTCCAGCTGTAATTGTCAGGACAATGATGGGCAGCCATGCTATCGCCTTTTCTCTCCTGAGGAAATGATGCATAGGAGAGCAGCAATGAGAGAATTGACATCCAGTTAGTATGGCAGGAGTAAAATGTATACTCATGAAAATTGGACAGATAGGTCACTGCCATTACAAATGTATAAATCATCATCTCTTGCTTGCTAAGATTTCAAACAGTTTAGTCAGTTTTCTAACTGTTCCTTCATTAACAAGCAAAATGTCAGGAATATAGAATAGAACAGAACAGAATAGATTTATCGTCACTGTCCAGCTCATTTTCAAAGTTGCTGTTTTATTTTAGGGGATCAAATGCTTATCCTCCTGGGCAAGATTTCATGTTCAATTAACAACTCTAAGAACACAAACTCATCTAAAAGAAAGGAACAAACTCCCCGTCAACGACAACGCACCTTCTACTGGCTGGATGGAAAGCAGTTATGCCGATATACATTCAAATTCCTGCACATGTAGGAAAACTAGAGATGAAACCAGTAACAGTTTTGTGACATAGTTTATATATGTTCCTGGTAAATTATTTTTATGAAATTTTGTGTGTATAAAGTTTAAGTTTTGGTAAATCAATGGTGTAAGTTTCATTTATTTCCCATCATTAGTAATATGCGTTGCTAAGGACTACTTCTGGAAAACTTTAAAGGCGATTTTCTCAATATTTAGATTTTTCCCACCCTCAGATTTCAGAATTTTAAATGGTTATATCTCGGCCAAATATTGTCCTATCATAACAAACCATATATCAATAGAAAGCGTATTTAGACAGCTTTTATGTGGTGGTAAAATTTACCCATAAGACTGGTTTTGTGGTCCAGGGTCACATATATGGATCATCAGGTTCCAAAGCAATTGTACTGACAGGTATGCCACCTCGCTTGCGTATACATTTGGGCGGTTTAGTCAAATCATACCACGAACTGACGTAGTTTTCTGGGGGTGTGGTTACACCAGACGTTTCAGGCAGGTCTGAGTGAGCATTCGCTTTTACATAGAATGCATATTTTGTCCCAACACTTTAATGTTGCCATTTTAAGTGTCTAGTGCATGCATGGGCAACTTATATCACACCAACGACAAAGAAAAATACTTATTCGCGCCACATGACCCCTTTAAATGCAACAACTATACAGGACCCATTCAGCAAGTAGTTTTTTTTATTAAATTAACATACAACAAAACTCAACAATATGTTTATTTAAAACAATTATTATACAATAAAATAAGTTAATATTAACATTAATTAAATTAAATATAAATAGTGAAAATTTAGACACTAGCTAGAACGATAAACAAACACAGACTTGAAGTTAAGGGTAGTCGACAAACGTGTGTCCGATGTTAAAGTAAAACCAAACTTGTTACAGAAATGAACACTTGAACATGCATTGGCTTGATAAGAACTAACGAAATGGATAGACAATCTTTGGCAAAAATGTATTTGAAGTGTAATTGGATTTATTGTACAGTTGTTTGCTGTACATGGAGATGGTGAGGTTAAGCTATACTGCAGCCAGCCACCAGGGGTGCTCAAATTGACTCTTATGAGTCCAGTTTTCCCCTGATTGGGCCTGGGTTCTCCTGAGGTTTTTTTCTCGATTGGAGTTTTGGGTTCCTCGCCACCGTTTGCATACTGTTTTGCACTATTTGCCTGGCCAGGGGGGCTGCTTTAGAATTCAGAAGTTAGACATAATTAATATTGCATATAAGAATTTATAGTCCGTTTAATATTTGACCTGTGGTTCTCTCTCCTTTATCTCAATTGTGTGCTTTCACTGTGCGTGTGTGCGAGTGTGTGTCTACGTCAATGTGTGTAAGTATGTATGCATATTGTGTCTGTGGAGCATTTGTATGTCTGTCTTTTAAACCAGACATACAAGACATACATATACCTCTCTCTTAAAGGTAAATGCCTTTAGTTTGTCTTCTTGTATTCAGTGTTTCTCAGGTACAGCTGCTTTGTAACAATGAAAATTGTAAAAAGCGCTATATAAATAAAGTTGAGTTGAGTGAGTTGAGTTGAGTTACAGTCTATGTAAACATAGTCATTGTTACCTCATTAGACCAAATGTTAAATTTGATCTCATTTGTAAGTCACTTTAGATAAAAGTGTCTGCTCACTAAATAAATGTAAATGTGTAGATGACCCCCAGTCTTGCGGTTGGTTCTTGGCTAGAATAAGCAACGAAGTGGGTCATACTTTATGCCAATAATCAAAAGCAAGACTAATGTCTAGATAGAACATGACTACTGCAGGGTGAAAATGAATTCATGTGTGTCCGGACCTGCTTCTATTTCAATATCAGACAGACACACGATGCAATTAGAGCAGTCTGGGTCATCACGACTCGTGTCCTAAGAAGCTGTTCTCAACTGACCACAGCTGGAGACAGATGTACCACAGCGATGCAGTGTCCCATCAGCAGCCGCCTGCTGTTCTAACCCTGACATGATTTACAATCGATCACCACCTGAATTTCAGAAGAATTTCAATAGAATAAAACATGATTATGTGCTTATTGCAATGCATTCTGGGATTTCTGAGATGTATTAAGGCTGCATTATATTTCGGAGCAGTATTCCCACCAGGATCAAACCTTCTCTTTGATGCCTTAAAGTGATCTCTATGTAGGCAGCTCACTACTGTAGGTTTTAGAAAAGAGCTAGAGCCAGAAAGGGATCCCCATACTTCATATGATAGGAACAGCAGAGTGAGTTTGAGCGTGTGTGTGTGCGTGTGTGAGAGCGAGAGATTTACAGAAGGATAGCCCTGACAGACAGCGGCAGTTCCAGATGCACTATTATCTTTCTTCAAAGGGACACAATAATGAAAGGCAGCTAAATAATTCAGAAACTTTCTCCTGCCTCCTTCTAGCTTCTCTTTACCGAGGAAAAGATCACTCCCTCTTTGATCCCATTCTGAATTCCAAGTGCTCGCTCTATAGAGAAAATTGATGTAATTATTGATCCAATTAGACTTATGAGGTACCACCACGGTTTACCTTTTTTCTCTTATTGAGTACCAAGCAGAGAAGCAGAATGGTGCTTTAATTCAAATGTGTACCGGGCATGAATCACAGCGCTGAAAAATTGATTCGGCCACTAAAAACCATCCGGAAAGAAAGGCCCCAGACGCATTAAGTGGAAAATAACTCGCATCTCTGCTCCAGTGAAATCAGGTCTGTTGCATTTGCAGTGACACACACCATACACCATAATCAAACACTCCAAAATCTAATAAGGAGAATTATCCATTTTTTGAAATGAAGAGGGAAATGATTACACAGAAGGATAAAGAACAGTTTGTAAATTAATTGGCTTGTCATCACCTACGAATCACTACAGGTTTTGTTACACTTAGATTGAATTAAATCACATAAACAGAAAAATCAGAAAAAGGCTGATTGAAAATTGCACAGTTTGCGCTCGTGTAAAGGTGTAAACACACCAAGTGAGGCCTGTCAACAACAATTTTTATACGAAAAACATAAAGCAAACAACGTCCCGACATGACTTCTGAAGCTCTCTGATCTCACCTGCAACACTACCTGTAAATCACAAATTAATTACTACATTTGATGTATAAAAATAAATAGAATTCAACAACTTGAGATCATATTAAAAATAAAGAATGCTCCAATTTACCTCCTAATCTACAAAATGTGTATAGACGATGACATTCCAAACCTTGAAGTTGAACATGTATGTGTCAGTAGCCAGGTTTCCATTAAAGATTTGCGCAAAACTAAATGTCGATTCAAAATTTGTGCGGAACATCAACATTTCCGTTAAACAATGTTATGCGACTGAAGCATATTTTTTTCATCATGGCCATAATTCTTTTTTAGGTTTTAAGGCAGGTTTCGAACCAATTTTGGAGGTACATAGTGCCATCTACTGCGATGAAAGAGTGAAGAGAAATGTCTATGTTTCCATGTATATCTTTATAAGAACTTCCTAATAAAGCTCCATGCTGCAGGCAGTCATTCATTTTCATGTATTTGGGCCGTTGCATTTCATGCATTTGAATTCCTTTCATCCTATCGTTCAAAATGTTCTGCCCAAACATACCACGAATGATCATGTGGCTTTGTTGCATGCTATGTGAATTGTAAATGCGACCATGCCTTAATCGTACATTGTGTGAGCTTTTTAAGGATTTATGGATGTTTTTGCAAATGACGTGTTTTCATCGGCTGTATTTTCAATTCGGTATTTCAGTTTGCATTTTGAAGGATAAAGGAAACGCAGCTAGTGAATGACATATCTGGAATCTCCTAAATGTTTTCGTTATTCAGTTTTTTTCTATATTTAATTATTTCCCAAACCCAGAGTAATTATTTCATGTAAGCCAGTTAAAACCACAGAGTGAACATGTTTTTGGACACGCTTGCAGGTTGTTCATACATAATGATGTAAGGCAGGTTCATGCAAACTGTAAATCGTTTATCTCTGTCTGATGCATATATAAATCCAGTGTTCCATTAGGTAAACTTAAAAATATTCTGACAGAAACGCAGGGTGAATCTACAGTACACGTTTGCACCTACTGGAACATTGATGTATTCATTGTCAGCAGGAGAATTTTAGGAGAAAGTCCTGCCACCTTTAAAACCTGCCCTTCTCTCCCTGGTCTGCCGGCTGCGAAAGGCTCAGGGCAGCTTAAGAAAGAAGATTTGACAGGGATAGAGAGAAAAACACAGCTAATCCCTGCACTGAAAAGAGTAATCTATGAGAAAGGGTTTAGGAAGAAAGACGGAGAAACAGAGAAAAATGGAAAATTACTTTTTGGGATCCTTTAACAAAGGAAGCAAGGCTATCGGTCGAGAGATGCCAACAAAATCCTTAAAGAAGAAGACAATGCTTAAGGAAGATATGTTTTTTGTGCAGTTGTTTGCTTTAGTTCCACAGTCAGAGCCCCAGTATGACCCTGACAACATTTTATTTTGCATTTCTTTTTGAGCAAACAAAAGAGAGGTGTCCAGCATGGTCTGTGTTCTGAGACCTGTGATGTGATTTTGGCCTCCATCGATCTCTGTTGATCACAATCTCATTTGTTCATTTAAATGCTAATGAAATTTTTAATTGCGCAATGGCCAAGGATCTACAGGTCTTCGTCTTACCTTCATTTACATCTAGTTATGTTCTCAAAATGGGGTCTTGCATGCAATTTTTGCAGAACCTCAAAGAAAATATTGGAAATTAAAGTGTTAGTCTTATAAATACAAACGCGATGCATCTACTCCATCTGACCAAACACAGACCGAAACCAAACCCTCCAGATCCAGACCCAAATTTTCCAGGTCCAAGCCCTGATGCCAAGAACCAGACTTGACTCATGACAACCCAGATACAATAAAAGTTTCAATCCCTAATGACTCAGATAAAGAGACTTCAAGGAATAGTTTACCCAAAAATGAAAATTCAGTCATTGTTTCCTTAAAATCAAGTTGTTCCAAACATGTGATTTCTTTGTTCTGTTAACCACAAAAGAAGATGTTTTGAAGTCCTGGGGCACCATTGACTCCCATAGTAGTTTGTTTACCATGTTAGTCAATAGTGTCCAATGTTTTAGTGATATACATTGTTCCAAATATCTTTCCTTGTTCTTCAATATATACAGATTTGAAACAACTTAAGGGTGAGTAAATGATGACAGAATTTTCATCTTAGGGTGGAGCATACTTTAAGGACTTATCTGGATTCAAATCTGGACCAAAATCTGGTAAGTAATATGTTATGCAATTGTTCAACAAATCATGATTTTTGTTCATTTATTACCAAAACAAGTTAAAGAAAGGAAATCTAATAAATTGCTTCCGTTTTGCCTCATTTGTAAACCACTTTGGATAAAGTTATTTACAAAATGATTAAATGAAGATGCTTTCAATCCTATAAACCGAGCTGCTTGAATGTTGAGATCCACCAGCAGTGTTTGGGTGCTTTGAAGTCTCTCCAAGGGAAGTCAAAGTCGATCCATATTATTGTGTTGGTCTTATAATCAAGCCTGTCATAGCCCTGTCACTATAACATGCTTTGCTGCTAGCGCCTGGAAGTTAAATTATTGCAGCAGAGCCTTTAATATCACTTCAGCTCTGCCTGTCAGAAGTCAATGCAGATTCGTTTATGAGCCAAACTGCAGTAAAAAATCAAATACTGCAATATAACTATTGTACACAGGACCCACCTAACCCCAGCCAAGAAGTAAAGTACTGTATATTTCTTTACCTCTATGTCAGTATAAGATGAATTACAAGTAGCATCACAAGACCATCTATGGGGACCGGAATTATGCATTATTGTATTGTGCTCTAAGGCCAGAACTGAATTGAGCAATGCTATTTGTTGTCAGTGCTTTGTGAATTGAGCCTCTGTGAGGTAGAAAAGTTATGAAAATGTATTATGATGCATGTACATTATGGTCAAGCCATGAATAGGAGTTAAAAAAAAAAAACGTACACGCTCCGCCGGTCAGAAAATAGAATAAAAAACAAAAGCAACAATCACACATAGATCAATCACATATAGACAAAAATGCTGGGTAAAAATGGACAAACCCAACTGTTGAGTTATAAATTTAACCCAAAATGCTGGGTCGCTTTAACCTATTGTAGTGTCAAATATAACCATATTCTGGGTTCATTTATCCCAACGGTTGGGTTGTCCATATTTGACCCCACAATGTATTGAAATAACCCCAAAATAATGTAGAACCTGAAGTTTACTAGTACAGTGAATGCACGTTGCTTGTGACTGATAAAAGGAATTTTCGCTTCCAGCAGTTCAAGAGACATTTTCTTTCATGAGCCTATCTGCTTTTACCTGTGGTGCAGACAGATAGTGTCCAAAATGAGGGGCGCCGGCCGCTTGAGGAAAGTTACCTGCTAGGTCACTGTTCCTTTTTTAATGAGAGGGGCGAGCAGTACAGATAATCGGTGCGAAGAGCTGATATCTCTGCACCTATTGCCCCAAAAAACAATGTAAAACTACACCAACAACACCAAGGTCCTGGGTTTCTAGCGCTTACTCATACAATTTGGAAAATAAATGGATAAAAGCGTCTGCCAAATGCATAAAGATTTCTATCCAGGGACTTAGTAGGCTACTGCACGTAATAACACCAACCCTGGTTGTTCCTCCGTAAAGATAAAAAACTGCAGAAACATCACATCCCATGAGAAAGAGAAATTCCAGATGATGTTTCTTTAATATCTCTATTATTTCCCCTAGACATCAACCAGAGCAAACAGAAAGTTTCGCTTGTCCGATTTTTTTTTACAGAAAAAGAGCATTCAAATCTTACTCCACCCGTTTTAGTAGACATCTCAACAATGTCACTAATGCACATCATTCTTTTATCTTATTTATTTTTATAATATTTCTTTACAAGCAATTTTATGATTTCAATTTGAAGTTGATATTGAAATGAAACACAACCAAGAAATCTAAACATTGAAAAACCACAGAGTAAAAATGGTCCTTTTGGACTGACTGTCAGAATCCAAACTACAGAATGCACTCTCATTTGTGCATGATCAAAAAACACATTGAAACACAGACAGAAATGACAGTTCTGCTGTCACTGACGCATCAGCAGTGAGCGTGACAGCTTCTGTTTGTCAGGGATGGAAATGATGCACGTGCAGACAGAAACATGCTTGCAAGGCAACAGAAGGAGAAAAGAGACGTGTTTAGCATATTGAGTGAATTTTAAAGCTGTGGGTCAGTTGCTTTGAGGGGTTTTAGTTTTGGAAGTAAAACCCGATGAGAATCCTCCCGGGAAATGATTGTTACACAAATAACTTTTCATCAAAAGAATCTATGATGAAAGTGTACTTACACTTCAAAAAGCTAACTTTTGTAGTGTGCACACATCTTTATCGTTGCCTACTGTATCGCTACTGGAAAAATCCAGTTTAACATAGCTGCTAGCTATGTTTTACAACATGGTAGCTGGTTTCTAATTGGTCCAAACTGGTAGATGATCCAAGTTGATTATTAGCTAGCTAGTCGACAAGCTATCGAAACCACCAGATGGTCTACAAGCTTTGACCAACTATCTACCATGTTCCAAATTCAATTGGATTAATTTGCAATCAAAACATTAGGAATGATGTAATCCAAGCATCTTTTCACAGGACTGGTCAACAAACACACTCTCAAATGCTGCTCACACGGAGCTCAACAGACAGAACTGCAGGCCGTCATGCCACACAGAAACTCTGTCGGGGAAAATTCAGAAAAGGGTTGACGGGGAGGGCCTTTACTTTCCTGGTGGGGGATTCAGGCTTCTCTGGGGCCGCAGTCCCAGGGGCTTCTGTCTTTGTCACACAGCTATCAGCCACTGCGATGCTGGGATCCAGAGAGAGAAAGAGAGAAAGAGAGATTACTGAAGCAAAGCAGCGAAGAATGACAGCAATACGCGCGGAGACGAGAAACAGAGAGCCTCATTTGTTCCTAATTCATTCCTCGGAGACAGAATAAGGCTGTTTTTATTCGCATCCTTAGCCTTGTGGATTGATTGCAAGAGACAAAGTGGGTCGAGCACATCGGGTCTTTAGCAGAATATTCCATTATAGGTTGGCCGAGGCGTGTTGACCCTTGACACGGTTAAAAGTTGCGGCTGCGGGCGTGTCGGAACGACAGCTGAGCACTCGGTTTCGACGCTCATTGCAGCTGCACGCGTTGATTTACATTCGCCGGCGAACACGAGTGCTCAATTTACTGCTGGGTGGCAAATTCAGAATTCTTCTGGGAAAACAACAGCGCTACAAGTAAAATTATGATCATTTGAATACCCCCTTTGCTTTCCTTCACAAATAATGACAGTCGTGGCGAAAAACAATTACAGTTAGGCAGGGAATATAATGCGTAAACCTCAGAGGAATATGATCACCAAAAGAAAACAAACAAACAACGACAAGACCTAAACATAAAGATATTACATTATCCTGCACCTATTGCCATGAAGAAACACAGGTCAAATAAATGTAAAAGAGCTAAAGTAGAAATTAGATCATTTTCACAAACCACCTTCAATATTAAATCCTAAAGCATAGCAGAAATAGTGTTTATAGATTGTATTGAAATATATGAGTTTATCAACGTACAATACAGTAGTTAATATTACAGAACGTTTTGTATTTCATGTGGGCTACTGAGTTGCTAATCATATACTGGTAAAGGTGAGATGATAACAAATATTTGCATAAAATAAATATATGTTTTAAATTCATCAGTTCTTTTGGTTGTCGGCTTATTTTTCTGACGTTTCATTGCATAAAATGTATGAACAATTTCAATATTTTATAAAATGTCATGGCATCTGTGGCCGTCCTGGATCCATCTTGGGGTCCCCAGTTTGACCACCACTGCTATATCGTATGTAGTGATATGTAGCATCTGTATGCTATTTACAAATAACATCTAAAGGTGCATAATATATTTTTATAACAATGTTTTCATTCAATATTTAAAATTCCCTAAACCACTGCCTATAGCAATACCGCTATTGCCCACCGGGGGGCTGCGTCACAGTTTGAGAGCTTTCAAATCGAAAAACGCTGGCTTGATTTTTTTTCTCCAATGAGCGTGATAATTTCATCATAGAGGAAATTACGAACTCAGGCTGATCTTGTGCCAGATTTCACGCACCCTCTCTGTGGTTTGCCGCGGCCATATTCCCATGAAGGACAGAAGCCAGCGCTCTCTCATGCGATGGATAAATGATCCTCTCAGAAGGACAGGCCAGCGCTAACTTAAAAAAATCAAAGAGTTAAATGAGGATAAACTGTAATATGGTCGTCTGCCTGATCCAAGTGGCTCCGGTGAGGTTTGAATCTGATATTAGCCTGCGTTAGTACCAACATTTCAATGTTTTCGTACCGAAGCGTGACTACAGAAGTTGCTAATGGGCCGCACACTACTCGGGTACGGGTCCAAGTGTCCGTATGGCAGGGAGAGAAGCCATATGTCCACAAACTCATTTCTCATGGTTTGGATTTTTTATGAAGGCAGTGACCGCATTGGAGTCCGGCCCGCTCAGTGATCTATGCATTTTGGGACGGGTCTCAGGGGGAATGTGAACAGCTAAAGACTAGCTGCGAGGAGAAATGGATGCCCGTGCAATATGTCAAGTTAAGTTAGGTAAATAAAGTCAAACTTGAGCTACTCAGGACCATGGCAGGTCAGGGATCAACGTTCTACAACCGCACAGATTGCTGATGGATGCACCATCTGCTTGTTTGAACTGCATTACTACTGTAATCTCATAATGTTAATACACCCAAAACAGAGGTGCCTTTGTAATGTTGTGCTAAAGAAGCACCTTAATAAAGCAGCTTTGTTTGATGTATTGACATCATTTTCGGATTATTAGTATTTTATCAAACAATAACCCTCTCAAACATAAATCCTGCAAAAAAACACATGTTTTCAACAGGGCCAAACTTCTCATCCTTTCAAACATCCCATTCCTAAACTTGGAGGTGTGTAACTGTCGAGTGTTCTGTTTATCTGGCACGCTTGGGATTTGACAGGCTCTGGTGCTAATGTGACGTGCCTCCTGCAATCCGCCCTGATTGAAACACCTGTCTCTCAAAACTCCGAGATGGACAAATGAGGTCTACCTAGCAATCAGAAAACATCTTTAACAAATAGGTAACATGCACTTAAGCAATCAAGTGTATCCGCTAACAACAAAATGAGAGATAGATGCATAAATGACGTTCCCTGGTTATTTTAAATGTGATGACCTGAAGTATTGAAGGTTGTCTGTTCATTCAGGTACCCAGTGTCCTGAGAGGATCCTACATGGAATGATATAATCCTAATGTAGTCACAAATTGTGATTTCCAAAATGTTGAGAGTACACGTCTGTAAGGTCGCTATCATTCCCCACAAGGCTTCCTTGGTCAAGCAACTTCAGAATGCCTCACCGGCTAGGCATTGTTGGACCGGTATGCTAGATTTTCCATCAGGGCCCCTTCTGCATAGTTACTGATGTACTTACAGGTCGTTGTCCGTCTCCGTCCGAGGTTTCTGTCCTCTTCTGTAGATCATACAGATTGTGGCCACCACTCCTACGATCAGACCGACCACCACCACGACTCCCATGATGCCGAAAATACCTCCGGGAGGACCCTGCGCCATTGGCTTTTCTGCAGAAGAGAAAGAGAGAGAATAAAGAGTTGTCTAAATAAGGTCTCGGCTCTCTCATCGCAGAAGCACGCCAGTAGGATTAAACATTCAAAGACTTTGGAGAACAAATATTCAAGAAGTTCCAGGTTGGCACGAAACCACACGGCAACAAACAATGAAAACATCCCTGTGTTTATATTGCTGCATGCCGGTAGGTTCACCTAGCGTGGAGAAAATGCAGCATGAGATCAAACGTAGTCCTTTGTTTACTTGTTTGTTTATAAATGTAGTTAAAGAAAAAAAACGTTTTTAAAAGTTTTAATGCAGCCACATCTAAATAAAGATATTAGGAACAGACAACACAGTGGAAAGAGCATACCAAGGAATATTTGGTCCAAACTGGAGTTCAGTCCCCCCTGTGACCCCAACCCCGGGGGTATGTAATATTCGTAATTATTAAAAGGATAGTTTACCAAAAATTACAATTCTGTCCTTATTTACGCAGCCTCTTGTCATGTCAAACCTGTGTCAGTTTCTTTCTTCCACAGAACACAAAAGAAGATATTTTGAAGAATGTTGGGAGCCTTTCACTTCTATTGTGTGGACATTGCAAGTGAATGGCTGCCATAGATGTTCAGTCAACAACATATTTCAAAATGTCTTCTTTTGTGTTCTGCGGAAGAAAGAAACTCATACAGGTTTGACATGACAAGAGAGTGAGCAAATTGTCTTTTTTGGGTGAACTATCACTTTAAATGTAACCATACACCAGTGTAGTTATTCGCTTGTGCACATGTTTGGAAAACCACTTTCCAACCAGCCACATGAACCAAACTCTAACATCAAACAGACTAAAAGCTCTACATAAAAATATCATTATTCTTTCATGTGACTGGCTAACACAGATATCTGCGCTAACATGCTTAATGTTATTATTTGGCACTTCCAAACACAACACTGGCACACATAGAGGCCACACTCTCAAAACCGTTGAGACGGATAGCAAATATGTGTGAATTTAAGGTGAGAAGATGAAGAAGTTTCTTCTGTAATCCTTGCATCAGGGCTGAAATCGGTCTGAAATTCCCTTTGTATTTCAATGCGGACTAAAAAATCAAAAGGCAGACTGCAGGGCAGGAGTCTCCACAGGCTGATATCATTATAGCTTCCTGCAAGATGGGGAAGTCGGCCTTTACCTTAGTAACCCAGAGGGTTGTTTGAGTAACACAGTCAAAGCGAGCGTTTAAATATTATATTAGAGCTGCTAGAAGAATCCTTTTGTTTATGAATTATTATTTTTAGCATGTGGTCTGGGTAGACATATGCTCTGCATGAGAAGGCTGCAATTCAAGCCGTAATATTTGTCCCAACATGCCAACAAAAACAATCAGACATAATTTGTTCCAGCAAAGACACATTTACACATGTAACCCAACTAAGCTAATGGATTTTTTTAGTTGGCGGCATGTTGGGGCAATTCTGTTAGGAAGAGCGCGGCAGCTGTTGCTAACTTTATGATTGGACTCCAGTTTGTGTCAGAAACAGTCAATGTTGGCAGAGAACGTCAGCCGATTACTCTCTCAAGGGCGTCTCGTAAAATCAGTGCAGTGTAACTGATGCCCAGCAGGGGGTGAGAGCGTGCGCTGGGGTGCCATATGTACCAAAATCAGTCCCATGTCCTATTCTCCAAACAACACCATCCAAAATTATGAGCAGACATGTTAAACTGTCTCTATCACTAAATGCAGCAGATGACAGATTTATTAGAAACAGGAGCTGGGCCAAGAAACGTACAATTTTCAATATAATAAAAGCAAATAGAAAAGCTCTTTGTGGTTTGGATGCCATTTCTAATGCTGGTGTCATAAATAATGTTTAACTCTTCTGTTTAATGATAAAAACTGGCTTGTTTTTGCAATAAATTTTCTGCGCAATTGTTCGGCCGGGGTTGTCTAGACGATTATGTTGCCTGCTGTAAAAAAATATGCTGTCAGTGCTGAATTTGATCGATTTGCATGTTAGATTGAAATATTTAGTGAAGTGGTGCTTTTAAGGTCATAAAATCAAATAATGAGAAATAATGAGGTTTCAAAGTGTAGTTGATATTTTAAAGCTCAGAAGCTTATCATACAAGAGACAGCTTCAACATTAAAGGGATACTTCACCCGATGACAATTCTGTCACCAGTTACTCACATTTGAGTTTTTCCAAATCTGCATAAATGTCTTTGTGCTGATGAACACAGACAAAGATATTTGGAAGAATGCTTATAACCAAACAGATTTTGCTCCCCTTTGACTCCCATGGTAGGAACATTTATTTGTATTGTTCAACACAAAAGAACACATTTTGAAGAATGTAGGAAAGCAAACTTTTTTTTGAGGGGGGCACTTTTGACAACCTTTGTACTTTTGCCTACTATGGTAATCAATGGGGTGCAAAATCTGTTATAAGCATTCTTTCAAATAACCTTCTCCTTGTTCATGAGAACAAAGAAATTTATACAAATCTCGAAGGTGAGTAAATGATGACAGAATTTTTGGATGAAGTATCCCTTCTATGTAATACTAGACTTGTACCAAAATTACTTTTTTGATGCAAAGAAAGATCTAAGAAATAGGAGAATGTCATCTCTCAGCATCTCATCTCTGGGGGCGGAGCCTAGAAATTGCTTTTCAACCAGTAATAGCATAAATAGAAAATGCATTATTATTATTATATAAGTTAGATATTTGCCTTAAAATGTCATATGAATTGAAGACATGACTGTAGGAATGTATCTCAAATCCGAACGCTAATTCTTATGATCAAAGTTCATAAATCCAACTGTATAATTTCATCCATCCACCAAAATGATAGTAACAATAAATTGCATGCATTTTCGCTCATAGACGAAAAGGGCGAAGCCAGGCAGAATGCACAATAATGCATATTCTCATGAATTTTTCACTTGTTCTCCGTCAAACATCAAGGCACGGTGTCTGAGAAAGATGCACAGCCACTCAATTGAATGGGAGAGCAGCATTAGGATTCAGTCCTCAAATGCTCTGCCAGCCTCAATAAGGCAAACCTGGGGCTGAATCAATGGCTGATGCTCGAGTGCAGGGAGAATCTCTAAACACTTTTAAGACTCTGTCGAGTTAGACTCCTATCTATAGGCCCCATGATGTCTTCATTATTATCTGACCGTGACTGTCTCCACTGACAGGACGAAGACTGTCCCAAGGGTGTTTTTCTTCCCCTGACAGCCTTTGTCCGCATGGCTGACTCTCTCTAGAGCACAATAACGGACAACCACTTCACATAACGCCGTACAATGGCAGCGTGCGCCCCTGCATCTCTGTTAGCCGCCTCCCTTACGAACCCGCTTTGTGCTTGGCGCTCGCCGTGGACTGTGTAAGCAATTACGTGTCACTTTTGGGTCCGCTGCTTTTGGGACCCGCGCTGACCTCTGTCGCTGTTGTCGGAAATCTTCAAATTGAGGGAAGAATGCAGGCTGCTTTCCAGTGCACAAGATTTGTTAGGTAAAGAATTATGTAATAATTATTTAAACATGAGAAGTAAAAGATTAATTAATGTTTCCACATATAATACCAAAGAACAATTAATAAAAAATAAAATAAAAAAAGATCAGTTTAAACCTTACAATGTGTGAAGGTTAAATTAGCAAAGCAATATCACAGCTGCACATAAAGTAATGCAAAGCACACCACACAATGGGAGATGTGTCGGAGGACAAATTGTTGGTGCACATCTGTGACCAGGACAGCAAGTCTTTTTGGTGTATCGAGAGCCACGGTATCCATTTTACATTTATTAGATGCATTTATCCAAAGCGACTTCCATTGTATTATACTACAAATTTGTTTCTAATTATGCTCAATCCCTGGGATCGAACCCATGACCTTGGCGTTGTTAGCACCATGCTCTATCACTGAGCTACAGGAGAGGGCAACGTGTCCAGGGTAATGTCAGCATGAAGGATGAATCACATCCAACAGAAGTTACTGTTGCTACAAGAGGAAATAGTCTTAAAGGGATGTCCGGGTCTCCAAAAAACATAAAAGCACAGCTGCCCAATTTACTGCAGGATTAAATGTGCATCTCAACTCTCCTGTTTTCACCAAAACTGTTCATCTGGAGCTCAAAATAGGGTCAAAATACATGGCCGGGTTGCTATAGCAAAACCTTTGGTCACGTATGCCAAAGCCAAATGTCGTTTCAGTGGTGCCAGTAGCGTAAATCTTCTTGACTATGTGGAACATGTATTGTTCTCTGATGAGTTCACCTTTACTGCCTTTTCCACATCCGAGAGAGTAAGGGTGTGAAGAAGCCCCAAAGAAGCTTATGACCCAGACTGATGCATAAGGCTAGGGGTGGATCAGTGACGGTTTGGGCTGCAAAATCATGGCATTCCATAGTCCCAATACTTGTTGTAGATGGGCACGTCACTACTTTGGACTTCCCAACCATTCTGGAGGACCATGTGTTCCCAATGGTTTAAACATTGTACCCTGAAGGTGGTGCCGTGTATCAAGATGAAAAATCTGTTCTGAATCTCCTCCCCTAATCATGTCACTAAACCTAACGTCACTGACGCTAAAGCCAGTCATATTAAAACGTACAAATAATTTATACAAATAAGAATTCTTGTGAGATTGTACCAATCTGAGTAAACTTTTCAACTTGAGTGACGGTTTAATTTAGTTTATGCTAACTTATAATTTGCAAACCTGTTACCCATTCTAGCGTAATGTCCATTTTTAATATCTTTTCGAGTTAAGTTTTGACATTTAAAACAGCTATTGCTACAACAATTTTCTTTTTTAAACTGACACGTCAGATTCTTTAGTTGCAAACCTTATAAATATGAATGAGCAGACAATGAAATGACTCTTTAAAGTTGAAAATAAACAATTGAATGTTTGCTTTCCTAAACTCTTCAAAATAAAATGATAAAAATGTTTCCCCGTGGTAGTCAATGATGACCCAAGAATGTCAGTTGTAAACATTCGTCTGAATCTCTTTCTTTGTGTTCAACAGAACAAAGACATTTATACAGGTTTGGAACAACTTAAGAGTGAGTAAATGATGACAGCATTTTCATTTTTGGATGGAGTATCCCTTTAAGTACCACCTTTCACACTGACCATTTGTTTTCAAAGGAAAAAGACGTTTCTCGATTATCTACTCTATTTGTGATAAGTGCCAGTTTATTTTACAATCTGCAGATACTTTAAAGGCGACATATTGTGTTACGGGACAGAAAAGAGAATAAAAACGTGTGACAATCAGGAGCGATGGGTTGCATGTTAGGGAGATAGGCAGAAGGGGCTTCCCGCTGGGAGTTTTATTCCTAAAAATGTAGCTGCCCTTTGGGCCTGTTTTCCATTGCCTTAATGGAGTAGCTAGACAAACTGTGCTGTTATATAACACAAAATGACGACAAAGGATGGGTCGAAAGGCAATTTTACTGTTAAGGAACTTCAAATGAATGCACAACGCAGAATAGGATTGTGGGAAAGTCTCACCATCTGCTAACCGAAATAATAAAATATATTTTCTAGACACAGAACATGTTTTTGCATTTCGTATTCCATGACTCTTGAAGTATGACTTTGACCATCACACATAAACAGATTGGATGTCGATTAAAAATGAACATTTTGACATTTCGTGCAACTATCTTGTCTGTATTTTTTCCACTAGAAAACTAGGAAGAAAATAATATTTGCAGTAATACTAACACACTTTTGTCCCCACAAGAAATAATGTTATCTCTCCGTCTTATCTGTCTCTCTAAGGAGAATAACAGATCAAATCACTGAAATCCAATCTTGTCGAAAGTTGTGCTGCTATGGTCCAGAGGGCTGGAATAACTCTGTCACTATGGCGAGAGATGGAGCAAAGCTTTGTTAAAGCGTTTCTTATTAATCACCTTCTTCGAGACCTACATCCATGAGGGATGGAAAAAATCGATCCCCTTCTCAAAATGTATAGCTAAGGATACCGCGGGAAATTCAATTAGCTTGTGCAGGATGCTGTTACGGTAGCAAAGCCATGCGTGCTGGAGGATTCAATTATACTTGAGAAAGCATCGCTGTTGGAAGGAACGATATGTCCTCTTTCCGTTAAACTTAAGGTATGATCACCTCTTTGAATAAATTGCAGTGTCAGAGATTACAGAGAACCTGTGAATCCGGTCCAGCAACGTTTTAGTAGCTGGGTGCAAATTTTGCAATGGAACGTATCCGGATAGGGTTTAAAGATTGTCATGGAAAGATGGAAAACCTGGACTGGAGCAGAAATGTAATGCTCTAATGGGAAAGGAGATGTTGGTGATTCGCTCCTCTGTGATGCTACATGACATAACTCTTACTAAAAAAAACATAACTTGACTCTTCAGTCTGATATGTCCAGTTCAGTGATCTCTGATGTAAATCAGGTGTGTTATTAAATAAGGAAGACTTACAAAACATCAAGTTGCATTTGGTCACCAAGACTAAGAAACACTGCTTTAAGGGGCAAGCCCGAGAGACTCTATATTCTTCTTCTGCTGTGTGGTAAGGGGCATTGAATTATGTTGGACCTAAATAATGGCCCATCAGACCAGCTGCATTACAGACAACGGTCTCTTTTCCACCGTAAGAGCAACAGACCTGCCCAGAGCGGTGATCAATAGGTTTGTGATGCACTATAAACTTTCAACAGGCGGTCGGGCTGGCAGGCCAGTGGCGCGTTCTCTCACTTGTCTCCAAGCATGACAGCCTGTTTGTGGATCATAAAAGAAGAATTACAGGGCCGGTGTGTGAAAGCTTTGTTGCTGTGATCGTTCGGTTAAGGGTCCTCAGTGAGCAAACTAATTGCAGATTCTATTTGTTGTGACATTTGTGCCCGTGAGACAACAATAGAAAGTCCATTTGAGGGAGATGGCAGGCGTTGTTACCGCGAGAGAGAGCTGATGAACTTTTACGACATTTCAGGTAAAACACTTCAGATTCCTTACAGTTCAAATATAAAACTTTTATGGCTCGATGAGAATAGGTATTGTTTTGTTTTAAGACCCAGACTAAAATCAGCCTGTGCTTTTCAAATTGAAGCTTTCAAAAGGTTCATCAAAAACGAAGCTAAAGAATTAATGTAGCTACTGTAAATGTTTTTTTTCTAATTTTAGAATTTATCTATAAAAACCTCACAACTTCTTTGCAGTCTCGAAGTGAGAAAAATTTTCATCGATTTTCAATGAGAGCAGAAAGTCCACCCACATATAGACCTGTGGCATCACTGTCAACAAAGTGATGTGTCTGGCCCTCCTGGATACGACCTTGATGATTAGTGATGCAGTCTGCTCCTGGGTGGCAGACACCTCCATCACATGTCAAAGCTGTTAATGTAGCCCTCTGAGAGCTTCCCTGGCAACCTCTAATATCTGCTCATGACTTTTTCATAATATCTTTTCTAACATTAAATGTTTTTGTTTATATTACATAAAAAAGTTTGCTTGTTTTGCAGTGTGTTGGTTACCAATTTGTGACCCTGAACAATGAAACCATGCTTATGGGTCAATCTTATTGAAATTGGGATGTTTACATCATCTGAAAGCTGAATAAATAAGATTTCCATGGAAGATAGGAGAATATTTGGCCGAGAGTGAGCTATTTGAAATTCTGTAATCTGACGGTGGAACAAAATCACAATATTCGGAAATTTGCCTTTACAGTTGTCCATCAGGGCACTATAGCAGGCCGTTGCTAAGAAGTAACAGGTTTGTTTTCATGCAACGCACTCTTTCATGTAGCTTGGATTACTAAAATGTGTTGTATGGTAATTATTATTTGGAACACCGTTAACTCTAAAAACCTCTTATAAATCATGCAAACATCACTTTATATAAAAAAAAATCTTAATTCTTACCTACAAAATTGACAGTGTATAACAAAATAAAAATAACTTGCAAAATCCAAGTAAAAAAATCACCAGTACACATATCTGTGAGGAAAACCATTAAACACATTTTGTGTGTTGTCCTTAACTCAAGATTAAAGTAAGTTAACTTAAAAATTTAAGTGCAGTCTACATGCATGAGCCTAAATGTTTTTGGGACAATGCATTACTCTTAAAGGAGTTTAGTCCATCAAATAAGTAAACTTATTAAGAATTGATGTTATATTTTGAGAAACTAATACTTATTTATACCTAATTGAACAACTTTACAGATTTCATTATGTGTTGACAACTAAAAATGAACACGTCAACCACTAATTGTGAACTAGTGAATAGATTTTCTATTTAATGTGGTAATATTAGTTTATCATTTTTTGACAATGGTAGTTTCATACAAATATGTGAATGTTAATATGAATATATATATATATATATATATATATATTTAAAAATAGTAATCCCACCGTACCATATTGAAAGTATCATGCTATTCCCAAACATATGCATTATGCAAATACCTCACCAAAGATTCCATTGAAATATTTCAATACCCGGCTTTAATGCAAAGAACACAGTGGTCCAGACATGGGCGTGAGATTCTAGACATTGCAGAGCATATCTGTCTCTCACACGGCAGATGTGAACTTATGTTTGGTCTTTTATGTCACGCTGAGCAGAATCTGATTTCTCTGCTGTTGGATCAAGAGAGTCAGGCTGGTATATTAATGCACGATGGTCACGGCGGGCCTGTCTCTCTCCCCTGATCTACAGATACAAGAACTGGCCGCAGTTCTCCTAGGGGGGCAGGAACTAGGCCGTGCAGATTTGCATTTCTTCATTATTTGAACATTCGGTGCATTAATCCTGCCCTCTTTGTCAAAGCCACCACAGTATGAAGAATCTGTGACTAGTTAGCAATGACAGCTTGGCCATGTGACCTCTTTCCAGTTGATTAGTGCAGATTCCATATTGCTTGTCATAAACAATATTTCTTGTTTGGTAATATCTCCGTGAATGAAGCGTGATGAGATAATCGTGGGCATCCACATTTTCCTTTTGATCCTTAATGGAAAACATATTACCTCTGTGCCAGAACCTGCAGTAGTGAGCTCTATACTGCCTACATAAGGCGACAACCTACAATGAACAGATATGGCACCTCAAAGGGTGATCTTAGACACAGCATACCAGCTGCAACAAAATGCTGTCTGATAAACGAAGCAGAACTGTTGTACGTCCAATACCACGTGTCAGATTGTGTTACGAACGACCATTGCAAACACACATACGTCTGAAATTAGCCGGCACAGTGTCGTGTCTTCACGGTCACGCACAGCATGCACCTTCGGTGTGAAAATGAGACGGAAAAGCATTGGGAACAGGCATTTCATGTGCAGTGTGAAGACCTTAACCTACAGCTGGGTATTTTCCAGCTTGGCCTTTTACCCTCGTGCTTGAGTCTTTAAAGGTTCAAAGTGGCAAGAATCCACTGTGGCGTGTTAGTCACACATTGAGGTATGAGGCGAGCATTAAAATGAGAGACCCTGAAATCAGCTCGGCCCACCTGGACCAGATTTTTCCAGCAAGATAACAGTCTATCACCATGACTGTCATCCTGGCTGGTCTAAAATGGAAGTGGTTCATCTAGCGGCTGAATGCTTTCTCCATAAATCCATTCCCAATCAAATTTGTATCAATACTGGCACTAAAATATTTATGATATCATAATCAGTTGTATCAATGATCACAGTTTATAATCACATACCATACATCCCTAGTATTTGTGTATGCAAATCCGGATTTTCATGGAAATAAACCACAAACCCATAATGTATACATAATGATTTGTTCCCTTAAAATTATCTTTAGGTAATTAAAATTAATAGTATAATAAAAATGGGCGTTTTCAGGAAAGAGCAAGATGGTTGGAGGGGAAGGCTTGAAAAATCAACAAATAAAAGGTCATTTCATATCCAATCAAGTTTCTAGAAAAAAGTTTTTGATATTTGGACTAACATTCCACCATGAGGCAAAAACAACAGAAAAATTATAAGTATTGTTATATAATCACACGGAAACCTGATAATATTTTGTATCCGCCCTCACAGATGTGATTTCTGCAGAAATAAAAAAGGTACCATTATTTACGACTTTCCCCTGTTGATACCTCATCAGCTTACATGATGCAGCTAAAGATCTACTAAACTGTCTAAACACACTCAATCTCATCTTCATTAATGCCGTGCTCATCAGACAAAACAGGTTTTAATAAGCTTTTAATAGTGTGCGATGCACATCTCCGGTGTAAAACAGAGATTCAGAAAGAATTGAATTGTTTTCCAGCGGATGAACCTGGTGCTCCACTGCTTACCGCAGACCTTTGAAAAGGGCTTCTCCATACCACCCTTCAGAAACCTTGGGCACCTCTCAAGTGGACAGATTGCAGTAACTTTGTTTAGTAACTTAGTCATGCCATCATGGCAATGAAAAGAGAACGAGGCTGCCAATGTTAGCCACCTGTTCCAAAATCTACAGTGATGGGTATGTTATTACAACCACACACTGTTGGTGCCAAGACACTGGATTCTTCATGAAAAACAAAACAGCTAAAGGAAGAAGACTAAAAAAAAAGCATGGGTGAGGAACAGTTTAGCTGTAAAGACGATCTGCAAGCAATTTATGCCGAGTACCATTGCTCCTTTTTTATTTCCCTTGTTTTTTTCCATGTGGGCCAAATACCACAGGCCTCAATAAAGAAACAGAAATGTGGTTTAATGAAGTTCGTAAATCTGTGTTATTCGCTGCCAACTTCGAGCGCCACTTAGTGCGTCTGCTGATCCTTCTCCTCCTCTTTTGCCCAGCTCCCGCCCACCCCAGGCTAAATCTACACTCTCATTAAAGATACACGTTTTTAAGCCTGTCTCCCTCGCAACCACAAGATCTTGATGTCATCTTCTTTTCCATTACCGATTTCCCACTAGTGTTCCATGGAGTTAAGCAGTTCGCTTCGTCCTGCCCCTCGTCTGCCATACGGCCCATTCTGTCTCAGCCCGACGCGCGGCCTTCTGGGAAAGCCGCTCTGATTGTTTCTGCTAGTTATTCTTCACCACACTGCAGAGGGCAACACTTCATTAAGGACAAATTGCTAACACCTGGTATGTGTTTATTAGGATAAAATCCGGCACATTATTGGCTTCTGAATCCTCCGGTACGAGGCAGAAACCCTTGGAGCCATTCTTCCTCTTTGTGCACCATAAACAAATAAAACCCAATAAAACAACACCCAGCTGCTATACCTTGTTACAAGACGGCGGGGCTTCTAATAACTTCGGAATTTTTTCTTTTACAGGCTTTCTAATGCGAAGGCATTCATTTTGTTCCAGTCCCTCACCCTACAGCACAATGGACTGAAGAAAGGAAAACATGGTTAAGACAGAACTTTCTGTTCACAAAAGTAGCACTTGAAATTCAAATTTAAGAGTTCAGATGCAAAACACTGTTAATTCAACTTTTCGTTTCAATTAGCCTTTTTTATTAGGCTCCTGCAATGAACTCCAAACTCTTTCATTGTAAGTTAGTATCCGTTAGTTTTCTTCTTACTTTTTTTTCTTTCTTTTGCTATTGTGTCTATTGCAGCCCATATAACCATAAGACAGCGCCACCTAGTTTTAAACAGTTATAAACAGCTTTATTGTGCTTCCAGCACTTTTACCTATGATTTTATAAAAATCAGACCATATATTTTTTCCTTTGTGCCCTATAGCTTGACTCTATAATTGCTGCTTGCAGCTATAAATGTATTTGAAGCTCTTCTTTAAACAAATGCAAATGACAGTGATGGATAAGTAGGTGAATAAGTAGCATTTGCCTGACCATTGCATTGGGAGCAAATGAGCAAAAATAGACAGTCTATTGTCTACTGTCCGTGTCAGTGCAGTGTGGTCAGTAGGAGAGCTCTGCCTACAGGTTACCGTCCCTCAAATATAATAGATCATTAAAATACCACAAACCAGGCAACCCAAGACTTTCCAACACACTGGATCCAGTTAACTAGCTGAACATGAATGTATCATCCAAACCAAAGCCTCATGTCACAGAGAAGAATACCAACAATAAAGAAAGAGATTGTGTTTATTCTAGAATTCATTTTGAGCAATTGACTAAACCACAGAGACCAGTGTGCTTCACCTGTGGTCTTGCGGTCTTATTGAAGATGTGAGATGTAGTGTCCAAATAATGGGAAATAATTTTGCAAATAAAATGACAAATTGTGAGATGAGAAGCCACTTATACAAGTAGTAAAATTGAGAAATGCAGCATGCGTGTATTAAATTACAAAGGAGACAACATGACCAGTATACAATAAAAACTGCTATAAAAAACAAAACCGCTGTATTGTTTTTTGCCAACGCTCTTACCATTTCTTCAAGCTATATATTTGATCAGTATATGTGTTCCCTGGGAATCGAACCCATAACCCTGGCATTACAAGCTCTCAACATAAATTCATTCTGAAAGCAGCATTACTGCTGTGGAGAGACCAGGGGAACAGATTATGTTTCTCTTTTCTTCGTTTTAATCACACTGTGCCAACAGTCGCTGGCACACATACGAGCCCTATTCAGTGCTATATCACTTTAAGATTTGTCGTGGCTTGTTTTCACAAGTCTTTTAGCTCAAGACCCCTGAAAATCAGAGGTCCCTAGGCCCGTTCCATAATCCGTCCTCGGCGTCGGATGACGTGTTAGCGAGTCTGCATTTGTCAGCATATCTGAATTATCACTTCGTCTGGAGGATGGCAGGTGACATATCGTCCCTTTGACAACTATAATCACACATACATCGCACTCTAATTAAACTGCCGGGGAACGACTGTCATGTAGTCAGCTGGAGAAGATGGAAGATGTATTTTATTGAGCTTTAAGTTGACAGGATACAGGACTACTGTCAGAAGTTAATAAAATATCTCCAGCACTTCTACACTTCGTGATCGAATCTCAAGAGTCCAATCTGAGTTTGGAAAGACTGCGTATGGCTCCATATGTTGCTTTCATCTCAATCAAGGCACTCCGGTCAAAATTTGACACGTAGACCCTGAGCACAGGTCGCTGTGTTGCTTTTGGCCGATTTCTGGAGTCGTTGCGCATAGTATAAAGTACATTGGCAGCAACTACAAGGGCCATAAATGACATCAGCCGATGAAATCGCAGCGAGTTTAAGTCACTTACAGTCTCTAAAAGGACTGTACCGTATTGTTCAAATCAGAACATGTTGCCTTTCTGCTCCGCACGACAAAAATATGCCATTTAAATGCTGTCATGGTAACATCATTCAAAAAACCATGGGAAAATATTACAGCATTATGTGAAGTTCAAGCTGTTCCAAGGTGAGAGTCATTTTCCTGTTCTTGAGAGGTCTCTTTAATGCTTTCCCGGTCCAAGGTCAGCTGGTAGCTCTTATACGATGGAGAAATTTCAATTCATGCAGAAACATGTGCTTCACAACTAAAGTACCTTCACAGGCAGACCCCCAAATCCCTCTCTGCGATGCAGTTATCCTCGCCGCACCGGGCTGAATGTTAATTTCAGGTCATCTATCTCTTCCAAACAGGGTAACTGGAGTATTTAGGTAGATATCTCACCCTCCCGTTCACCTCATTTTAACTCTCTTTCGCTTTTTGTTAACAAAATTGCTTTTTCCTACGAGCGAGTGTCTCCACGGCTAGCATCAAGAGGTCAGCGCTCTAATTTCCGACTCCAGTTAACCATTTTGCAGAAGGCAGACCCAGGTGTCATGTATATGTTTGGTGAAGGGGTTTTCAATTTCTCTGACTCTGGGTAAGTGAAGACTGCTGTCTGCGAATTACATGTAGGTATAGGAGTACAGACACTCACCTCATGCTCAAAACTGAGATCAACTATTATGTCATGAACGGAAATGGGAGTTAGTAGAGGCTACCTATATTTGGAACTGATATTGTACTTAAAATTCATTGCACAGATCTTTTTTCACGGTCTGGAAATTCATAACTTGCTTTCTTTCTTTGAAAGAAACTCTTATACAGAATGAAATGAGATAAAAAAACGATATCAGGTGTTTTTGGACATGGTACCATAGAAACACTTCAGTGTTCTAGTACGGTGTCTCAAATCATATATAGTAGCGCAGGCAATGATTATACAGGTATGTAAAAATAATGTAAAAACCTTGAATTCACAGCAAATCACATTAGATAAAAGCATCTGCCGCATGCATACATAAAGTTCTTTATGAACATGTCATTCACAAGTCGTGATGAATTTTCTGAATATGTATCCAAAGCAACCTTTTCAAGCTGTACATGTTATCAGTGTTGACTGAAGATCAAACACACGACCTTCACTTACGAATTGAAGATATGTGGGGATATACTAGAAAATATTATGCTGTATATTAGGTAATACATTTCTATTTATTGAAACCAAGTGCTTGTATTTTTTCAATATATAAAGAACGACAATTTCTTATGCGTTATTCAAAATATTGTAATTTTATAATATATTTACAATGCATTCACGTATATATTTTCAAATTTATATTAAATTATTTAATATGTAGACAGTTGATATTTAGGAAAACATGTTTTCTTTGCATACAGAATTGTTGGGTCTATATTCCACCAGCTGAGCTTTAGGAACAACATTGTGTAAATTCATTCAGAAGGCACTATTACTGCCGAGAAGAGTCAATATTTTGCTGTTGAATTACGGTTCTGCAAAGCCAAACATATTTTCCAATTAAAGACATGTCTGGTCAATAAAAATATGGATGTGCAGATTCATCAGATGGCTTAGATGTGTAGATGTAGAGCAAACTCATACAAGGTCAAACTGCTTCGATGTTGTCCACAAATCTTCAGTTTGCATTGTTTCATACGATCATGTGAAAAAAACAACCTGTGTGTTTTCCTCTTTTTATTTTTCTAAGTGCTTAAGGGATCGTGTGCAAAGCGAAAGTATTTTTTCACAGCTTTGCCAAACTCGCAAGCACAAGTGCGGGAGGAATATGGATGCCCCTAATCGACCGGAAAGTGCACGCTGTGCTTTATGAAGCAATTTGTTCACAGGCTTCATAGCTGGCAGACCTGTACGTTAGACCTTAGAGAATGCCAGCAATGTATCCTGTTCACGGTACAAGCTTTCATCCTCTTTGAAGACACAACAAGTGTGATAGATAACGCACTCCAGACATCTCATTGATGGTGCGAAACACTATCTCTACTAGGTTCTTCCTTTATCCCGGTAGCCCTTCCCTCCCAGCTTAAGAACACAATGCCTGATCCACACCCTCTGTTATTGTTAAGGAAACACTGAAGCGTGCTCTCCAATCTAGAATGCATTTCCCCCTGAGCTCTTTCTCCATCCTCAGCCAAAAATCGCAACACGAGCAGACAGGGAGACTGTTGAACGGTATAGAATGATGGATTTTAAATCCAAGACTGAAGAAAGAATGTGCGAAATAGTTTGGCACCGTTGCTAGAAGAAAAACAACATTACGGGCCGAAAGCCGGCATTGAGTCATAGGGAAACGTGAAGACAAAAGAACAATTGTACACTGCAGAACACATGGTCGACAAAGTTAAGCAAATGTTCACAACAGCTGTAGGACTATTAATGGGCACCAGCGGCGTTACAATGTGCATGTGGTTCATTGATGTTCTTTGGTGTCTCCTGATTAAAGTACCGTTAACACAAATATGAACATTCTGTCATGGGTTACTTACAGCATAGTTTGTCTTTTCCCTTACATTAACATTTGAACTTCTTCCTTTTCAATTTGGGACTTCATGACCTGTTGCAAGAAGCGAGAGCCAATAGGGTTTAGATTGTGTTATGATTGTCGAAAAAATGTATATGCAAAGCATAAAGGTGTGTTCACACCGAAGGAAATTGAATTACTTGTGTGAATAGATACACAAAAAGGAAATGTAAAGACATGAAAAGGCGAAACGGATGGCCCGGTTCAGTCGCCACAACTGTCACAAAAGCCGCAAATGTGCTTTATTAACCTCAATACTGTCTTGTGCGGTTTGACATGTCTGGAAACATAAAGACACCCCGTTGCCGATTTGATATGTTAAACCAGTAAGACAGCGTGTAATAGAGCGAGGAATGTGATGCCTTCGCTTTTGGTGTGTCCGCCATAACATCACTAGTGCAAAAGTAGGGAATAACTAAGACAAATGAATGAGATTCAACGAATCAACCACCCTATCAAATAGTTACGAATGCTATTGTGATGGCATTGTTATTGTTATATATTGCTATATATCCATATGTCATGTTTAAATATGCACCAGCTAATCCAACTTTTAATATCTTGTGGTACAGTACATTACAAATATTCCTATTGGATTTTATCGTGTGATAAAGGGCAATTGAAAAATCTTCTTTTGTGTTTCATACTGCTTTGGCTGTGCAGGGTTATTTTATTTGGTTGAACAAACCCTTAATGACCGACAGCAAACAGCACAATGGCAAGTTTCTTAAAGGTTCGTAGAGCCAAAGCCATAAGATAATACATTGCCAACTCTCTGTGGGAGATGCAACACATGAAGCAAAATAGCCCACAAATACAGGTAATCTAACAGTCCCGGGCCAAAGATCAGCCTCAAGAGATTACATGTGATGGGCGGGATAATAGACTATCAATTCCAGCACATCCTTGATAAATTGACCAGATGATTTGAAAGCAATCAGACACTTCATAGCCGAACACCACAATTTCCCAGCAGGGGTGATGATGAGGAAGCCTAGAGTAGATGTTCACGCAGAAGGAGAATTTACTAACCTCCATTTATCCGGATAAATGACTTAACAAAGTCAAATAGTGCATTACACTGTTCAATGCCTTTTTCATGATGTCACCAGTTGGGAATTCAGTTGCCTCTCGACACCTTTCGGGCAGGTTAAACGAGGCAGTTTAATGCACGTCCTAATATTGCTTCACGGCTTGCAGTCGGCGCAGCAACTTTAAACACGGGTAGGTGAAGCGGGTCACTCTCAAACGCTTTAGACGGGAATCTCTGCTGTCAGGCCGGTAGGCAGTTTCAGCTTAGATCTGCCTCAAGCCTCTTTAATAAGTGTGACGATCGCAATTCTGCACGCATACCATCTCCCCTCTCTGGGTATACACCGCAAAGACACACATGGAATTTTCAGAAATGCTTTCTCTTGCCATGCTCAGATACAACAATAAATTGAATGGTGTGGCTTTGTTGTGTTTTTAAATTATTGTCCTTGTTTGACCATCCTTACCAACCCAAGACTGGCTCATTGTCTCAGATGTGCCTTATGTGACAATTTTTCAAAGTCTCATCGGCATTTAATTCACTAATCACTAATTCACTAATTCACATCACTAATTTAATTATCTTATGTTTCTATTGTGTGATTCTGCCTCATAACGCTATTTGGTGTGGGGAAGAATCTACAAGAAACATGTTGGAAAATACAGTAGTAAATAGTTTAACTGTTTAATTTTACTATCAAATCTAAAAACTAAGTCATGTCAATGGAGATTAAAATGCCTATAGCGAGTCTTGACCTCAAAAGAAGAACCTAAACCGTTCAAACTTTCCCATGTTAAAATTGATCAAAACCAGAGGTGTCTGGGACATTTTCATCAGTGCTGAATTTTTTTTTGGATGTGGCTGAAATATGGAAATTCCATTAATTACAGTATAAAACAGAGCAATTATTCCAAAGCTGGACCCAACATTAACAATAAGAACTACACTACATGTGTTAATGGTTAAAACACACGAGAAAAACACACTTTCCAAGCTTTCATTTATTTAAGTCTGTATGAGGAAGTCATGGCAAATCTTACAAAACGCCAGACTAACAGTCATTCTTTAAACAGAGGGTTTGGTGACCTCGCTTACAGGTTTGTGAACGCACACACACACGCACACACACACACACACACACACACACACCCTACTCAAATAAACGTAATGAAAGAACATGGGCAACTGACTGGCTTTCCTGCTGGAAGTAAGAATGTTTTTTTAGAAAACATAATCTGTTATTTTAGGACAAGGTAGCCAACTGAAGAAATAGTTTTGACCTGAACATTTTACCAATTTGGGCATTTTTTTATTTGATTTCTCATTAAACAGACCACCATGCAAGATATTGTATTTACCGCTTCATTACCTTTTAAAGTGACAGGCAGACAGTATTTACACTATGTTGTGACATTTTGCTATTAGATTCATTTTAGATAAACGGAACAAATAAGCTTCCATGAAAGTCAAGTTAATTTGCATCCTGATATGTCTGGATGGAATCCGCACTGAGCAAATCCGGTTTCCTAGATGAACAGATGTACAAAACACACAGCACGCACACACACATTTAGGTAAGGGAAAACTCAGTCTCTTCATTCCAGGATGAAAGTGCCACTCCGTGATCCAATTGTGTGGTTTTGCCTGTTTTTAGTTCTGTAGCAAGGACATCCAATCACAACAGCACCGAGTGCACCTCACATTCTCCTCATGTCTGTAAACGCTTAATGTGACCATGGAAACTTTGTGCATCCAATCTTTGAGCACTGATCCTTCTCGCTTTATTATTCATGCTCTGATTTTCATATTAGCCGAAATGGTTCCAGGTATAACAGTCAAAGAAAAATGCCATGACATCAGCAATGATTCAACGTTTTTCCAGCGCTTGCACTCACAGACATGTGATTCTAACAAGAGAAAAAGAGATGCTAAAGGATACAATATTTGTACTTGTACTCATACCTAAAGGTTTGAACAAAGTCTGGAGTGTAATGGTGGATTCACACGGTACGCGGTAAGCAGAGGAATTGCCACGCGGCAGCCGCCTTTAAGCTTATGTGGTTGCATGTTTTGGGTGGGAAACATGCAGTCTGCAATAGCGTGCAGTTGCTCGTGTTAATGAAAGCATGCATTTGAAATTTTGCAAAATCGTGTTTAGCTGCGAGAGTAAAGTAGCTTGTTTGGGGTGCATGGCCCAGGAATAACCCCTTAGAGGCTGCAGCGGCCCTGTGGAATGTTATAATCTCATTTGTGCTTTCATGCCAGTAACAGTTATATTTAAATCTTTGCCTTTGTCTTATAAGCATGCGCTTTTTTATGATTCCCGTTGAATGAATTCATACGAATCAGCTACCTCGTAACATTCTAAAGTGCTGTAAGATTAGGCTTTGCATGCAACACTACGTTCTTGTCCTTCAGAAAAAGGTCAAATCTCAAATTTTGTCCTCAGATGTACTTTTCTGGCAGTAGTTTGTGCAGTAAATGGCTTTGTTTTGTCCACAGATTTTGGTCAGACTGCCATCTCGCTAGACTCCGAGGAAGAAAATGAATTCTGGCAGCTGAAATGACGATTCATCTTTCAAGCAATGTGATGTGTTTTTAAGCAGGGGCTGTAGTGGTGGACGCCTGACAGTTTGCTTTTTGCGTTCTTGGATAATCTACTGTAGCATGTGTGTGTTTAATTAAAGTTACATGTGAACTGGGAAAAGTTGAATTCAGAGGCAGGCCAGGCAAAAACGAAGTCTCGTTTTCTTGTCATCATTTTCAGGCTGCTTCTTATCTCCATTTACTTTTGGCCACGGCTGAGGTTATCTCCCAAATTACTCACAGAACTCATTTATTTCTCAAATGAATCTGGCTGTGTGGAGTTAGCCCCTGCCACCAGTCTCATCGCTTTAAAAGTGAACGATCGTGGCAGCTTTCCCGCAAAGAGGAGGCGACTCAACAGCAGCATGATGGAGATCAAAAGCTCACAGGCAAGCGCTGTAAAGTTGTGAAGCGCTGCAAACACACACATCTTGACACACACAGGTTGAATCAGTAGAAAAAGAGAAAGAGCACAGACTGATCCATTAAAAAACAGCACACATTCCCTTTAAAAGCTATTAACACCGTGTATACTAGACGCGGCGCGGCACGACGAACGGCTTGTTCTAATGGGATTATTGCGTCACGCTGCGCCGCATCCAGTGTGGACAAAATGTAAAATTGTAATGGGTTCTGATGCGTTCTATTGTCTTTTGTCACATTGCATCGTGCCGCGTCCAGTGACCGCCGGCGAACAAAACATAATATAAATACAAACATAACACAAGCCTACTCTACTACCCCTCACAGGCCGGGGGGTACCCCCGCGACTGTGCAAGCTCCCTCCTTCGGGGGGGGGGTGGGGGGTATGCAGCGACGAGACGAGACAACGGAGACGGGAGCCCTCGGAGCGACCGGAAAGAGAGAGGGGAGAGAGGAAAAAAAAATAATAAAGTCCGGTTCCCCGACATACTGCCGCTCGTTCCTCAACCAGCCGGAGTACTCTCCTTCGCGGTGCCTTGCGGTGGCCCTGGGGCTTCGGTGGACGGCTCGACCGTCCGCCCCCTGGCGGCCGGCGGTGGCTCCTCCTTTATCTGGGAGTCGGGGCGGGTTCCCCGTCCCCTGCTCCTCCCCCTTGGGCGGACGGACGCAGGCTCCGGCCTCTGGCAGGCGGTGGCCGCACTCGGCACTTCCGCCTCCTGCTCCTCCCCCTCGGGGGACGGACGCAGGCTCCGGCCTCTGGCGGACGGCAGGCAACTCCCCCGCTCCCGCTTGGACGACAGCCACCCCACCTCGACCCAGGGGCGCGGCAGCAAAGGTCGCCGTTCCACCGAAGCTTTGACGGTGGCCGCACTGTGCACTTCCGTTTCCCCAGAGCCACCGCTTCGGGCAGCCACTCTGGCACCGCGAGGCCACTCGGCGGCGAGGACTCTCCGACAGCATGTCTCTCCTTCCTCCCGGGTTTCGCCACCAATGTAACACATCTCAATAAAATGGAAGGAAGGAGGCGGGAACCGGCAAACATTTAAACATTTAATAAATTGATATAACAGCCGGCCGCCCCTCACCGACGACCGCCGGCGAACAAAACATAATATAAATACAAACATAACACAAGTTCGGGCCCGGTCCTCTCTCTTCGACGGTCCGGTCACTCGTTCCTTTTATATGCTCCCATCTCCTACGTGATTCGAGGCCGGTGTGCGCACAGCTGGCGCTAATTCACAGTTACTCACCGGACTCGAACCACGGTCTCGCCCCGCCTACTCTACTACAAACATTTATTTAGATGTAAACAAAGTTGGTTGTTTTGCACATCATAGAAAACAATGTTAGCAACTGTAAATTATTACAGTAGAGAAAACTAGTTCATTTGTAGCTTGTTTTGCGCTATTATAGCCTTCAGGGTTTAAAATCCTCATGTACCCAACGTCAAAGGATGGGAGGTGGCGATGTACTATAGTATATCTATGACGCGTTGGTGGTTATTCTGGAGACTGTGTTTTCTTGACCAATGAGAAGACATTTCTCCTAATTATTCATGATAGCGCCTTGTGATGGAGCGCCCGTCTCCCGTTCGCCTGTTTTTAACGGCTCTTCTTCTCACGCGTTCACGCCCATTTTAATTGCGTTTTTCAAAAACGGCAGTGAGGTAGAATGTAGCTGAAAGGGGAGGTTTCATGACACTTTAATGCAGTAAAATAGAGATTGCTTTTGAACACCCAAAACAAATGTTTGGCTCCTTATGTTTGTTGTCTGTAATTTCAACAGCATTTGTTTTTTCTAAAAATAACTTTTTTCATGTTTCAACGAAATTTAACAACATTGACAAATTTTACAGATGTAAAACAAGAAGTAAAACCATTCACACTTTTCTTTAAGTGGCATGTTGAGAGAGGGATAAAAAGCAGCCTAGTTACAGAAAGAACAGCATTTCTAACATAGAATAGTTCAGTGTTTACATGTTGGTTGAAAGTGTATACGTTAGATTTGTAATGGAATTATTTCATTACGACTTTACAAAAACAGGGTTCATGTAAGTGTAGCTTAGATTTATGAACGTTTTGACAAGTAGATGATGTTATTACATAAATATGATCCTTCGACGTCAGCCATTTAAAAGTGGCAGTGTATTCTGACTCAATCACATTTCTGCAGTTTATTTAAGCATGCATTTTTGCTAGGTGGACCATCTAGAAGACTGCTTATAGCTTGTTTTTGTAGTTCCATTTGTTGCAAAAATGACAAGGCATCATAACCTTTAAATATCAGTCTGTTCCTCAATACTGTCACGTGTTTTCATAAGACTTGGAATGTAGCACATGAGTTATATAAAGTAATTTCTTTCAAACTTTGCAATCCCTGGAAAAAGACATTGTGGGTTCGGGACATGAATTAAAATTATAGCAGAATTCACTTTTTTGCCGTAGCTATTCCTGAACTATTGAATCACCAAGACAAAAACATGTTTTATAAAACTGTTCTCACAGATATTCTTTTTAACAGAAGATGTGTTTGTCGATATGACTGGTCTAGTTTATCTCTGGGTCAGCATATTGCAAAACAGCATCCTTCTAAAAAAACTCTCCTTCGGGGAGGGCAGAAGAACAGAAACGTGTGCACAGTATTCGCAGGCCTTTGGTATGTGCTCCACAGAGACGACAGCTGAACCAAAACATCTTAAAATTAAGAACACATTTACCACTGGAGAAGGTTTATCGAACCCACTGCCGAGGGACACTTTGGGATTTTCTGGAGACAGACCTCTTGAGAGATCTATTGAGAAGACCTGACCTTGGCTTTAAAACGAAAAAGAGGAATTCTAAATCTGTTAATAAGAAGAGGAACGATGAGAAAAATGATAAACAGTCATCACCCTATTATTTAAAGGTCTTGTTCTGCTTGAAGTGCCTGCATGTCAGGCCTGCTAGAAGAGAGTCTCTGAACTTGGCAGCATTTGTTTTCTTTTTTTTTTGCTCAATCGTTCGCTCGCAACCATCTGCTTTTACTTTTCTCGGCATGTGTGACAAACAGCGAAGAAATTCCAAACTCAAGTCGCTCTAACCCCAAACTATCCCCTTCCCCAATCTTCTCTCTCGCTCTCTCTCTTTTCTTTGGCAGGATGATTCTTGTCTCACATGATCACTTTGCCAGCCTGCGGGGCCCTCAAACAATCCTGAGAGGAGAGAAGAGGAAGCCAGTCTAAAGAAAAACAAGAGACTGCCATCGAGAATGAAAGGGGTGGGCTGGCATCTGCTTAGTCTTACCATTTTACCAGCATGATGCCTGTAAATTAACTGGCAGCTACAATATATTTACTTTGTCACCATTGCAGATTTGGGCAGCAGCCAGATTTGAACGGCGGCCATTTTGGATACGGGGTAAGCGGGGTGTGCTGGCGTGAAGTGAGGTGGGGAGAACAGTACAAGAAATGTTTAGGGAGGGTAAATTAATATACTCCGGCAAATTAATTATGCAGATGGGGTTGGTGCAGCTAATAACTCTGCTGGGAAATCCATTTTAAGCTGGAAGCTGTGTTTGGGAAACTGGTTTCCAGGAGCCCCAAACTGGTTGCAAAAACCAGCTTTACCCAACGTAACCAATTCTAATGACCAGATGGTGGCTGGACCAAGATTGTCCATCAATTAATTGAGGCAAAACAACCCTGTATTCGGGAACTGCATACAAATGTTGTTGCATACATGTGCATGTTTTCTCAGAGAATTACCCTTGTTTTAATGTTGATGAATCTGGATTATAGAAGGAGGCCCTGCAGTTAGTAATTAGCATAACATGTGCCCAAAGTATCGCCATGTAATGGCTTTCTGTGCAACCTCTTTTGTACAGTCATTCATCATCCACTGTAAATATTTCCTCACGCTCTCTAAAGACGTGCTGTCCCCGAGAGCGAGTGTAGCAAGTAAAACCAAGTGTTATACTCTTAAAGAGATAGTTTACCCAAAAATCATAATTCACTCACACTCGTGCCACAGACCTGTAAGACATTCTTCTGCACGCAAAAGAACATATTACCAACACCCCCGCCACTGTATGAACATCAAACAAACATTTTATTTATATCTTAACTGAAATAAAAGTGCTGAAATAAAAGTGAGAAAATATCATCATCATCATAATGGGTTATGTTCTGTCCTGGTTTTCACCCTCTCTTTGTGAAAGTTTTTGATTCAAGATTTGGAGGTTTACGCCCAATGCTACTACATTTACACTTAAGAACATCCATCCCCCTAGCATTACAATGAACCTACACCTGAAATACCATTGATAGTCCAAAATATGTCAATGCAAAGACTGTGTTCTTCCACACAGAACGTCCTCTGAGGTATTTCTATCATTTTGTTGCTTAATTCATCCTGTGTCTGCATCTCACATCCTACACCATTGTCTCTACTGCCCCACCTAACAATTGGTGAATGTAGTAGAAGTAGCCATTGGTCTTCCTCTGCAGAGGCACGTTGTGTTGCATTGCTTTCCTTTCTCATATCATGAACTTCTGAGCCATATAGTATTTCAGCATTTATTAATCCTTGTTAAAGGGACAGTTCAACCAAAAAGTAAAATAAAGTTGTTTCTGTATAAATTTATTTATTCTGATTAACACAAATAAAGATATTGGGAAGAATGCTTGTAACCAAACAGTTTTGGGCCACCATTAAATGCCATAGTAAGAAAAATTACAATGAAACGTGCCCAAGAACTGTTTGCCTTCATACATTCTTTAAAATATCTTCTTTTGTGTTTAACAGAACAGAGAAATTTTAAAAGCAATTTTCCTACTATGGAAGTCAATGGTGGCCAAGAACTGTTTGGTTACAACATTCTTCCAATTATCTTTCATTGTGTTCATCAGAACAATAAATGTATACAGATTTGGATCAACTTGAGGGTAAATGATGACAGAGATCTCATTTTTGGGTGAACTGTTCTATTAGTGTAAGTTAGTGTGTTGTTCATGTTGGTTAGGAGTGCATTAACTAATGTTGACCATTACAGCTTGATTTTACAAATTAAATAGTAAATGCTGAAATTAACATGAACTAATATGAATAAATGCTGTAGGAGTAATGCTAATTGTTTATTTATATTCCCTAATGCATAGTGTTGTAAATGGTTACCAAAAAATAAATAAAGCAGAAAAAGAACTGCACAATAGACGTCACAGAACCCACTCTATCTTTTGATCCGATTGAAGTGGAATGTGAAAAACACATCTCTCAAGATTTACAGTCCATATTCGCTTGTCAATTGATCTCTTGATGTTTGACGTGCAGTAGATTGTAGCAAATGTTGAATGTGAAATGAGGTACATTCTTTTAAAGGTCACGCGCACAGCTCGAAGGCCTGTTTACACCCCTGAGTGATGAACGTACACTCCGAGCTAGTTACCTGCTGTCGTACACGTAATTTCTCATTTCCATTTCGGAGGTATGGCAATTTAACCGTCCCAAAATCCCTCCCTCGCTCATGTACGCGACTAGGCTCACTACTAGAATTCCTCTTAAATGAGGCGTGCCTAGAAATGAATCAACACATTACTCATGTTTTGCTAAGATTCCAGCCATTTTTCTTTAGCCGCTGCGCCGGCTGAAATGTCATCCCTGAGTCTGGCCCTGCGGTGCTGACATAGCTTTATAGATGGACTGAGTTGATAAAAGCTGACACCCAGTAGGCTCCATGTTCGCTGTCTGCCCGAAACCCTCCATTACACTAAAACGTCGCTAGCTGGAAAAAGAAAGACTGGTCTCATATCAAGGCAATGGGCAGCTTGTTCTTACTGAAACCACAAGGTGAGCTGGAATGTTCTGCCTTCGAGGTAGTACCCGGGTAGAATTTTGATGAGCTGGAATTTAGTGAGACAAAGAGAAAGCACCAAGGGAGAATTGAGAGACGTCTCGCCTGCCAATAATGATATTTTGTCTCAGCTGTGCACTGAAACTTTGATGGTGACGAAAGTAGTTAAATAACGATTATAAAGGAGACATAAATCATAAAAGGCCTTGATAAAAGCATTTGCTATATGCGGAGACTGCAGAGAATACACATTATCCATTATAAACACTTCCCTTATTATCCATTGGGGTTCTGCATCTAACTGCATTATGCTAAGACTAAGCTGCAATAAATAATGAAAAAATATTAAATTCGACATATATAGCAGGGTCAATGACATACTATAAGGATAAAGTACAAATAATTAATAATATCTATTGCAGTTAATTAAACAGTAAGAATGCGGTGTACACATAAGTTCAGTGTTTATCATAGTGAATTGGCGATAGCCTTAAAAAATGTCATGTGGTGCGATAGTAATTTATCTTAAAATGTATTCGCTTCCTTGACATGCTTACAATTTCTTTACAAATCTTTAGTATTTGAACTGTTTAGAATTTTTTTTGCTAGTTTCGGTGAGTAATCATCTCATATTTTTGTTCTATTAACTTATTTTGACTGAGAATCGCATATAACTGATATAAATGTTTTAAAAATACCATTCACTTAAGCGTATGTATGAAAGATTTATAATTTATTAATATAATTATGAATAAAATATGTTTTATATTTTTTATTAATTGCAATTATTGATATTATTGATCGTACAAAATAAGTGGTCGTTATACCGTCATGGACCCAGCAATAAAAAAAAAAAAAAAAAAAAGGATAAAATATCAAAAAAATTAAATAGAATTTAAATAAAAACAAAGAAATATACAAATTCAAAATATTAATAAAACTACAATTGCACTGCAAACAAAACTAGAATAACTTTTGTAAAAACAAAATACATTTTTCAATTGCCATCCAGGGAAATATGAATATAAAAAACAACTAGTAAATTTGACGTAATCTATTTGTGTTATATGTGCAAGTTTTTGCACACATTTATAACGTAAATTTAAAGTAAATTGCGCAAATCAAAGTAAAAAAAACTTTTAACACAAAAAAATAAATCCTATTGCTGTTTTTCTACAGTTACAACCAGGGGTTAACTGTAGCATGCCAAACCACAGAACTCCCATATTTCACCGTAAGGAGCAACAACAGAACACAATACAAATCCTTTTCCTTCTAAGAGAACATCTTTTTTCACCCTTCTTGGGACAGAGTGCACACAAATGCAGCATGCTCCATTTGCCTAGCTGCAGAACCCAAAAACAAGACCAGATGGTGGTGGGTTTGAAACCTTGTGCATTGTGCAGATGTCGCAGCCCTTAGCAATGCCTCGCAAATATGCCTTTGTGAACTGCACAGAGAGGGTCCGAGCACCAGCAAGAACAGATGTGGATACAACAAACAGCATTAGAAGTCAACGACAGCATCTCCTCACTACAAAAACCACATCAGATCACTGTAGCTAATGACAACCAGCTGACTGCTCGGAGTCTCTGTTTTTGGACCAAAACACAATATTGTGCACTAGGTCCCCGAGCGCATTGTAATCATGAAAACCTCATTCTAAATACAATTAATCATAGCGCACGCTCACAACCTGCAAAAACAAACACCCGTCTTAACATGGATCAGTTGCTAGGACAGCCCATGCTGACAACATCTCGTTGCTTTTCTCATTTTCAGAACAAAAAGTAATTAGACTCTCTTGGTTTATTTTAATTTGCCTTCTTGGGATAAAGAAGACGGGACGGTTTGAAATATGTAAATAGTTTCATAAGTAGCCTACTAAGAAATCTGAGTCATTGTTTACCGTCCATCAGTAGTTGCTTCAGTCAGCGCCTGGCAGTGCCAACGAATTAAGACCTACAAAGTCCCTGTTCTATGATTTCTTTTCAAGCTTCAACAAACAGGGTGAGAAAACCGTCATGTGTTCCCGAAACCCCAGGCATCTCATCGATCAACGGCATCGTGTAGCCAAGAGCCTCTATCTCCTGTTCTGAGGCCGGTGGCGCGTCACCAAAACTGCATTAGCGGGAGCCAACATACTCTAATACTGGGCCCGCACTGACTGTTCTGTTCTCTCTCAAAATAAAGAAATAAATGTACTCCAGGTCTTGATGGTGGACTGATCGGCCAACTCTAATTAGAAGCAGTTCCTTTAAAATTATGTTTTTTAAAGCTGGAAATGAGGAAAAAATTGTGATAAACATTATGAGCGAAAGTAACTTAATTAAAAGCAGCCCTAACCACCCCACCTCTCTAACACACAAACCCGCAGAAGAACATTTTATTGTTTCAAGCTTGCTCCTTCATAGCTCAGGAGACTTTATGGTGTTATGTTTTATATCAAGCATCAGCTTTGTTACTTTATTTAAGGAAAAAATTGCCACAAATGAGTAACAGAGTATACAGCTACAAAATGAATGTGTACTATATGACATAGCTCAGATAATGTGGTCTTGAAAAAAAAGTACTTGATGAGAAATGTTTGAGTTCATACTGAAATGTCTGACTTTGGTATCTTGTTGCATCTAAACACAGTTTAAAGGTGCAGCGTTTATTTTTTGCGAGGATCTATTGACAGAAAGGCAATACAATATAAATAACTATGTCTTCATAGGTGTATAAACCTTACACTCAAAAAACAATCGGTGGTATATGACACTAAAAGTGGTTATTTGCTTGTTATCATAGGGGAACCACTTAAAGTGCTTTATAAGACCATATCTTGGTGCTTCAGTATTTCTTCAGAGGTTCTTTGGGGTGCTTTATAACACCGTTTTCATATAAAGAACCTGTTAAGTCCCTGTATGGTTCTTTGGTGGTTCTATATAGCACCTCGGTCATCCAAAAGAACCACTGAAGAACCCCTGAAGCACCAAGATATGGTGCTATATAGCACTAAAAGTGGTTCCCCTATGATTACAAGCCAATATCCACTTTTTGTGCTATATAGCACTATTTTTTTAAGTGAAAATTAATCGTAATGTTTTATTTTACCTTAGAATGAGTTGTTTCTATCTAAATACACTGCGGGTCCCCTTACATGAAATTCACCATGTTGTTTCTACAGAAGCCCAAAATGGAAAAACTGCTTTACAGAGCATGTTGCGTAAACACATTATCTCCTTTTGCAAAGAAGGATAAACGTAACGACATCTTAGTCCTGTGTCAGCCACCGTAGTGCTTCAAAGGGGAGGGGTGGAGTTAGCCATTGGTTGCTATTTGCAAACTCACCACTAGATGCCGCTAAATTTTAATACGCTGGACATTTAATACATTATTATTGAGAACTATTTTGAACATATGAAAGTTGTATGACAGTCTCTTCCTCAGGAGAAAGTCTAAAAATATGTGTACTGCTGAAATAACAGTACAAATTCTAAAGGCCTATGTTACAAATGAAATTACAAACTGTTTACCATTAAAGGAAAAGCTCACCTCAAAATCAAAATTGTTTTATTTTTTACTCACCCACATGACGTTCAACATGTCATATGGGTGAGTAAAAAAGGACTAGATTTTGAGGTTTAACTTTATGTAGTGTTTTTTTCTTAATGTAGTATTTTTCTAATTTAATAAACATAACATCCGACCAAAAGAAACACAACACATAAGTATTACAATTCCATTGTAACCATTAAAACCATTTGAATTTCTATGATGTTTTCCATTGTTTTCCTTCGATATCTCATTGCTGTCAGGAGGTTATCAGATTTTCCAGCTCGGACAACAAAACTCTGCAACCTTCATTCACACATGCTGACGACAGACTTTCTGTGAACGGGTCATTACTCTGTGCTCCATTCTTAAAATTCTCCCAGTCATCGGGGTATTGGGTAACTTAAATTGGGTATATCGAAATCTTCCTTTAAGCATCTTTCTTTGATTATCCAAGAACACTGCGATAAGAAATTGCCTCTTTAATAGGCTGATTTTACGAGGCTGATGTGAGTCACGATAAAATGTAATATCGCTCTGGGTACATCTTGCCAATATTTTCATTGGCTCTGTAACTATTGCACATTAAGAACGTAGATTTTTTGTTGTTGATGTCATTAACCACGGTGGAGAGGGTATCTTGTATTGCTAATGTGATTACAGATGTCAGAGTGCTTGTAATCTCGAATTCTTGTCACTTCTTGGCCTGAAAATAATTTAGCTCTTATTTCTCAAAGCACGATTGCGAAAGATTTACAACACAACATCCCGTACTCAGTTTATCCATTACCTGGATGCAGATAAATGAAATACACATATATAAGTGAAATATTTACTATCATTGAAATCTATGTGTGTTGAGAAAATGGTCAGGCCGTTCTTCAGTTCTGCTGCCTGTGGTGTTTGCTGACTTTCCATCAGAGTACAGAGATTATGTTGACCTCTCTGTATATCAAAGGCTTCAGTATCTGTATTTTATCAATTTTAAGGAGGCCGTGCTGAATTCAATACAGAAAAGGTCTTTTTGTGCGGCACAATAGCCGGTCTGATTGATGGGACTCCTGAAAGAACTGCCAGAACAGAACAGGACCCTCTATTTCAATTCCCCGTAGGAGATGAGTTTTGTCAGTTGTCAAAATGGAGAGCAGGAGAGAAAGAGAGGCTGATTTAGTCTTCCTTTCAGATAGACAAGAGCCACCATAGACCTGAGATAATATATCACAGCCTAATGGTGCAAATCAGCACAATTGGATCAAAGATTGTTGAATCCCCTGAACGGTGGTACCTGGAATCTTTCTTTAAATCTTCTGCACTTTTGATTGCATTTAGTGCTTTGAAAGGGCACATCATCAAAAGATCCGATAACATTTTTTTTACATCATTCGCATTTTCTTTGTACGGTTTAACTGAAGATGGGATCTTTGGTACTTCTGTTAATATTTCTGTTGGAGAATCAGTTAATCGTCTGATTCAGTGGCAGGTTTGTTAAAGACTGGACTGTATAACACGCACTGTAAAAAAATCCTGTAAAAATGGTATATCATTCCAGCAACTAGAGTGCCAAAAAAATGTAAAGTTACATTTTTGTAAAGTAAAAATACCACCACAATCTCACGCAAAAAATAACTATTTTACGACATGGCTAATTTTAGCTAAATTGTATGCATTTGTACGATCACTTTCATACATTAAAGTAAGATTTTCCTTCGCACCAGTGACGCTAGGTTTAGGGGAGAGGCTTCAGTATTACTATTTTCTAGTAATGGTACGATTTACAACATAAAATGTATACTTATAAGTCACATTGTAAAATAGTTACGAATTCCTGTGAGATCAAGTTGAAAATAACATGTTTTTCATGTTAGCATTAACTTTTTGCAGTTTATTCCTGTAATTTGACATTTTCCCACATTTCAAAAATACTTAAAAATTCTGTAAAATAAATCTGTTAAACTACAGATTTTTTTACAGTCTGCATCTTCAGGGGACTCATATTAATCATTTATTTAAATTCCATCTTATAATTTATTACAAAGACAAAACAACAAGTTGACAATAAATAAAAACCTTTGTACATTGTTGTTTGCCAATGCAAAATTGACCTCTGAATCTATACATTCTGTGTATTTTAATTTGAAAATGCAAATATGTTTGGACACCGTAATGGTAATACCATAGTATACTTTTAAATATCATGTCATATAAGCCACAACATGTACGATATTTTCATTCAAATATCCAACACCTACTAGCATGGTGTTATATATTTTGTGTTTTATATTCAAAAAATGTTTCCAACAATGCTTGAATCCAAAGAAGTTAGCAAAACAGTCATTCTTGCAATACTAAATGTGAAGTAGTAGTTGTAGCATCTAGCATGCAGCTTTGTTGTCATTTCTATCAAGCTATAATTTCTTACATTAATGGTTAAATAGCATTTTTTCATTACATCATCCATGAACAGATTTTGCGAGAGTCATCGGATTGATTTTAACGGTAGTGGAAGGGAAGACAATGCCATCATTCTACGCTCCTTCCCAGCATCATCAAGCTACGTATTTGTTATTGCTTTAATAGCTGCAAAATTGTCTGTGCCTTTAAGTACCATGGAAAAAACACATTATATGAATATTGTAGAACATTACAGTACACAGATATTATCTTCGCATCCTTTTGCACAGTACCACATAGCACCTTTTTGCAAGGGCAGTAACAATGCAACCTTAGCATAAAACAGATAAGCTGATAGCACGCAGGCACAGGATTAGGTCTTACGTTACTGCAAAAGTGTGTTATGACATGCAGAGCGAGGTCGGAGGGGAACACACAGGTCTAGTGCCTGGTAAGTATTGTTTGTATTGTTTTACATGCCATGCAGCACACGCATCTGTTTTCTGGCATCGAGCCACTTCTGTGCCACTGCCTCCTATGGCTTGTGTTTATCATAGTAAAACACAACACAGACTGTGCCAAAATCTTTTTGTGACGAGGAAAGATACATTCGCTTTTTGTTACCTTCAACTTCCAAAGCCTGACAGAAGCTTGAGGAAAAAAAATTCTTGGCCTGAACTAAGGGAAACAGGAAGGAGGAGGGGTAGAGATGAAGAGATAATCAGAGCTAGTCAAAACAGAAGTAATAGAGAAATAAAGACAGCAAAGCTGGAAGCAAATAAGTAACAAGATCCGTGGCAGCAACCTTTGACCCCTGTTTCTATTGTTTAACTCACCTTAAAGTTTAGTTAAAAGCCGAGCTCAACATTCTTCTGACAAGAGTTAGATGGTTCGGTGTCATTTACAGATTAAAGAGACAGAGTCTGGACTCCAGATCTCCATTCAGTGTCGGACACTAACGCTTATGCTCAGACGTGCATGTCAATAGAAGGCTTTTAGCAAGCTGGGATGATCCTTTAAAGCGGCGAAACACAAATATATCATCTTCCCTTTGTTGTCACAGTCAAGACACAAAACAGGTCAAAACCCTCATAAATTACCCGAAAACAAATGGTTTGGGGGTTTACAACGGTTTAAGCCTGTATCTGTTTTGTTATTCCCTCCACCCTTCAATCTGTAAGACTCCATTTAGCGGTTTGTCTCCCTTGTTGCTTTTACTTGTGCTGCGTAGCCTGGAAAATTACAATCCTGGAGGGACCCTGCATGGACCGTGTCAACTTAATACAATCATCAGCCACGGAGAGGAAACATGTTCTCTGATTTAAGCATAGAAGACTTCCAGAAGAATGTCTGTTAGTTTTGAAAGCATGAACATAGCTCGATACAGATGTTTGAAAAGCTGTCGAAACTGATTTAAAGCATGCATGTTATACTGACGAGTGCAATATCGCCACAGATAACCCTGAAACAAATCAATTCAGGTAGCACCATCATGGTCTTTGAGATTAACGTAACATTCTGTAAAATTGCATTAACATTGGATGAAGAAAATGTGAGAGGTGCTTGCAAACTCCATGATTTACTGTTGCTATGCGGTTGTTAGCGTTCTGAATGTTCTAGCATGTTCCTATGAGGTTGCTAATGCAGTTCTGGGCGCAAAATTTCGTACTGTACACAAGACGCGACGGGCATGAAACGGCACAACAACTGGTTTGTTTTTAATGTTTGTGGTTTTGCGTCAAGTTATTATTACAATGGTCGTGTCGTCTTTTGTTGTGTCGTGTCCAGTTTAGAAACAGTGTTACTTAAGGGTGTTTTCTGAATGAATTATCTAAGTAAATTATTTGTTCTTCTGCACTTATCATCTCAAGCTGCAACAAAATTGAGTGTTTACTTGCCGCCATCACACCTAATGCTTCTCAGACAGAGTACACAACCACTTCATCGGCTCTTATCTTGGTTACACAAGCAACATGCACGTGGAAAGTGACGCCTAGTGGTCATTGCCTGTCGGAAACAAGGAAAAATCGAAAACCAGTGCGTTGCCTACAGCGTAGGTTCTGCGCACGAACATAACTTTCCCTTTAGTATTTGGTAGTATGGTTTTCCATTAGAAATCTAAAAAAATCTTAAATCAAGTAACATTTACTTGAGAAGAACAGTAATCTCAGATATAAAGTCAAATTGAAGAGAGTTTATGCTTAAAACCAGAAATAAATATACCAGTGGGGTAAGAAAAATTAACTTGAATTAATTAATTAAAATGAGGACAGGATTTTTATTTTTGGGCGAAGAATTCATTAATTGTCCATTTTATTGTTTATTTTAATGAAAATTGTATTGCTTTCTGGCATGTCTGGTATTAGCACCAACTGGTGCTTTGTAACTTATCATACCATGGTCTGTTTGAATACACGATTCTGATTGGCTGGAAGGTTTGCATTAAAATCGTTTAATGCACATTTAGTTTCAGTCAGTTTGATCAATGTTGGAAATTAAATGATGAAAATAACTTTCATTTTTACCTGTCTGATAAAAAATTACACTGTAAACAGCAATGGCAAATGGCCATGGTACAGGACAGGATAATCTACAGCTAGCCGTGTATTAATGGATTTTAATGCAATTCGTGGAGGCAACCACCGAGGTTAGGTGGAGGCAACTTTGCAGTTGTTCTTGGCCTCCAGCAGAGCCGTTGAGAGAGTCGCGACAACACAAGTTAAACATTTTTGCGTGTCACATGATTCACGGATCCTTCAGATAATTCCGGTGTTATATTTTTTCTTTAAATCCTATATTTCTTTCATTGTTCATGACTTGCCTCTTTAAATGTGTTAAAACATTACCTAAATTGGTCTGTTTGGCCGCAGCTCCATGCATTAATTGCAACTTCCAAGAACTATTGAAAGGCCCCATGAGGATGCTAAATTGTTTTGGGTGGTTGCTAGGGTGCATTCCCTCCCCAGATTCATTCAATACAATTCATACTAAACTTTCTATGACTGTTTTGAAGGGGTCATATTGCACGAATACGTGTTTTTCTGTGTCTTTGGTGTGTTAAAAGTTGCCCATGCATTTATTAGACACTTAAAATTGCTATAATTAAAGTGTCGGAACAAAAGATGCATTCTATCTCAAAGCGAATGCTCACCCAGACCTGCCTGAAACGCCTCGTGTAACCACACCCAACCACCCAAGACCACCCAAATGTATACGCAAGTAAGGTGGGTATACCTGTCAGCACAATTGCTTTGGAACCTGATGTTCCAAATATGGTAAGAAGCGTTACATCTCCGTCACATGCTTGCAGTATTTAACCGATCACTACGCAATGGTTAACTGGCCAATCATAGCACACCTCGCTTTTCAGAGCGATGAGCTTTTTAAATAATCTGCACGTTTCAGATAGGCGGGGCAAAAAGGAGACACAAACATGGTATGTGGAAAATACAGCATTTTTTAACCTTAAATCATGTAAACACATTACATTATATCAAAAACGATAATATTTTTATTTTTAGTCTTGTCATATGACCCCTCTAAGCATGTTGCTTTTTGTAAGGTGGTTTCTAGGGCAGAGACAGATACTTACTTAAAAGTTTTGGGTTGTTGCATACTAGCCAAAGACAAATAATGCACTCCTCCGGTCCTCCATTGGTTGGACAAACATCTAGACCAACCAACAACTCACACAACAGGCTGATTCTGAAGATGGCATGTGGGGCCAAGATAACAATGTTTTAAATATACAGTACCACTGTATTTTAAAAGCATTACTTAAAACAAAAAAGACCCCAAAACACCTTTAAATAATTAATATGAAGCTGTTCTGCTACAGTTATCAATGCAGTTTCATTCTGACAGTCCCTCAGCTCCCTGTAAACAAAAGGACCAGAGTCTGGCGGGCATGAAGTTTGTTTGCATTTTGCAGGAATCAGCACACAAGGGCAGGTTGGCAAATCCAGGCTCGTAACTTAATCACTATGAGTGAGCTTGTTGACTCGGCAGGTGAGGAGGAGAGGTTAGACTCTGTCAGCAGTAACTTCACTTCTTACAAACCACAATGCCTCCCCATATCCGTTTGATCTGTGCGAGCAGGCCAGGAGGACAGAAAAGATGCGCTCGTAACAAAACAACAGGTGAAGGTGAGAAAAATATTTGTAATATTATCACTGTTTCTTCATGTTTGCATCATAGGTGCAATGCAGGAGAAAACTGATGACAGAATGAGCTTTTCTGCCTCATTTCGCCTCCATCATTACAGATGTTTCAGAGCTGAAGCAGGTCCAACATATCTGTTCCGCATGAGTCATTTTTTTAACAATATACATCTCCAGGCCATGTCTATAAAACCATAACAGAGCTTTCTTCCTTACTTTTACTGGACCTGGAAAGGTCATACAGCAGCTACAAATAAAAGGATAGTAAAGATTATTATTTTTTCCTACAGTGAGTTGTTGTCTCAGGATATTACTCACATTTACTACATTGTAAATTACCGAAATGAAGTTGCATTATAAACAGAAGTCCAAAAATAACTAAATGACATCTGCAGCTCAGAGGTTGCAGATGAAACCTTCCTCTCCATAGACTTACTTTTGAAAGGCTGCTTACTTTAACATAATCTGTTCAAACATTTATTGTTCAAAACATATTCTTTTAGGGTTGTAATACATAAACATTTCAAGGATCATCAGACTAGAGAGTACCACAGGGTTGTTTAGCTGTATGCCATTTAGTTGAGCCAAAATACATTTTCTAACCTCACTTATTTTTTCTGAGATGATTCAGCTTAAGTTTTGTTTATTTGAAGTGTGTGGAATGGTAAAATAAGACATTTGTAATGTTTGAAATGAAGCAAGTAAGGAAGATTGAGTGCGGCGGACAGAATCATTTTCGAGTCTTCAGTACACGTTGTGTTCTGAAACAAATTGCTTGAATGAGCTGTGCCACAAGTTCAGATGGGTCTCAGAAAAAGGGCAAAACATTCTTTCACATGGCTCAGTATTTCACCGTATTATGCTCTGTGTCTAGTAACAAGGTTTAGAAAATTTGACTTCTTTAGCTTTGTTTAAAGCACGAGTGATGTCTCATTCGCATGACATGTGTCGAGCCGTCGACGCACCCATTTGACCTCAATATTAAAAAAGCTGCAGATAGCACAGAAGGGTGATTTCACAAAGTTGCCAGGTGAATAGAAAGTGTGCACAGAAACAGGAAACAGTAAAAGCATGTACAATATTTCTTCGTGAGATGCAAAAAATTACTCAGAATGTCGTAATATGTCTCTCTGGTGATCACCGGCTTTGTTTTGAAAGGTAACATTTTTTTCTAAAGCTAATTTTGTGGTATAAATGGCACAGATTATGGGTTTGATTGCAGCACATAACATAGATGCATAGTTTACCCAAACATACAAATTGTTTTATCATTTATTAACCCATATCATCCAAAACTTGTATAAGATTCTTTCTTCTGTGAAACCCAAAAGAAGATATTTTGCAAAATGTTTCAGTGGTTTTGTTTCCATACAATGGAAGTAAATGGGTTTTGGTTACCAACGTTCTTCAAAATATCTGCTTTGGGGTTCTGGAGAAGAAACAAAGTCAAACAGGTTTGGAATGACATGAGGGCAAATGATGAAAGATTGTTATGTTTGGGTGAACTATTCCTTTAAAGCGCCTTCTAAAAGTTGCCTAATGGAACTGTAAAATTGAATCGGATGTACGTAACAACAACTTTGGTTATACCAAATTTTGACCAATGTCAGATGGAGTTTTATGCAAATCTTGCTTGCAAACAAAAGTGGGTGACAATGTATGTTTGAAATGCTGTACTTACATGTAAACCCCAAACATATACTAAAGCTATGTACAGCTCTGTAAATTCTACACTATATACTTGTAGGCATTTGCCTGAAATAAATCTTCAAAATGTTTTATTGAATGCATTTATCTTTGTTGGAGTTATTGTGAAGTGTTTGTTTTCCTGGGCATGCTAAGTGAGAAATACAGTACAAATGCTTCAGTCTCAAGACTCAAACACAAAGTCATCCGTCAAAGACGGATGAATGCCCCTCAAAAACAAATGAATGTTTTCTCCATTTTCTCTCTCGCTCTAGGTTTCAAAACCAACACACTTTCATTTCAATCCCCGGCCTACCCAAGATGCTTAAGGTGAAACAACAGTTCCTCCGGGACTCTGTTCTTGGAGTTTCTCTTTTTTTGGGTTGGCTGCTAAAAGAAAGAGAGTACAGTCCAGCTCTTAATGTAATACACAAGCAGCAATTGTTTGGGTGAATCACTTTCATTTCAAAGACGTCAACCAATTAATCGCAGAGCTTGATCCATTTGTATGCTCTGCGACTCATTTGCAGAATTGTAAGTGAGAAGCAAATAAACACACAACTAAGAGGTGGTGCTCAGATCGAGAACAAAGAATGGTAATGATGCTACACTGAGTGAACACATTCCCAATTAAAAGCCTTTGAAATATACATCTAGAAAACGGATAGGCCTTTATGTGTGCTACCAAAGAGATGAAATAGTGTCATTTAAAGCACAACAAAGCACATGATACACCAAATTTACACGTACTGAATGAAATTGTGAGCAGTGCTGGGCTATGCTAATCTCGCTAACACAATGCTGGGTATTGTGGATTAGCAGGACGTTGCTATGCAGTTGCTAATGTGTTGTTTAAGGTGTTAAGATGTTACTTTTTTAACCTTTAGCTTGTCCTAAAAAGATAAACATGACGTACGTTTAACTGTGGAGACAAATATATTTGTAGTAGCCTACTTAATCTACCTCATCTTGAAGTGGTAAAGGGTGCATATGGATGTATATGTTGAGGTGCAACATAGTCTTACTTGAATTTGTGAAATTCTCACGAACTGTAATCTATAGATTTGTGTTCATCAACACGAATTTCCTCCTTTTTTCATGTCACTCAGCACTACTTTTTTTCGTCTCACCAGCATGACAACTCTTAAATACACAGACCGTGTGTATGTACATTTATAAATTTCTAGCCTGATATTAAAAGAAGTTGCAAATACTTTAGGAGTTGGCTAACCAACGCCTTACCTCACCCCAAACCCTAAAATCTAAGGTTAAAAGGGTAATTTGGCTTAAAGCGGCCCTGCAACGATGTGTCATGCATTCAGACTTCTTTACAATGTTAAAGGTGCTGTCTTCTCGTGCTTAACATTGTCAACTTGTCAAAAACGAGTGAGGTGTCTTATGTAGTATTTCTGTGCTCGATACACTCCCCAAGCGATGGTACAGGTTTCGGAAAGTTTTTTTTTAACATATAAAACTGTTTTGTAACAACTTTTCTTAGTCCCGTATTGGACAATTCCAATGCTTGTTTCACGAGGTGCCAAAGCAATGATAAATGGCTACCCTAACTCCACCCCTAAACCTATAACATCACACGGGAAAAGTCATATCACAACAAAACGTAAGAATAAGATCGTAGGAAATCGGAATTCACACAAATGAGCCACCTTGTGAAATAGGTATGAATTCCTATCAGATTGCGTTGATATATATTTATACATATGAAAGATATCGCTTATTAAAGTACTTTTGATGAAAAGTCGTGCAGGTTGACACACAAACAAAACATTTTGGTGACACACGAAAAAAGGGGGAAATTCGTGTTGATGAACACAAATTAATATATTACCGTATGTGACAATTTCACAAATTCCCGTGAGATGTGTTGTCAGGTGACAACCTCAAAAAGCCCAAGTTTTAAAATTACAGTGTATGACATCCTGGTCTATACATATGGCTTGAGTCCATCTTTCTTAATATTTTTTATTTGTTTGCTCACTTTTTAACGATTAATCTGTATCTTCGCGCATTAGCCAAAAGTCCTTATTTCTGTAACACAAATGATGCAGGACGACCAAAGTTTTACTGCAGTTTAATACATCATCAGAGTTAATACTAATATCAATAAGTCCAAGTGATGCGTGACTTGAAAAACCCCACTACTAAAGAATGTTTCTGACAATACAGACAGGAAAAGCTAATACTTTAAGTGTTGTTAGGTAAACTAATACCTCAGTATGTTTAAAACACAGAACTAAGCTTTTCAGTAACGGAAGGAACTGAAACATGATAAATCCTTGAGGTTCAATCAACAAAATATTCATTTTTCTCCTATTCATGACTGTGGGCATGTGTGAACACGTTACATAACTATCCACATACAGAACATATAGTATTTGGACACACATACATACTGAAGTTCAAGTTTCTGTGTGTAATTTTGTGGAGGATCTATTGACAGAAATACTACATAATATACATAACTACGTGTTCAGAGGTCTATAAAGAGATAACATAATGAATAGTTCTTTTTATTACCTTACAGTGAGCTATTTTTATCTACATACACCGCGGGTCCTCTTACATGAAATTTGCCATGTTGTTTCTACAGACCAAACCAAAAATGAGCATACATGTATAAATATGATTATATCAAGATGTACTGAACATTTAATGGTAACAGTCATCATTAGAAGGTCTACACTGTAAATTCTACAAATCAATGAGACTAAGAAAAGTGTCACTTCTGCTATACTGGTTATTCTGAAAGTGTGCGTCTGTGATTTATATTTCATTTGAAGAGTCTGCTGACAACAAATCCCTCTTTACAAAATGTTGTGTTTGTGCAGAGCCCCCGACGCTCATAGTTCTTTTATTATGAACGCTGTGATTTTTCACATTGGTTTACTTTAACCATTATCCCTTTGCTCACAAATGATGAAGGATTTTTCTTCAAAGATTATGATATTCACATTTCTGGGAATAATAAACTAGAAAAATGTGATTTATATTATATACAGTATTTGTTTTAACTGTAAGAAAGACGAGAATGTTTTGCTTGCAACGTTTGTAAATTGCTGGAATACTAAAGCTCTGAAGAAAAACATCATCTTGTTTGTTATGTTGTGAAAAGACATTCTTTTTACATTTACTGTACAGTGTCTGTATCTAGACAAAGGATTGGTTGATCTCTCTGGGAAGAGAAACAGTCACAACAATGATGATGTGTTATACAGGACATTTTTCAAAAATGACTCTTATATTCTCTTTTCAATGTGTGTGCTTTGTAGTTGTGCGTACTGGGAATATTTCTATTGTTACCGCAAAGTGATTTTTAGTTTCTCTGTTTTGTTTGCCGGTAGATATGTTTTAAATTGTTGAAACAAAAATTAAGTGACGTATTATAAAGGAATATTTATGTCATGTTCAGTAAAGCAACAACAGTTTTTTATTGTGATTTCACAACTTCAAAAAATCCTCAAAATTTTGCTTGACATGCCTTGATTAACATGCACATCTGCTACTCAAGTAAATTTGTCTTGTGTTAGGGACAACAAATCCAGATAAAGACAGTACATTTCCCTGTGTAACAGTAAAATAATTCTAAAATCAAATCCTGATTTTTGTGCTTTCTTTAAGGGTGTTGCCGGAGCGAAGGCATACGTGGTTTATGAGTATGTAAAACAACATGTCAGAACAATAACCACATATTTCATAACATCTACTCTTGCCACGTTAAGTATGGTTAAGAGTGGAAAATATCATGCAAACTGAACATGAAATGTATCATGCAGGGAATTCAGATTTCTGTATTATGTATGTGGGCTGAAGAAAATAAGAGAAATGGAGTGGGCTGTTGAACAAATATTGTTCTTTTTATCTGCACTCAAAATATAACAATATGCAAGTGTGTGTGTGTGTTGTATGATAACACATGGAAGCGGACATGAAGCTGTCAATTACTAGCTCCACCGAAACAGATATATACGACGTATTGGGAATATCAGATTTACAGCCTTGGTTCTTTCTAATTCTTGGGTTGCTGCCATGAAAGGAAAAACGTTGGGATTTCAAACCTCTAAATAGATCGAGATTAATGTGACTTTTTGTGTGTGTATAATAGAAAAGTGCCACTGTATAATGTTGAGTCTAAATGGCAACAATGACGAAATGGCTGAGATGTTTGGCATCTTTTATGAACAGGGAAGAATGAAACTGCTTAACCTTTAGAAAAAACTGATCAGTAGGCTAACCTCTGGAGGACAAACTAAATAATTTATGAGCTCTAATTTTCTAGTTTGGCTTTTTGTTCTTTGCAAGATAAAAAAATAAAAAAATCGTAATCCGTAGTGGTTTAAGATACTTTTAAGTTAATAATAAAATATCTTGTTTATGAATAAAATGGGATCACTCTCTGCCAGGACATTATGCATCTATTTTCTGTTGACCTTAAAATACAACTACATTTTAGTATCAAATTCCATATTTTATCATAGTAAACTGTGACTTAATGTTATGGACTTTTTAGAGTGCATTTAATAATATCAGTTAATCCATTAGCTAACATGTACAACCAATAAGCAACATATTTTTTCATCATGTATTAGTCTTTGATATATGTTACAGTTAATACAAATGTGGCATTATGTAAAAATAATGATTCTTCTTAGTTTATGTTAAATAAATACAATTCATGATGATGTCTCTTCTGCCATGCTGTTAATATCATCTTTTCATGAGGGTTGTTTTTGTGCTATATCTAACATGTGTCTGTAATGCTGTTAAAAAAGTACTGCAACACCAAATAATGCTCTATTCACAGATTTAGACTTGTGACTACAGATGTTAATGATGGTTTGTATTGATTAAACATTGTTAGTCAAGACCTATTGGTTCATCATCAATAAACATGCAAATGTGCAACATGCACTAAAACAGATGTCACACCAATATGTTGGAAGCCGGACTACTATTTCTGGGCTTGTCATAAAACGGTCAGCTAAACAATGGGAAACATCTGCATGTCAATCATAATAAAGTTTAAAATAACATTGAAAACATTACAAAATTGAGAGTAGACTTCAGTCAATATATTCACACTATGATTATTACACTTAATATCTGTATAATTCATTTATGGATCATGGAAATTGAAATGGACTGTAGAGATCAAATAAATCAGATTTTTCTTCTAGCCAAAAATAGTATTTAGCTCAAGTGGTTCACTCTTTCTTCTGGGAAACACAAAAGGAGATATTTTGAGAAATGTCTGGTTTTGTGCCCATACGATGGAAGTCAATAGGGGTAAAAATTGTTTGGATATCAACATTCTTCAAAATATCTTATTTTGTGTTTGCAGAAGAAAGGGAAGTCATACAGGTTTGAAATGACGGTGAATAAATAATGAAACGTCTTTATTGACAAGGCAACAGCATCGTTTTCTTTACAAAAAACATGAAATGCTAAGTGCAATATTTTATATCAAATTCACAATCTTACTATGCTATTCATGGGGGACTCTCCATGCAGCCACATTCTTATTCCCTCTGCTGTTGAGGGACACAGCGGGGCAGTCAGCTCTGGCCGAAATGAAACCGATTCCATATCATTTAGGCTTATCAAGAGCGAATATGTTTTCAAAGGCCCATGTTGCTACAAAGAGAGCTTTGAGGAGACGGACAGAGACAGCTGCTCTCCTGGCCAGCAGCTCTGCGCTCTCTTGTTCCCATCTAAGAAGTGTCCCAACTGATGAAGGCCTGACTTTACCGTAAAAGCACTGGATGATGAAAAAGTAATGGCGCTCCCTGTGAAAATTGACTAAGCGTACTATATTTCTATTTCAAATCAAACAAGGTAAAATATAGTGCTTTAATTTTTTTATTAAAACAGAGGGATATCTAAGTGCAAAAGTGGATAATTTGCATTGCTCCAGAGAGCTATCGGTTTTCTCTGTAGGGAGGCCACATCCAGCTGTTACTGCTATTGGATTTTGGAGCTTGTAGTTACAGTTCCTTTGTACAAAGACAAAGCCCCTTAAAAGCCGTAGGGAATGTAAGAGTAATGTTAACGGCAGTCATTTTACAGTGATTTCCTGTTCCTAATGTAAGAACACGATCATGTATGGTGATCTCATTCTTATTCTTGATGAGACTAGAAATTTAACACAGTAAATTAACATTAATAATAAAAAATAAAAGAATACATTACCAATTCATGCGCCAAAAACCGAAATGTAAATTCTGTAATAATTATATTTTAAATCTGAGCAACTTCTATCTAAATGGAGTTAGTGTTAGAATAGAAAGGAATGAAAATAACCTGATGTGGAGACTTTTCTTGTTTTTTTACAGCCCTCATTCTGTATTAATATACTGGATGTTGGGATCCATATATTATCAATATAGCATTTCTAAATGTATTGTGGCCATTTCATTCCACTGTCTGTTGAATTTTAACAAAACCAAACCTCAGAAGTGACAAAGTCATCCAACAGCATATGTGAAAGACTGACATCATGACAGGACTCATAAAACTGTGATAGAATTTAAGGTTATCACATAAAAATTATGTTTTGAACTATTCCTAAATGCATGTAGAAATATTATTGTTGTATTCCTTAAAGGTGAAAATGAACTCTTTGCAGTATTTGAGGAGAAAAATACAGAGCATCTTTTATGTTATTTTGACCTGTTTCATTTTCTGCAAATAAATGCAAATAAAAACAATATTTAGTTGAAATTTTGGAGAAATATTGATAGTAGTTCACAGAATGAAACAAAAATAATAATTTCATCTAAAAACATACCAATAACTATTACATGCAGAAAAATTATTTTGAAATGGTCTCTTAATTGTTTCTGCGGTTGGTTTTATGTCCACTACATAAAGTAAGCAATAATATGAACACTTTTTGGAGGGTTCTTCCTTTTCCAACATGTCAATGCCCGTAAAATGCATATATACTGTAAACTGTTACCTGAGTGGAAAAACGTTAAAAAGTGGAAAAACTTAACTGGTCTGCTCAGAGCCCAGTCCTGAACTCCATCGAGACCTTTTTAGGATGATTTGGAATGCTGACTGTGAGCCAGACACATGTTGCCCAACGACCTCACCGATGCTCTTGTGTATGAATGAAAGCACATTCCTGAATCCACGTGCCAACATCTAGGGGAGCTTTCCCAGAAGTGTGGAAGCGTGCTGTTTGTCATGCTCTTGAAATGAAATGTTCAACAGACCCAAGAGCTAAACACTGGAGCATCACTGAGGTCAGGCACTGATGTTGGATGAGGGGTCTGGCTTGCTGTTACAGTTCATCCCGAAAAACGTTGTTGACAGTTAGAGCTTTGTGCAGGCCTTCCACACAAGTAAAACATTTGCTTTTTGGATCTTGGTTTGTGCATGAGTGCACTGTCATGTAAGTTCAGAAAAAAACTCTAAAAACTCTTGCAACAGAATGCCATCGGTGTGGTGAAGCATCATCGGTCTTTGCAATTGACATAAAGAATTAATTGAGTGAATTATCTGTTTTTTTAAATGCATTGGGGTGCATTAAGCTATTTAATGAATCCCATTTATTTTTAAATATAACCAACCCATAAATTCCATATTTTATGAGCGGTTTGGACATATGTAAATATTGAAAACGGGTTGTTTCAGAACGTGTCAATGTACTGAATCATGTGCGTCTACAACTTTATACATAAAACCGTTCAGGGTCATGTCACAAAAAATGTTTTTTATCCAAAGACGTGTGCTTACATTATTTCCATAAGTACAGGAAATATAATTGTGCCAACATAACTTATTTTATTACATAAGAAATAAAAAATGATTTTAATATTTATAATATACAAATGTTTTAGCCTTGGACCGAATAATAAAGAGAAAGCAACAAATAAATATTAATACTCTTTGCAACGCATTCCAGGGTGAAACACTTAAGAAGTTGAGAGGACGTTTTTCAAAAGGTGACTAAACATAGTTTTGATTTATTTATTATTTCTTTTCTAAAGTTACATTTGTGTTATTTCATAGATTTGATGTTTTAACTGTTATTCTAAAATGACTGACAAAGTGCCTGAAAACTGGAAATGTATTAACTAGATATAAAAATTTTCTATGAATGCTCATAATCCCATTGTGAGAGTAAAGATGATAAAACACACAACATCATCCATTGAGTGACCTGGGACCAAGTATATTTGAACATTGAAATCATTTAATGTTTTAAAGCAAATACAGTTTACTTCACTGGGTCAACACATGTGAACAATATATATCTTTTTTTTCATATCATTACCGACCTCAGCAGACACACATTCACACGGCTGCATGAAGACAAGATCTTTCTTTTTGTTTGTTTTATGCTTTTTTGTCCTTTGTTTTCTCGCAAGTTATGTACAAAGTCATTGTAACGCATCGGCCCCGCGGCTCTATACAGAACCCATTGACATATCAAAACCTATCTACCAAATTCAATGTTAAAGTAGATTTATGGCAATAAGCTATACATCTCCATCTGAGCTGTCTAATTTGTTTTCGAGTTCGTCCGTGCGGTTAAAGTCCGCGCTGTTTCCGTTCCCTCTACATACAGTACAGTAAACCCAGCTATAGTTACATACATTATTTACAGTGGAATGTCAGGCTTTGAAGTGGGCAGTTAGAAATACACAAGACAGTGGAATGGAAAACCAATATCAACCTGAAGAAAATATAAAAAAGAATAAAAAGCACTTGTCTTAAAAGCGACAGTAACAAAAGAGAAAGTCTAATGTATGCCCATGCGCTTGTGCGGAAAAGCCTTAACATCAACTGTGCCAACAGACAGACTACTTTTAAAACAGCGATGGGTCATGAAAATGAATTCAAGAGTCATTTTAGCCATTTGGTGGTTAAGTAACTTGTGCTTAGCTTAACAAAATAAAAAGGACTCTCGAACAAACCCCAGGACTTACAGGGGTGAAAACAGTCTGTGAATGACACGCAGAAATAATCAAATTGAACAGAAATTAATAAAACCTTGTGCTTTAGCTAAACCGATGTCAGTCTCTTTAACCATAACTGACTGATGTTGCAACTCTTTGCAGCTGGTTAAAAAATGTGTTGATGCACTGGCGCTGAACTGCTTTTATATTTCATCATCTTATAAGAAGCAAAGAAAATGTGTCTATTTATAAAACACTGCTTCCATAATACTTGAAGTCAAGGCGCTGACTCGTATGCTCATGATATGTTTATGATATTGTCGTGCTACTGTCTAAACATGATTTACAGTGACGGCAGACAGGACACAATAAAATGTAAAAAAGAAAACAGTATGTACAGATGTTAAAAAAATGTTAAACCTTACATCTCACATCATAGGCACTGTGATTTGAATAACGCTGCACATTGACTTTGATAGAGCTAAAAATACAATCGGAAACTAAGCAACAAATGTACAATTTTTCATCATGTGGTCTGTTCTTGATGAAAGCAAAGGTCGAACATTGAGTTATGTAAAGTGTACCGAGACCCACATAAACAGGCCCACATGAATTCTGCAGAATTTGAAGACACATACACATGCCCCACACCTTGACTATTATATAAGACTAATTGACAATTTATTTCTCACATTTCAACGTGGTTAAATCCATCTTGCCTCCAGTTCAGTTCAGAAAATGTGAAAGTCCTCCGTTTCTGCACCTACGTGGCTTTCATCTAGAGTTCCTCGTGTCCGTTCTGGATTGTCTGTGTGATTACAGCCGTTCAGCATCCTAATCTCTATTTCTTTTTCAGAGTCCTGTTTAAGGCAGGCGAGGGAATTAAATATTTCATAGACAAGCCATGATTAATTCCGCTAATGCTATTTTAAGAATCTGGAGGGATGCAGTTAGGTTAGTTGTCTCTGGAAATGAAATCGTTTTGGTGAATACTGTGCACCCTGTCACAAAACTCCCCAGCAGATCTTCTCTTGTGAAACATCATGGCTCTGCCGAAAGCAAACCAACATAAAAGAGAAACAGACACACATGCATTAAAATGAAGCTTGAATGTTCGTACGGTTTGTGGCCGTCCGGGATACGCCGACTGATGTCCGTGTGACGTGATTTTTGAAGGTTTTTCGTGCGTTTATGCGCAGTCCTTCTTCTCCCGATAATTCTGAGACCGTTTCATGTATCGAAATATTCATACGTAGCTTGCTCCTTACGGCGGATCAGGTAAAGTTTTTGCAAACCATTCCTGGCTGCAAACTAGCAGCAGATCCTGTGGTTTTGAATATCCAGCAGTACATAACCAGGTGGTTTCATGCATGTCTGTAGTACCTGTGTTATTGGGAGTCATTTGTTGACATGTTTACCTCCAGACTTTTCACTTTCCAGTCACCCGTGTCTTTAACGCTGCCTTCATTCATCTGAAAGGCCCTAAATGGTGCTTGCGGAATAAACCTTCTGTGGAACTAAACATTGTCATTGAACCTGTTCATTTTTACAAGACCTTGACTCATAATGGACCACTCCACATCACCAACTCTAAACAACAAACACCATATTATACAGGTTTAGCCTTTTATGTCTCGTAAGTTTCAGAGGAAATGGACTACGTGTGATGTGAGCCCGTCTGATTGCTAAGACTGAAGAGCTGAAGGGATTTTCTCAAAGACATCAACCCCACGGTTGTTCTCATATGTGTACCGGATTGGAGACGGGTGGGGGCCGTATTATCCGTCTATGCCACGCTTTTGCCAGCTAGGCTGTTGTCTGCGGACGAATGTGACTGCTGCTTTGAGATGCTGAGCCCTCGTAGATGGGTCTTAAAATAAATACTGGTTTCGAAGAGAAGTCAGAACCCACATGCTATTTTCAATTGCACTGAAATGCCACATTTTGGAAGCGGGTCCTTCAGCGAATTGGTTTCGCTGTCGACGACAGACTTGTGATGTTTCCATAAAACACAGTTAATTGGACTTCTGATTCTAATATTTAGTTCAAAAATTTTCTGGTACCCAACACCCCATATAAAAAAAGATTATACAAACAAACAAAAAACGGCCATTTATGCGAAAGCAATATGACGATAATGAGATAAAAACACTCAAAATAAAATTGTACGTCCAGTGTAAGACTTTCACAACATGACCAGCAATATGCCCCTTCCCAAAAACAGTTACAGTCTCTTTTTTATACATTTAATACATTTATAAGAACAACAAAATGAGGCAAAAGGATAATACAGGGAATATTTTCAAGCAACCTGCCTGGCCAGCCTCAGTGGATGTCGGTTGGCATCAGTCCGTGAGAATCGCAGGTTTATTTAAAAGCATGTGGATTTCATGACGTTGACGTGTGGATGCTGCGAGCAATTTTTTACAGCTGTTTATTTCCGTGAGCTCTGATGGGATCAGGGGTTTGGGATGAGGTGCAGGAGGGATAAACACACGGAGGGATGGGGGTTTGAGTGATGGAGGTGGTCGGGTGGTGTTGGATGCAGGAGAGGGCAAAAGGTTGTTGCTTTTTTCAATTTTGTGCATGCCGCTCTACACATACCACTCTTTCTTTGAAATAACAGAGCCGTCGGTTTGGGAGACCATATCGTCGGCGATCTCGGGCTCGGGGTCATACTTGAAAGCGAGAGTCCGTTCGTCGTAATCGCGACTTTCACCTTCGTCTACGGTGAAATAGGGTCTCTTCAAATCCTCGGAGTTGCCATCGAAATCTCGATCGCCGCCCTCGAAACCGCCAGGGCCGCTGATTTGGGCTGGTTTCTTTTCATCGTCCGAATCGTCGGGGTACTGTAAGTTCTTAGGCACGGGTGGATGGGCGGGCATCCCGCCGGCCTTGCTGTATCCGTTGCCAAACACGTGCTTTTTGGTGCTGTAATCGCCCTTGAAGGTGCGCTGGCGACGCCTCAGAAAGAAGACGAGCAGCCCGATGGCAGCGACCAGCAGGGCCACGCCGCCGACCGCTCCGCCGATGGCAGCCCCGGAACCGTGATGCTTCAACGGGATCTCGCGGTCATCAGGAGGTGGGAAGTTAGGGAATTCTGGGTAGGAAAAGACAGATGGAAGGGGAGAGTGTGTCAGTGCTCTGGTGGGAAAGGAGGTGCATTGTGCATGTGCTCATTTATGGATGAGGAAAGGAACACAGGGTAGGAAAAACAAATGGGAAAACAGGAAAGAGCCCTCGCCCCCCTCATATCCACCCACCCCAAATCCAATCCATTAGGATAGGTCTGACATAAAAATGCAAGCACTGAAAGTTTACAGTCACATGCAGTGAATGGAATTGAAAAAGAAGTCACACCATTTGCATTCATAATAACCAGAAGTCTAAGAAAGTTATGACGGGTAGGAATGCATAAAACAGGTGCACATTGCCCCAACAAACCAAAACATTTCAAATACTCACAATGTTGGCTTTTGGATTTAGAATGATGGGAAACTGTCATGTTGGTTAAACTGATCCGACAAAAGCAAACAAAAGTTGGAATGTGATATTTGTTCATGTTTGTCGGGACAGCTTGAATTAGCATTAGCATGCAGTTTGAGAGCGTAGAATTAGCCAGGTCAGTTTGAAATTGAATGTGAATGAGCAAACTTGATGTTTATAAGCCAACATACACTATGTCTGAATGACTTGCTTTGGTCTTACACACGGTCCATACTGAAGCGTTCTCTGGCATTGTATAAATTCTAGCATGTAGTTATAAATTATTCATGGCAATACTTCTTAAATCTCTATTTGCATTAACAGTAACAATCAAAGCCAACACTGGAAAACAATAGACCTGACTGCTCCTTTTGTCTGAAAGACCTAAAAACATTAATTCCACATTAGCAAGCACAGGTGGCTCTTCTTTGAAGCTCTTGACCTTGTTGGCGTACATTGGATAAAAAACATACCCTCTTTCTCTCTTCTTTGTATTAAATACAATCATTTTCCTTTATATCCGATATATTAAATAACAAAGGAAATGAATAATGCTTCAGGGCAAAGGTGAACAAAACTAGCTCATTCAGTAACCTCTTTTTTAAAATCAGCAATCTGGTTTTAAAATCCTGTCAGAACATCAACTGCAAGGCTACTGTATTGACACCCACCATACGGGTTTACAGAGACGTCGGTTTATGGGTTTGTTTTCAAAGCACATAAAAGACATGCATTCAACAGAAGGCAAACCATGTAAAAAGCCCATGCAGAAAGTCGGTTTCAGAAGTACCCAAAGCATTGCAATAAGAAAAGAGAGAGAAATAAAGCTGTAAAAGAAATTCACACACACGCACACACACACAAACACAAAGCAACTTTTTTCAGCCCTGGATCATTTACAATTGCTGGATTAACAGTTTACACCCTTACATGTTGTTTCCCAAGACTTCTTTGTTGGAAATGCCTTGTAAACATAACCACCCAAAGCATTACACCAGGCCAGCTCAAACCTACCAATATCATAAATGGTCAAATGACTGCAAGACACAACAAAGAAGTACACTACATCTTTTATATTCCATAGATTTATTGTAAAATCTCAATTCCAGTCCACATTCACATCGCACATAACTGATATCAACTAAATAGTAGGCACTAGACTCCCTGCGTCATATTTCCCGTCTGAAGTCTATGCCATTTACATGTGCTAATAGAATATGCCTGTTAAAAAGGTCAATGTGAAGACTCCTGACTGCTGCATGCAAAAATGACTTATTGAATACAGGCGGCAACAAGACGGTCGGGGTGAGACGCATCTGACATATTCCGGCTCTTTAATGAGCTTCTGTTCTGGACCTGGAAGAGCGCCGTCTGGTACCGGGCCACACTCACTGTGAACGTCAGTCTTATTGACACGCTGAGCAATCTTGTGAAGAATTATAGTAAGAAAAGGCAAAAACACTTGATGGATTCAATCCATCTCGCGACTTAATCTAAAAGCAGAAAGTTAAATGCTACATGGGAAAATAACAAGGCACAGTGTATTTTGCAGTAAAAACATGAACGTAAACATTTCAAGTGCAAATTTCACGTATCGTGCGAAATATGCCATTCGCACGTGGTCCATATTCCTGAAACAAACGCTACAGTAGATACTAGCGTACGCTGGTCTGTTGCTCTCTCAGGTCAACAGCTGCCGAAGGAGAAAACCGTTTGAAAAAATCTTGCTGAGCAAGTCAGCTCTTATAAACATGTTTTTAGCTACCTGCATCACAACACAACCTGTTTAACGGCAAAACATGTTTTTATAGTTAAGACACTTGAAAACAACACAACCTGTTTAACGACACAAACAATTATGGCTAAATTTGTCGCTTTACTTGAGAACTGAGGTTTGGAAAAACGCACGTTTCTACACACGTGTAAATGTTGGTTGCTACTTTTGTTTATGTGCTCATGTGTGGGACACTGTAACCGATCAACTGGCCGCTAGTAAGAACGCCACTTTTGTTATTATACCTATAATGACGCCGATAAAAGCAGGAAAACGCCAAACCGCCCATCATGTGTGATGGGTTTTTAAACTATTTAATTTCCTGTTTCCAACTATTAAACCATGATTTCTGGTTTAAAGCGCCATCTTTTAATATTAATAAGAAATACTACAGCTTACTGCTCAGAATGAAGGGTCAAGGGAACCTGCCTTTAGAAGTCTTCTCAAGTTTAATTACTGTGACACTCCACGACTCAAGTCATTCAACCAGAGGAACCCATTTATGTACTCTCTCTCTCTCTCTCTCTCTCTATTTTTCTGAATTTCTCATTGCTCTCCATCATCTATTCCACGCTGTGGATTTGCCCACGGGTGGTATGGCCACTCTCTCTCAGCTATCAGTTCTAGAGTCTTAATCTGGCCTTTAATGGGATTAGATGAACTGGGGGCTTCATTATACAGCGAGAGAGAAAATCCACAAGACTGGAGGAGTTGAAGCAACAGAGCTTCATTTTCTAATTCGTTCCTCTTTCCTCCGTTGCACCTTTCTGTCAGTAGCTCCTCAGTTCTCTCGCCATCACTCTAATTGGCTATCTCGTTTTGTCTCCGTTGGTCTTCATCCCTCATTCTTTTCCGGCAGAAAGCAAGCGTTTATACCGATACTATATTTATGGCAAGGCATAACAAGCCTCGACCAGACAGGGCATTAAAACTGCAGAATGAACAGCGTTATCTTTTTGCATTGAAGTTCTCCGGTGTGGCCGGTGTCTGCAGTTGTTCAAATTAGGTGGATTTATACTTGGATTAGCAACACTAACAAACCCAATATCTTGAAAAACTGAAATGGCTTCATCAGGCGCACAAGGGCTCTCAAATAATCAAAAGTGATGGAGAAGATACGTTGAACCCTTGAAGATTTGATTGGAAAATATAATCAATGGTAGTATATTCCTTATTCCAAAGTCTGGGGGCATGATAGGAAGAAAAATATCCCTACAGATCTTGATTTCTATATCGCACCCCGTGTCTGTAGTCTCACTATGAAAATCCAGGCCTAATGTCCATCCTCATTTTATTAGATGCTAAATGGCATTAACATGTCCTCCATTCCATACAACTGTATAGATTGTTTATCAGCTCCTTTAAATTCGACCCTTAAAATAGCACCCTAACCGACAGCAGGCGATGCCGCAGATACCTTCGTCTTGATGCATGGTAGTTTGGATAAAAGCGTCTGGAAATTGTGTAATCAAATGTTGGGAATTAATTGCAATTAAACTTAATTTCCTGACAACTTCCCTTTTCTTAAGCTATAGTTTGACTTTAAAATATAGATTTAGGACATAAGATGCTTTTTGGGCAGAGGACAACCGTTAAATGTCTGACAGTCCCAATAAAACAAACACAACAAAAACTACTCCTTCAGGATCTGCATCTTTCGAAGAATAACACACATACATTGAACTGTGCGTGGGCCTGTACGTATTACAACAGAAGTAATGATGTCAACACAACACTAATAATTCAGCAGAGACCGGCTGCTTTTCTTCACCGGATGGCACAGTTAGGTGACAGACACGTATCGTAGCTAGAAGGGGGCGGTGGGGGCTCTCAGACTTCAATGCCATGTCGCCGGTGGCTACACCTGCCAGGAGAGAGATAAAACCTCACTTGCGGTGTGTCCCCAACCACACTGATACCATTAAAGCTGACAAAAGAGGCCGCCTATTAACAAGCCTCTGGGAATATGCAGATAGTGACGTAACCTTGAGTTGTGATGGACCAACAGTCCCCTGGTAAGATTAACTGGTCCAAACACCATGAAAGAGCGTAATTCAATCAAGCAGCGTGGATTTATAATGTGTGACATGCAGCATCGCAGATTTTAAATATGCCTGCCAAAACATTTCCTGTTTGGGTAATCCTTGTTATTTAAATTGAAATTAAATTGAGGGTTTTAAGATGACGGATGGAAACCTTATCCAAAACGTCTACTTTTCTCGGAATGAGAAAAAAAAAACGTTTTATATAGTTAATTAAACTGTTCTTGAAGTTGACAGACTTTTTTAAAATTCTAATACTTTTCATTAGTAAGATGTTGCAAAAATGACAAAAGGCAAACATTAAAGGATACCAATAGTACGGATATAGAAATTAATAGTATTTGAAAATGTAATATGCACAAGGTTTCTGTCGACAGTGACAATTTGCTGGTAAATGTTTGGTATATATATATATATATATTGTATTTTAATATTTTATGTTAAATTACCCTCGCAAGTCATTTGAACTAAAACTCTATAAAACTGCCTTAAAAAATCTAGTTGTACTTCACTTAACTTAAAAAGATCTACACTAGTTATATTTCGTATAAACTTTGTATACACTTTATTATTTAGTCAATTAAATATATGTTAAGTTCACGTGACTTGTAAATTTAACTTTTAATATTTATGTTTTTGAACACAGTGTATATCCAGGTAGTGTACAGGTAAACCGTAGGCCTATGTATTTAAAATAAATGTTTCTTCTTCAGAGAAAACAGACTGTCTTGGACTCAAAATTAGCAAAAATATCGGATTTGCAACATAAACTTTCCGTAAATGAAAACCAAAGGCTATTGTATTAACACATATCAACCCAGAAAATTAGTTTTGTTAATCTTAAACAGGCATTTACAGTTCTTGAATGAGCAAAACATTTCTGTAATGTACATAATCTGTTGTGACAACATAATACGTCGTCTTACATCTTTTCCCTGTAAAACATGGATGTTACATTTAAATTAATTAACAAATGCTAAGCGCATGCTAACGAAGCCACTCATGGAAGTGGGCGCTTGACAGACCTTTTCAAAATTAACATGTATTAATGAGACACTTCCTAGAAGTTTACAGAATTAAAAATATAATAATAATATAACTCTCAGTCAGACTGCTGTCGTCATCTAAATGAGCTCATGAACTGTTTCAGTCATCTCACGTGAGATTGACAACATGTCTGAATTTAGCTCTCGCCAGCAAGTGTCGATGATGTGTGTGAACAGACAGCATTGTAAAAAGGCGAGGGTGTGTAAGTTGGAGCGTGTGTGTTATTGAATAGAGTCTCGGTGGTATGGGGGGGAATGCAAATTTTCAGTCTCCATCCAAACTCACACGCTCACAGCTATAACAGTATAACCATTACGTGCGATATTGAAATTAATAATAATTATTAGGATTTTGTATTATTAGTGCCGCTTGCTAAAGTAAGCATCATTTACCATTGCTTATATTTGGGGTTACGGATCTAAACAAACGTTTAAGCAGAAAACATGTACTAATGACGGAAATTTTAAATGTGGCGTGTAAAGGTGTCGTATAACTTTTATAAAATCGTTTGACTTACAATTATTGCAGATGATAACACTGTTAAATGATTTAAATGAGAAATCTAAGTCGTATTTTATGATCTAGAACATTGTAGAATCAAATGAATAAACAATAGTTTTGATGAATAGTTATTGAATAATAATCTTTAAATCATAGCTATTGATTTTTTATGGTCTTTTTATAGCTAATGAAGCAAATATATAACTATTATGTAAATAGATAAAGCACAAACGTTAAATTAAAAACTTGTTAAAAGTCTAAATGGTTTGTATAAAACAGATTGGAAAATGGAAATTGAAACACTTGTGTTGTCTTATATTATTTATTATAACATTATATGAAAATTAATTTAAGTTGTATATGTATATATATATATATATATATATTGAGTTAAATTAGTTAAAAAGTAAAATTTTGCTGCACAATCATTTTATTTTAAGTCTAAACGTGTGTACTGAGTGACTCACTGCCTGCCTTTACACGCAGCACCTCAGAGAGAGAGAGAGGGGCCATTCACATTCCTAAATGGTCCAACAGAGGCATGGAGGAAAGATTCACGCAAATACAAAAACAATGAAATCGAGTAGCAAGAGATGCAGAGAGAAGATACAGCGAGAGAGCCAAAATATAGGGGGGAGTAAAGTAAGAGAGGGAGGCTAACCGGAGGAAGATGTGTTTACTCAGTAATTCAAGTGAGAGAGTGAGAGAAGAAGAGATCGAGTGAGAGCGATTTCTTGCCCTCCTGACTGGATTTGCCAACGGTTGTGAAGTCATGGAAATGTAATGCGGCCACAAAGAATATATCCTCATCAGCAGAGGAAAGCTTCTCTGCAGAACGCCACATTAAAGCTCCCTCTCCTCTTACCATCTTCATACATGATTTATTTTATGCTTTCCTTTTACATTACATCTTTTTATGCTTTAGTTTTGGCTTTAAAAATCGTCCGATGCATTAAGGCTGTCGATGGACGTCAACTTGTATTCAACGCAGCATTTTATTTGTGTCACCTATGCAACTTCAACCTTTAAATGTAAACCTGCTCTTAAGGGAGATAACTGCATATCACAGAAGATCTTGACATTGAGAGAAGACGACACATTCAATGCTCTGACCCGAGCTTGTGCCGCCATCCGCATTTCATGAGAGATACTCTCCTGAGAGCTGGCTTGGATTCTCAGGCATCATACCCGAGCGTTGCTCTAATCTCATTTAGCCGCGGCATCCTCGTATCAAACAATTTCACTTCCTGATGAATAATTGGAATGGCTCAGCGTTATAATGGCACATGCATTACGATGGCAATTGCAGAACACGATACAGTCTGGCTTTGTGCTACAAAGCTGAAATTGGTGAGATTGTGGCCCAAACAAGGCCAAACTAATAATGAATTTAGCAGATGAGCTGTGCTGTTTGTCAAACGCAAACATGTCCTCTTCATCAGGCTGTCGGCTGATGCCCAGAGAGGGGAGGAGCTTGTTTTAAATAGTACTTAGCATGAGTATGCTTTGAATTTGCATACTACCTTACTACTTATTCAATTTTTGCATAATATTCTGTATGCATGAGATACCAGGGTGTCTACCTCCTTAGGTAAGATTTTTTTTCAGTATTTACCCAGATATTCAACCTGTCCTCACAAGAATTTGCAAATATTGGGTGGCTAATTCGTACAAACAAACAATAATTAGGAAAACGTAATGATATACTAATATATCGGCCAATAATAGGTATCAGTCAATAAAAGCATTGTTTAACACAAGGTCGACTATTGACCGATAGTTTAAAAACAGCAGATGATCAGGGCCAATATGTCCTGTCAATCAAAAGAGGAGCTGAAAATGCAATAAATTTGTGTTCTTATTATAGAAAATGTTAAGAAACATTACCAGTTAAATATGAAAAGTCATTTTATGAATTTATAACATTCAGAAAGTAAAAAAATATATAATTAAATCTTCAGAATAAGAATACAACGAGTGTATCAGTGGCAAAATTTAAAATCGGTGCATCTCTAGAAAAATGTAATACTGAAGCCCCTCCCCTAACCCCAGCCCTAAACCTAACTTTCCTGACACGAAAGCAAATCATACACAAACGTTTGGATAAGATACAAATTAGCCACCTCGTAAAGTAGTCATGCATTTCCGAGAGATTGCACAGCTTGCACACGATGTAAAATGGAAGCAATAGGATATTTTTACACTAAATTTGATTAAAATGTGAAAATAATGATATCACATGTAGAGTTTGGAAATTACATTATAAATTCGGTCGCTTGTTTAGGAGAAGTGTGTTATTGCTTTTATAAACAGTCAGACTGTTCGAATCGCAGACAAAGACATCTGTCAAAATTCCTCTTCCCCTTACTTTGAAGGAAGGTGTCGGGGAATATCTGAGCACCAGAATAACACAAAATAAGGATAAGCCTTAGACTCAAATTTGAGTCAAATTGACCTTCATGATGGTTACAGATGGTGACTCGCTGAAAAAATATTAACACTGTGTGGTGTTAATGTCATAAAACAACAATGCAGCATACTACTCATTTTAAAATATTATGAAGTATACATACTATGCAGTATTCAGTATGCAAGCATTAAACTCTGAACAAAATATATGTTTTGGGTTGTTTGGGGTTTGTTTTGCGCATTTTTATTTATTGCACGGTATTTCAAATGAGTGACTCACCACTGCAGCTATGACCTGAGGTTAACCTGACCCACTTACACGCCCTCCCAGGACTGATGTTCGCAAGAGGCTCGGACAGCGTGATGACAGGAAGGGAAGCGTGCAGGGGGGCTGATCACCGCCGGAGAAAAGTCTGCACCGGCTGTGTGTCCTGCAGTGCGACTACTCCATCACAGCTCGCGAATTTCCACCCTCAGAGAGCAGAAAATGGCCACCATGGGAGGAAGGCACGTGAGTGCCATAAATTGGAGATATGCATTGTGGATGTCTACACTCATGCGGTTTCCATCATGAACGCACGCTCATCTCAGTTGGAGCACTTATATCACACTGAATGGAAGAAATTGTGATGCTCAATATAGAGGCTATACGAAGGGAAATCCCGCATTATAAAGAGCCAATCATTTTATTAATAAAGGAAAAGTCTGGTTTCATTGCTCTTGAAAACACATGTGTAACATGGATCAAGATTCAAGGAAGGAATTTTGAGCACCGCTTGATGAAGTTCTGACTCGCCCTAACAGAAACTTTGGCTTCCTTTTTTTCAACACATTAAAATCCCGTCCATCTCTCTTCCCCGACTGAATTAAAACGAGAGCGAAAATGAAGAAAGACAGGATATGCGCATATGCTAATGTCTCATATAGATAATGAGGCGAAAGCTTAGTGGGTGTCAAAAAGTCGGAGACACTTCCTGTAGAGAGCAGAGCAGGCCTGACTTTACACTCCATCAACCTAGCGCGCTCAAAACTCGCCCAGGTGCCCGCCCACAGGGGCTCGTGGGACACGGCACCGCTTGCCCACAGCTGGGTGGCGCAGACCCCCGACACGCAGCTTTGCGTTTCTCTTCAGTCGCCTTGACAGCGACGCCGTCCTTGCGGTGAGGGTTTAATGATACACAAAATCCACATGTACGTCCTGCGGAGGGATGAATTATGCAGCAGGCAGCGTGTGGGAGCTTGCGCTGTCATATCAGTCCGATTGAGACCGACTCCGCGGTGACAGGCAAAACAAACAAATTTCACATTGCTGGGGGTATCTCGCACCAAGCAAGACGTTAAAATGCCTCACCGTGGTGGTACTCGTATAGAAAGAGAGTGAGGAAGCGGAGGGATGGAGTTAAAGTGAAAGGAAATGACTCATACTATATCAGGTAAAATGTCAAAAAAACTGCTTTAAACAACATGAAATCAAAGTTCATGTTTTCTCACTAAAGTTACGTTAATGGCTTTATTGTGTTTGATTCACAATGTATGTATTCTAGAGTTTATTTCATTGTTATCAACAAAATTTTAAATCTTTTTAGATTTTATGTACACTGTAAAACTTTGCATTAGTTTTTGTATAGTAACTTACTATAGATTGAATTACTACTAAATATACTTTCCAATTAGTATTGTTTAACACTAAATCCAATTACATTCTTCCAAAGCATTTTTCTATTGATTTCTGTAAAAAAAAAAACTTCTTAATTTAAATACATTTAAATAACAAGAAAATAGATTTTTCCCTATAAATTTATGTTCACGGTTATGTTGCATATCTTGCTGTTCATGTTTTATGTACATAACCCTCGTGCCCAAACATTTTTGTCTTTCATTCAACAAAATAACTTTAAGGTTTGAAACAACTGGCCATTTCAATTAATGTCACAAGTTTAAATTTAATCAAAATTCATGCTGATTTCTTACTAAAATTATGTTTATAATTCTGTTGCATATGAATCACTATAATGTACATGTACTGTACATTATTCCAAAGACTAAACATTTTTGTCATTGTAATCACTCTATCAGGATTGAATCAATCACCCTTTTATATTTGTTATCTATCGCCATTCAATACGATCGTAAAAAGCTTCAATATTATTGGTGATTTAATGTTGCTCTCAGTGAGCATTGTGCCTCACAGAAAGCAGGTTGTGTGTGGATTTGGCATGTTTTTCCCATGATGCTGTGGGTTTTCTCTGTGTAATGCAGGGACAGGGTCCAACACTCTTGCAACTCTAAGCGGAATGGAAAATGGTTGGTTTATTTTGCCTAACCCATGTAGCATTGGTTAAGAAAAAAGTTGAAGTTAACACATTTTGATGAACCACACATAATGACTAATGAATCGTACGAAATAAGAATTACAAGTATGAAAGTAAGGCTCATTTGAATTCACGTTTTTAAGTGAATGAAAGCTGTTGCGCGAGGGTTCATTCTTCCCACTATCCGCCTCCAGGGCTATAAAACCAGCAAGAATAGTAATTCCTCGTATGTGTGACCAGCTCTACATTCATCTGGATTTGAATAATTGAAGTTTTGTATGGCGAATCAGCCCTTTGCTCCGAATCGCAGCGTGAGTGAATTTTGGATGAAGCCCGTGCGACGCGAGCGGAGGCTATCAATATATTAAAACCCCTGACGTTTTCATGCAAATGAAACGCTTTTCAAATGACTTCTTATCAATTCATTTCCCAAGCTATCTTCTTTCCTTCCTTTGTGGTGTGTTTTACTTTTCCGTGCCGTTTTGCTGTCTGCCGCTCTCTTCCTCCTCATCCTTCCATTTTGCTCTCTTGTCAAGACATCGAGGACAGAATATGTGACAGGAGAGAGAGAGAAGAGGCGGTAGATGCTGGCATTCGCCTCAGCCACTTATATAAAAGCCAGTAAACACCACCCCCCGCTACCTTCATACTTATACCCGAGGGCCCGTATTCCTTTATATTTTATTCAATCGCCTCAACGGATCCCAATATTGGGGCCGCTCGAGCGTCTCTTCTACTGACAAGAATTCCTTTATTTATTTATAGTTTCATTGCTGTGGCTATGTTTAATTCATCTCATTTTCACCTTGTGGTGGGCCCTTTCTGCTTTCTCTCGCCTTCTTATTCTTACTCTCATTTTGAACTTCCTTTTCTCGCTGCAGTGTGAGGGATTGCTTGCTCATGAGAGCATGAACAGATGTCAGTGGCGTGTAGCGCCGCTAAGCTAAGCGGTGTCGGCTCCCTAAACGAAGGGGAGCTAAGTCACCAACGCCACATTAACCTGCGTAGCTCCGAGAATGTGATAAGTTGTTCCAAAACTGTATAAAAATCTTTGTTCTGACGAACACAAAGAAAGATATTTGAAAGAATGCTTGTAATCAAACAGTTATTGGCCACCTTTGACTACCATAGTAGGAACAATGACAATGGTAGTCAAAAGTGCCCCAGAACTGTTTGCTTTCCCACATTCTTCAAAATATCTTATTTTGTGTTCAACAGAACAAAAAACTCACACAGATTTGGAACAACTTGAGGGTGAGTAAATGATGACAGAATTTTCATTTTTGGATGAACTGTTCCTTTAAGTGCAACGTGCACTATGGTATGGCCAAATAATTTATCCCTGACTAACAGATTTAACATTTCAACATTATCTCCTATCAATTTTTGAAGACCAAAGTGTCTCACATTCAGATTAGAAGCTTAATAATCAAGAGTTTTGGAGCAGCCAAACTACAGTAGGATGGACATAACACTATCTCAACTAGGTTGGTGAGAAAGAAGAACAAAAAAAGCGGATGGAAAGAATCATGTGCTTGCTCTCTTTCTCTTCTCATGCTCGATAATGAGATAATTACAGCCCCATCTTACCAAACCGCGCACTCTTTACTCACTGTTCACATAAAGATGAGACCAGCCATCTTAAACCCTTCCCACACAAAAAGCCCAACACACAGTTTCGGAAGACTAAAGTGGCCAGCGCATAAATCATTCTTATTTTTTTAATTACAGCTCCCTATGGCCTACTGATGAAGGCATTCATTTGAAGGCAAACCACAGTTAGACATATCTTGCAGCATCTTCATGAGCACATAGCAGTGGCCATGCCAATTAACATTTATTCAGGGTTAAATGTAAACAAAAAGTTTATAAAACGTCAATTTACCTTTAACATATTTGAAACTAAGCCTATAATAAAGAAAGTAAAGCTTTCAGGTGGCATTCAACCTTTGTACTCTATGTAAAGTTACCTGCAATTTTATGTTTCAGACAGAGATGGCGATGTCGAGTCTTTGAAAGATTCCATATTAACTAACAACTGAAATCACTTACAGTTGCTTGTTCCAAAATTGTGCAAAAAAGTTCAAACATTAAGCAAATTATAGAAGGTACAAATCTTCACATGACTTCGCTGTCTGTGTATGCAATCAAACTTCACTTGCTCAATATTTCCCCATCTGTATTTAGCCTACCGGATGTATATTTTGTACTCCACTCCCATGTTCCCTATGATGTGAATCAGAATACTGTAAACACTCGTTTGGCCACTGGCAAGGGCACGATGTACTTAACATTGATGACTCAACTACCAGAGTATTAAAGGGATAAATAAAATAAATAAAAATAGTGCTTTCATTTATTCACCCTAACGACATTCAAAACCTGTATGTGACTCTTTCTTCTGTGGAACACAAACTTAGATATGTTGAGAAATGTGTTGTTTTGTGTATATACAATAGAAGTCACTGGGGTCCAACGTTGTTTGTGCCAACGTTTCTCAAAATATCTTCTTTTGTGTTTTTCAGAATAAAAAAGTCATACAGGTTTGGAGTGACATGAGGGTATGTAAATGATTAAAGAATTTTCATTTTATGGTGAACTATCGTTTTAAGACAAACCCCATTTTCACAAATATAATTAGGTAAAAAGCTTTTATTTTAGTCTTCATTTCTTCATTACCGTCCCAATACAAATAAACAAAACATAACCTGTCACTACTTCTTACAAAACCATCGTACAACTAAAGTAATGCTAGGTTGCTACTCTTCTGCCAATATGCTAATGTTGTCATGTCCATTCAGCCCTCATTATTCTCAAAGTGCCCATTGGAGATTGGTTTCAGATGGCGAGAACAAGAAAAGATCTTTCGCTACTGTCTTTCAACATGCTCTGACATAAGGGAAACTGTTAGTACAGTTTGGTGCTCTCAAAATGAACCTGGTGGAAAGAATTCAAACCTTTCCTCGTGCATTCTCCCCATCGGCATTCAATTCACTTATCTTCAAATCTTCACAGTGAGAGAGCCATACAGTTAGATAAGAGGAGGAGTGAGAAGATGAAAGATTCAGTATTGGAGATGTAAATCTAGAGTGCATTTGACAAGTGATCAAAAAACTCGACAAATTATTGCTCCTCAGAGCATTTTTTGTTACCGTCCACTGAAACAGATTTTTAATCATGTTCCACTGGGGTGGGTCAGAGTAGTTCTCGCCAACATGTCTATGCGAGTACAGTATTACTTACGTCTCTGTATACGACTCATGAATTTCCATTCATTTGACAAGGTGAATTTCAATGGAGCCAAATGTTTATTACAGCACGTCTGAGCACTGAATGCGGTCTTTCCTTGCATGCCGAGCCCCGGTCATATGGAATGCATTAGTGGCTGCAGGGTTTTGGTTAAATTACCACGACTACAAAACACGACTACTGCAGAGTCACTCCGTGGGTTCTTATTTAGAGGACGCCTCATTTTGCATGAATATAATGCAGTCAGATGCAGAGCAAAAATCTCAGCAAGGCCTGGCCCAAGCTGTTTGGAAGATGAGAAATTGCGTTTGAAGTCTATGAAGAATCAGCACATGCCTACAACCGAGTCTGCCAGTGCTAATGCCAATTCGATCCGGCACAAAAAAAGAGGAAAACCAAAGAATAAATACGAGTCACTCACTTCTCCAGCTGTTGCGGAGTTGAGTGCCTCTCAGGTCTCCAGAGCTCTATCCTCACAATGTTATCATTTTCACCACACAGTCTTGCAGCTGTTGCAAGCTGCTCAATGAGTGCCAATGACCGCCTCTTCCTCCCAGGTGTGGGCAGACAGAGGCAAAAGAACAATGGAGAACCATCAACCAGAGACGTGTCGCTCGGCGTGGGCCCCTCTACTCTGGCAGTAGTCTGGTCTTTGCCACTCTTCCACAGTTGGCCACTTGGAAGCTTTGGTTCTGGCAAGGACTCATTTCATTTGAATGAGACCAGAACACTGGTTTTACAGTGTTTCAGTGAAAGGTTTTGCCAGAAGGATCACTTCAACCCTTGCCATAAAGAACAAGCCTATAATAGCCCATATGTGCTTTTCTGTGGAGAGGTCTCCCTCCAGCAATGAAACAAAAAGATGGAAAATTCGTATTAGCATCTTGTTTGGCCGTGGAACGAAACTAAAGGGACCGTAGTGAGCCACAGAGCAGCGGCTGTAAAATCGTGACAGGCATTCGATAAGGTTTTATAATGTGTTGTGGAATGACGGTGATTAGATTTCACCGTCCCAATTAAAGTCAACATGAAATGTCATTCATGACCCATTATACTTCTGTAGTTTGTTGTATTTCCAAGCGAAATACAATATTCGAGAGACAAATGCATGATTTTATTTATTGTGAAAAGTGTGAGTAAGATTAGCGACGCCAACCTAGATTTTAGATTCTGATTAAATATTATGAAAGGATACGTTTATTTTCATTGGAATGTTTTGCACAAATGAATTACGCGCAATACGACTAGGAATTTGTTTTAAAGTAAATATTTTTGATTTCGTGTTGACTTTTAAGCAAAGATTCTGCCGCAGGCACAGAGGAGGTCTCAATGCATTATGAGGCGGCAGAATATCTCAGTCACTGGAATTAATAAAATACTTCCAAGAATGTGAATGAGATATGAAATCGTAAAGAGAGAGAGAACAGCTGCTGCCATGAAAGTTAAATAGCATGAAAATATGAACTTATAAAAAAGGAATTTCATACTTCAACACAGCATTAAAGCGCAGCACTGAAATACGTGGAGTTGATTCGCAATTTCTGCACCCAAAAGTAATGACCAAACAACGGCATTGGTCAATAAAATAGCCCTGAACTCGTGCTATTTTTGGAGCAGCTCATACGTCTGATAATGTGTTTACACCTTTAGGTGGTCAATAGGGCAGGATGATATATATTGCGATTCTCGAGAGCATAATAATCGCACGATATATCGCCCAGCCCTAGTGGTCAACCTCGGCATGTCAAACTTATACTTTAGTTGTCACATCAAATTGAGTGAACTGAAAATATGACACATATCAAAAGTGATGTTGACGTGAAACACATTTAACCAATATTATTAATTTGGACGCCCCGTCCACAATCTCTCTTCATCAGTATGATTTCAAAACTCTAATATCCGTAAAAAAGACACAAAGGTCTAACGACCTCCTGATGGAATGATCCATCAAAGGATATGCACTGCCGCAGAGGAGGTATCTATCATCAAATGGGCACATGCATTCTGAAACAATCTCCGGGCATTGCCCAACAAAGGTCGAAAAGAACAAATAAAGCTTTCAGTTCTTGTTCTGCTGGTGACCTTTGGTAAGCTGAGAAAGGAGATATAACCTTACAGTATAGTGTTTGTGGAAAGAAATCTCATAAATAAATGCCCTTTAAGGTGAACAGATAAGAGATATAAAATCCCAAATGAGACTATAAATAAAAACGGGAATGGTTTATTTTAGACAGCAATGAAATAAAATGGACGTAAACAGTAAACCAAGACTTTTGCTTAGGTCTCCTGCTTCTCATATTTGTCAAGAACCCAGTCATCTCAAATGTGTCTTAATGGATTCTTTAAAGTCTAAATCATATCTCGGCACCAGATATTTCCTTCTCATTCAATGTCATCTTTTATCACTTAACCCACTAAGAATGAGATGACATCATCCTTCCCCATACAGTACCACTGGTTAAGACACAGCGGGATCAAGAGAGTCCGAGCGGTTACACACAAACACACACACCCATACACACAAATAAACAGAGAAAAGTCAAGATGTCGTTTTCACAAGCCAAACAGCAAAGATGATGTCAGCATGCAAAGCAACACTGCAAGCAATATTTTCTGTATTCTGCTTTCCAGTAAAAGTACTGCATCCTTACAACAAAATGGTCCAAGCTAGAATTCCATAACAGTAATCTTTAAATAACATTAAGTTATTAAGAAAAAGAAGGTTGAGGGCTTGATTTTGGGAGAACATATTGATAAAAAAAGCTTGAATTCACAGTAAGTTGCTTTGGAATAAACTATGATGTTTACATATTTACTGGAAGACAAAAATACAGACAAAGAAAATACCATTTTGCAGTGAATGCATGTTAGAACCTTTTATCCAAGCAAAGAGCGAGAGAGTTTTCAGTCATTATAAGAACAAAACTGCAGCCTTCACGTTCTTCAAACACCCCGGCAACAATTTCTAGCGTCTGCTCTGCAATCCAAAGCAGAATCGCCTGCTTTGATTATCATCTTTTCTTTTTAATATGAAAAAGCCTGCGACCGTTTGATCAAACAATTATCGGGAAGGCAGGGGAACGCTTGCAGTTTTGTTCTGTTGTCGTCTGGAGCTCTTGTTTTCACCCGAGAACGGCGGAAGAGACAACAGAGAAGAAGTGGGAGGCAGAAGCAGCTCAGAGAAATGTGAGGTTCTCGCGAAGCGGCTGTGATCAATACTAAAGAGGCAGCAAAACTGAGATTTTATTTTGGGACGAAAATGACAGGGCACTTCTGCACCACGGCATCTGTCGGGAGTGTGAATGTTGTGGGTTTTGGCAGCATTACCTGATGTATGAGGTGACGCAAGGGAATTAAAGGAAGAGACAGCGCTGCTGTCAGGTCACGCCATTGTATCGAAGGCCAAAATCTTCACAACCCTAAAACTTGGACTGCTCCATGTGCAGCTTTTAACAGCGCTGAAGCGTTTTTGTTGTTTTGTGACTAACTTTACCCAGCTGGTCCCAAGGTGATTTTTAGTGGATGGTTCACACAGGTGTCCAAACACACAGGTGTATCCCATTTAACTATGCACATGTTCTACGAATGTTTGCCAATCAAAAACTGTTCAAATATTTTTGTCATCATTTCAAACACAGAAATTGTGAACTGGTGCCATGTTTCTGAAATGCCACTTGGTTTCATTTTTGTTTTCTAATGTATTGCATTTCCAATGTAGCCAAATTCGTTTTGGGACACTGTTGGCATCTCTGTAACCAAATCTATACAATACTGTATTTCCTCTTGACTTAAAAAATGTCCTCACATTTCTGAAGCTACGATCGCCCATTCCCCACGTAAAGCTCTCCCAGCAGTAACACAAGCACAAGTTTCTAAGCCGAGCATAAGCCGCGAGACTCACCCGTCACGTTGACCTCCACCATTCCCGAGCGAGTGCCGATGCTATTGGTGGCGTCGCAGACGTACGTTCCTCCAAGCTCAGACGTCACCGGGCCTTTAAAAAACAAGGTGTTGTTCTTGATTTCGACATTGTTGGGAAGAGATCCATTCAGCCTAGAAAAAAGCAGACAGATGGCACGTTTTAATCCACCCGCATGGAAACAAAAGTTGGCTTGGATACAAAACCAACTCAGTTTGGGTTTGACAATATCTACACTGCAGGGTTTGACAGATTCAATCTGCAGTGTTGAAACAAACATAGCAGGCATACCTGTACATACATCTCAAATCAGCGGACAGGAGGTGTACAAAACAAGCGTATCGGCCCACACAGGCCAAAATGTTCCACTGGGACAGTACAAGTATTTAAAGATCATGAAAACAAAGATCAAGAATGTGATGTTCACGTATAATAAAATGTGTCGTTTTGTTTCCATGTTTAGGGTTGTGGTCTGTTTTGCCTGAAGTTGTACCCCAGGAGGACCAAGGAAGTCAGAAATGTGCTCTCTATCAGACGTCTATTGTCACCATATTTTTGTCTCTTCATGGTTCACATGTCCAGCAGGTCTAAGCCTGCCTTGTTCTTCCTCTCAGGCTAGACATAGGTCGCATTCTTTGACATGCGACTGTCAGACATTATCTTTCCTTCTTATCAGAGGTCATAATGATGCTTTGCCAGTCACCTGACGCCTTCAGCTCATCATTTCCACTGAACAAGTCTCTTTCCTTCGTTTCTGCTTGATATTCCCTATTCATTACTGTCTTAATAATATATGATTGGTTAAATGCAGAAATGTTCAAAACAAAAATGAAAATAAACATCAACAGGTTGGTCTTGCATTAATTGTGAGTGTTGCCATGGAAACAAATTAGTGCGTGGACACGAAGTACTCTAAATAGAATCTCAGAGTTATGGCTGGTCTTATTATTGCCAATCATGAGCTTGCATAACGTGAGCATGTACGCTTCGATAATCAACTTGATGGGTGAATTGTTTATTTGGAATTTCACTTTTAATACATATAATCATATTGGTTGCATTGCGATTATAGGGACAATTCCTTCATCATTTTTCTCATTTCTCATCATGCAGAACGCAAAAGAAGATATTTTGAAGAATGTTGATAACCAAACAACACTGGCCCCCGTTGACTTCCATTGTATGGACAAAAAATAACCAAACATTTCTCAAAATATCTTCTTTCCTCTTCGAAAGAAGAAAGAGCCGTATACAGGATTTAAACCACATGGGTGAATTAATAATGACGGAATTTAAGATTTGTTGTTAGGCAAGACATTGAAACAGATGTTACATGTTACAACCGTAACCAACACACACACTCGTTTCTTAGAAATGTCATGCAAAGTCCTGATTTGGGCTGTGTTGTCTTTAACACTAGATGTCAACGAATTTGCTAAATCTAGCTAACATATTTCTCTCCTTGCCAAACTCTTCCTATGATATTCATCCCCTGATACAGGACAAGGCCCATGAGACAGGTTCCAGCCCGAAAAACATGTAGAGCGATAATGTGTATCTCTAAATGCTGACTGCTGCAATGTAAGCTGATAAGATGCAGCAGATGGAAGACTGGAGGAGAAAGAGATAAGAAATATGTCACAATGAACTGTCTGGAGATAAACGCGGAAATACTTGTATATTTATGATATGACGTGGTATGATAGCTTCGAAATGAACTAATCTGAAACTGGAAGTGTGGTTATGAGTAATAGCTTTGCATCTCAATAAGTGTTATCTCAATTCTGACATATACTCAAGATTATTAGGCAGAAATGTTTTTAGCATAAAGATCTACCCACATTTAATGTATCCAGTCACGGTTTGGTTTTAAGGTTGACTTTATGTGATAGTAAAGTCGGCCAATCAGATTAGTGCTTTCGGAATTTAATACGGGGCTATCTGTGAGGGGAAGATTCGTGAAACTTTTTTAAATTATTTTTCTCAGTGCAGTTTTAAAAGGGCATATGTGTAATATTTATTCATGACGTAAAATAGTTAGCATTTAGACAGTGTAGCACATTTGTAATGGAACTCCAGTTAGTGCTTGTGTGTGTGTTCATGGTTGTTGTGAATTGAAATGTTCTGCAACAGTGCTGTGATGACCTCCACAGTAGCGCCCAGGGGAGCCTTCAGAACACATTTAGTGTGGGCTCTACACTGCTGCTGTGGCCGTCCCCTCATATATATCACGCCAGCGCCTGCGTCGCTCCCCATCACTGTCTCATCCTCCTGCTCTCTCCCTGTAATCGCACATCACCATCAGTCTGCCTTTTCCCCTGTTCTTGAATTCTCGCTTGTTTTATAGTTATTTCCAACTTTCAGTCAATGCTTGCACTTGCACATTCTTTCACTTATATAAATTGCTCTGTTTAGTGGCCAACAATACTACTTTTAAAATGTATTTCTTTTGGCAGATGCTTTTATTCCAAATTGACTTACACTTAGGGATTCGATAACGTTAAAGAAAATATTTGGATATTTACAAACAGAAAGAAAATTTCAACAGCTACTTTATTGTATTGTGATATGTAAGGGATAATGTACAGGCAGCCGGTTGTTATCGCAGAAATGAGCCCGACAGTGTGATCAGGAACTGACGCGAAGGACCCGCTTATTACACAGCTCCTTGCCAAATGAGAAAAACTGGACATGAAATGTGAATTTGAAATATTTGATTTGCTCATTTTTACCAAATGCAGACCTTCTACGAGGGAAAGCCGTCTACGTTTAAGAAACGAAAGACGTTCAAATGTCACAAACAGGCAATTTGGTTTAATCATTTGTAAATATAATGTCACTGTATGTTATTAAAATACATATTTGTCATTTGTAAAAAAAAATCCAAATAATAATATTTATTAATAATATTAATATAAATACACGTACGTATATGACTGCCTCAAATAATTACATCATATATCAGAAACAAAATATAAAAATGATTATGTTTTTTTAACAATATTATGATTTTTACAAATATCATAGGTTTATCTATTTTTGTATATGTATATTTGTTTGTTTACAAATAATGACATTTTCACAATAAAATACATGTATTTATGATACATCTTTAAAATATTTTATAGAAATTTTGTGGCTGTTTGTAATAAAAACTGATTAATGTTGTGGGTTCATTAGTCTGAGAATATACTAAATTTAGCGAAACAAACATATGAACACCATACAGGACAAGTTAATAGAGATTTGGGGGTGGCTTCCAGTAACTCCGCCCAGCAACATCCAAGCAACCATTCAGCGCACCCTTAGCAACCACATCACAATACCCTATAAACCACTGAGAACATCTTACCAATCACATATCAGCACCGTGAAAACTACTGTACCCTAGCATCCCGCCACTGATGATGTATTCTTCAACACATATTCATCCGAAAATGTCAACATCTTGTTCCTTCCTCTTCTCGCTCCTGAATTTTTCCTCATTTCCCAACCCTTCGTTTTTTCATTCCCCTTCCTGTCTCAGTGTATCAATTACTAATAAAAATGCTCAAATCCGTGACGTCCACGAGTCCCTCATTCCTCTTCACACAGTTGGCTGCCGCATATGTGTCCTTTGATACTCTAAATAGCCCAGACCGTCTAGCTCTCTCTCTCTTTCCCTCTTGTCCCTTCTCATTAAAACCCACCCCAGTCCGTGGAGTCAGTGGACCCAGAGCTCTGCCAGCTATTAATCCAGCACAGCTGAAGTCCGGTGACATGTTTTCTTTTCTCAGCTTTTGCTTCCTAATTACAGAACAAATTGCCACATTTATCTCTCTGTTTTTACTGCATAATTCCTTCTCTTCTTCGGCACCTCACGACTAGCTCGCCTATTGTGTTCACCGCTGTAACGGGTGTTCGGTATTTGCATATACATTTGCAACACGTGTAAATACACAGGAATTAGCTGTGACGATTGTCAGGGCATTTATAACTGTTTTACCTGCCGTTTAAGCCGGCACGTACGGCTACGGTGTGGCACAGAATTATAAAACTGCACAAGGGATTTTAGCTCAGGCAGAAGGTTAGACAGGTCATCTTCCATCGTGTATCTCACTTACAAATGCTCTGAGAGCAATGCAATGTGTGCCCTGTAGTCTAAATTGGCAAGTTTATGATTTTAAATTGAAAAGTTCCGGATGAGCATTGTCTTGCCAGAGCAATGGTTATGGGTTTGTTTCCAAAATATTCAAATTGATCAAATAAATAGCTTTCAACAAAAGTATAAATGAAATTTAAATGTACACAAAGAGAGGTAAAAAACCCAACATCAGCAGCAAAAACACCCAAAATGTGTCATAGTCATTGAACATTTCAGATTTCTTAACTCCAGTATGCTGTTCACAGAGTCTAGTCATGTCAAAAAAGACAAGCATGATACAAATAATACCTTTTAAATGGTTTCTACACCCTTGACCTTTTTCTACAAATGCTGGCATTGTCCACAGAAAGAAAAAACCGACCCAAGGCTGTGTGTTCAATGTGTTCATTTGTTAGGCAAATCAATGATGTCATTTTACACCGTATAGTTTACACCTAAACCTGTAGCACCAGTAAGTCAACATCAGTCATTGTCACAAGACTCGAAATGACACACGAGGCTCAATCTCTCTTTACATCTCTTTCACTGCTCTTCTATACGGGTATATTGGTAGGTAGAAAGTCGAAAATAAACAAAGCGTAGGTTATTTTCTCATGTTTGATCTTGTTTAAAGGTTATCAATGCCACTGTGTTCTGAATAGGCCCATTGTTTACAGCTTTAGTTATCTTTATCATGACTGTGCGCTAACCACCACGAATGAAGGAGAAGTTTACGGAAGGTAATTAAAGTCTTATCAGTCAAAACACATCGATGGTGTCATAGTGTTACATTAAACATGACATCTGAGAGATAGACTCTTTAAACAATCATTTATATAGCTTGATAATGTTCATTTACACAACCTGTCAAATGCGTAGACATAAAATGCAAATGTGTTTCTCATGATCCTTTTAAGCTTACCCTTAAATACATCAATATATTTTGCACCTTTGTTCGAATTATACAAAATATTATTTTCTAAAAATGTTTGATGTAATAAATCTTGAACTTGACCTTTAAAAACATGAAGTTGGTTCGAGAACACCAAAAATGATTATAGTAAAATGAGAGAAAATAAATAATAAAGTATGAGTTGGGTTGTGCAAACTTTTAACAGGTCACTTTATTAAGTAAGAAAAATGTATGTGGGTGTACATACACTGTAAAAAAACTGTAAAACCATTAAAAAGCTGTAATATTGCCCAGCTGGGGCACAAAAAAAGTAAAATATATATTTTCTGTAATGTAGAATTATATGTTTTCATGTTATTTTACACCCAATTTGTAAATGTACAGTTCATTTATTTAATAGTGATTTTACTGCATTTTAAAAATACATGAAAAAAATGCTAAAAAAAATTACAATTTAAAATATGTCAAATAATACGTAAAAACGTATGCAAATAAACAGTATGTAGAGAAAGAAAAAAGTGACAACTATTTCAAAAAAGCTTAAATATTTAGCCGTCTTGCAAACTACAAAAATGGGCCATTTCGTTCCTTCTATACTTTTTACTCATGAAATATTACACATTTATCCTAATTATGTTGAGCAGCTTAAACAACAAAACAATTGTTTGTAATCCAGATCTAAAAGTTACCAAAGAGAATAACTCACAATTTCCACTGGTAGACGGTGACAGCCGGGTTGGCGTCTGCGTTGCAGGTCAGCTGCACATTCTGTCGATTCAGATACCAGTTCCCGTCAAACCCCTCAATCTTCACCTCAGGTTCATCTGCAGTAACCAGAAAAAAAATCTTCAGGCAGGATCTCAGATGGGTTTTCCGTGTCGCGTGACTTCACGACGGGCGCTTGTCATAAAAATGATTAATGCTCTGAGCTCGTAGCTGAAAGGTCAAGAGTATCTTTCTTAAGCGATCGAGACGAGAGCCAACAAGTGAAGGGTTACTTACACCAGAACTACCACCGTGCCCTTTAGCCACCCACTTAGCCGCAAGCTGCACAGGCCAACTATCCCAGAAATTGGCCTAATTGGATAAGAACCTCAGCTAAATGCCAAATTTCAATTCATTATAGTACAATTTTTATATTAATGACGATATTAAAATGCGCCGCATACTTGACGGTATCGGCCAGTAATTTCTTCGTCTCTTCAGATTTATTCTTAATTGCCCTCGCGAGCGTGCACGAGGCTTTGCAAATTCAATTTCGAAATGTTATACCAAAGGGTAACTCGATTAACTAAACCCTTACAGTAAATCAAGAATGAACACAAAGTTGTTCTACCGTAAGTTTACCGTAATCCTAAACACTTCCCTCCATGCAGACGGATGCTGCAAATAACAATGTATTCTAAAGCAGAGAGTGGGTGCAGAGGTGGATTTACTCCATGAGAGCCATGTGGGGGATGTAATACTGCTCTAAACGGCCGTAAACAATAGCTGATCACAGCAGTGGATGAGACAGACCACTGAAACTTCTCTTCCTGATCTGAACATCCTCCGCAGGACTTGTGTAACTTTAGCTCACGTACGAACATCTCATTACCAAGCACACATACATCATTTTAAAGCATATTTTGGTGCTCTTACAGTGGATGTGTCCTAATCTATACAAATGTGAAATAAGGGTGGAATGTCAAAAAGTCATTGAGGCGGATGTTCTAAGATTGTTGGCCTGGGGAGATATTTAAATTTCATAACAATATGTTCAGTATAAGCTTGTAAATATATGCAAATGGAGACACAAAGTATGGATCCACTAGTTAAATGCTTCAGTTTTACAATTTCTACATTTTGTTTAACATTTTAATTCAGCTCTGAATGGTCAGTAATTTGTATGTTGTTTTAACGATTGTGGAATTAAAAAAAAATGTATATATATAGGTTAAAAAATGTTGTCCATCTGTTGTTTACATATTACAAAATGATCAATAAATGGTTTGAACCGCAGTTTAACAGCAAGGAAAATCTTACACTGGACGTTGAGGATGACGCTGTCTGTGAAGCGCTCTGAGCGGTAGGTGACGATGCAGGTGAGTTTCTGTCTGTGGGTCTCACGGCTAGGCACCACTAAGTAGCTGCTGCGCACGGTCACTGTGCCGTTAGGATTGCGCGTCTCCTGGAAGTTTGCCTCGCCCTTCAGATTGGTTTCCCACTTGATGACGCTGGGGGGCTTGCCGTTAGCCGATGTGCAGGTGGCTACTTGCATCTTACGCCTCGGTGTCCGTGCGACGATGGTAGGTGACGTCAACATCATCTTGGTCTCCGGTTTTGCTAGGGATAAAGACAAATTCACGGTATTAAATGAGTTTGTTAGACTACATAAAACAGGAGGCGCTTTTCAAAAAAAAGGGGTGGTCCCAAATATTAAAAATAATGAAATAAAAATATAAAAAATAACAGTGTCACAAATAACAGGGTGACAAATAAAATGAAGAAAAAATAGAAAATATAAATAAATCAATTAAGCTGTAGCAAGACTGAGACCGAATTTTGGTTTTCCTGTAACGATAAACTTATAAGACCCATGTAGAACTAAACAAATTTATTTGAAAAAAAAAAGGTTTTCTATGCTATGTTAACCTTAACCCAATATTGTTCATCCAACTAAACATGTTTAAGTTAAACAATCAAAGTTGTTCTCACTTACAAGACCCGTAAAGAACAAAATGTATAAAATATACAAGAAGCCTTGGTATATGAATAGCTGAGTTGAATGAATCCTTTTTTTTCTATGCTATGTTACCCTTTTACAAAAAATTGTTTATCCAACACATCCTGTACGACAGAAAACAATCAAAGTTGTTTCCTACAAACAACAAGGGAATTCAGTCTATAACGCTTAACAAAGCAGCAGCGGAGGACTTAAGTGTTCTGCATTTGTGGATACTGCCAGGTGCCCTTGAGAGTAAAAAGAGACTGTAAATAAAAAAAAATTTGATGTACGATGTTTTCGGTTCCACTGCCTCTGATACGCTAATCTCATATGCGAAAGCAATTTTTCTGTCAATACAGATCAAGCGATTCACTCATTTATTTTTCTTCCACACTGCGTTCAAAGCGAAGGCGTCAGTGAAACAGATGGAGAAACCATTAGTTTCTCACGGTGACCAAAGTCATTCGATCTCAAACCTTTATGGGCTGCCAATTAGCAATTAACAAGGGGCCGCATCAAAAGGGAAGATGCGTGTTTATGTGGGTGCGTGTAGAAGAGTGTTGATAGTGGGGGATTGAGGTTTGTGGCCCCGGTTGATATGACATGAAGAGGCTCTTTGAAACCACTGAGCCGGTTATCTCAACGCAGGTTGCCCACACTCAGAGCTATGTCAGGCCTCTCACAGGACACGTGAGAAAGTGATATACAAAATGGGTTTGGGAGTTAACAAGCCCCGCAAGTAAAAAGGCTTGTGCTTGAGCCAAGCTTTACTTCCCTTTTGCAGGCTTAATGGAAAACATATCAACACTTCATTTCTAATTAGATCTGAAATCAGTAGGAGCGTAACCTACGTCTCTAACCAAATACTGCTCTCTTATCTCACACACACGCATACGCAGCATGTGCTTTCTGAACCTGATCGGCGCATTAAGAAAGGGATGGTAGAACGTATAGTGTGTCTAAAAAGCTTAATCGATTTCTGTTTAGGACATTTATTTATTAAAGTGGTAGTGCCACCAAAATGAAATTGTTATCATTTACTCTCCCCTATGTCGTTCCAACTCAGTGTTATTTTCTTTGTAACACATAGAAGGGACCTTAGGCCAGTTTACACCTAGAATGATACAGATAACTATTACGATGAGTACTGTATAGCATTCACGCCAATAGATGATAACATTTAGTTAATGCTTTGCTCCTACGCGGTAGTGTCACCTTTTAAATGTGTTAGTCCTTAATATTTGAGAGGATTTTGATTGATTTTCAATGTTTTTCATTTATCGGCCGAGAAAAAAATGAAATTATAGATGTGATGTGGACTCTATTCTCTTAAATCAAGAACATGTTTTTTTCAAATAGTTTTTCGCTATGGTCAAAAAGTGTTTAAAGGAATAGTTCACCTTCAAAATGAAAATTCTGTCAGAATTGACTTGCCTGTTGTCATTTTAAACCTGCATGATTTTCTTTCTTCTGCAAAAAACTACATTTTATTCTATTCAATGCAAGTCAATGGGGACCAACAGTTTTCTGTAACAAAATTTTTCCAAATATCTTCTTTTGTGTTCTGCTGAAGAAAGGAAGTCATTTAGGTTTAAAGTGAAAAGAGGGCGTGTACATAATGGGAGAAATTTGCATTTCGAAGGTGAACTATCCCTTTCAAAGAGGGGAGTGGAGAATAAAATGTAGGTTGTTGTTAACTGATAAACTTCCCGTATTGCTCAAATCTCATTTATAGTTTCGATATTTTACAGTTTAATCATGTGACTGGTGTTTGGCGTCAGTAATGTAAAGGCATGACACCCGCGAGGTGTCATTTTACTTTTCCAATAGAATGCGTGAATGACATCTGGGAGCTCTGGCAGGAGATTTAAAGTGAATAATACCTTAGTTTTCTGTCAGTTCCTCACCCAGAGCTAATGTATCGCTTAAGAAGACTTGAAATATAGCACAAGAGACTTTTATGATAGTTTTATGGTGCCTTTTGTGCTTTTTGGAGCTCGGCGGCATAAATTACCATCTACTTTTGCTGTATGGAAATAAACTCCTAGACTTTCTGCTAAAATAATACAGCGTCGGAATGACATGAGGGCGAGAAAATGAAGATTGTGTGTGTGTGTGATGCTATGTGTGTGTGTGTAAAGTAGCAGGACTAGCATATGCTACTGTTCTATTGCGAAAGCTGATCAATACATTTCAATTGCATGAAGGTTGTACTGAGCAGAAACAAGACGGTCAAGGACAAAGATGACTTTCCTCAAGGGTTTTTAGGGTCATGATAAAATATCGCTGAAACAACATCCATTTACACCCTAACAGATGCTAACCAGGATGACACCTTTGACTGGTAATATCGCACCTCATCAGAGTCGAGATTGCTGAGAATTTTCAAGAAAGTTTGATGCTCTCAATGGAGTTATATGTGTGGCATAAGCCTGGTGCTTTGAATCTCCTTAGTTGTACAGTAACCAATACTGTGGTTGGAGGTTAACCAGAAGGTTACCGGCAGGTTAACCAATTACCTGTTTCTTTGCGACTCAACTGTAAAACATTTCTAATATAAAAAACAACAGCTTTATAATTAACATACCCACACAAATGTGTCTCAATGCATCTTTGGCAAATTTGGCCAATTTACATACAAATAATATACAAACACTTGAAGATTTTTTCGGCTCAAGTTGAACAAACAACGTGTATCAACCTAATGTTCTTGAATTAAGTCTTTCATCGGTTAATCAACATTATGTCGTTTTGTCGATTGCCAGTGAGGTGAATTTACCATAGACAGACAAGTTGACCATATTCTCCCTGTTGCCTGCTGGGAAGGTGGTGTACTCGCATATGTAGGCCGCTTCATCAGACAGCCGCAGGTTGTTGAACACAATAGTGGTGTCTTCGAGAGAAGAAGGGGTCCTCTGGCGCACGGCGGGGTGCTTGAAGCTGACCCGGTCTTTGAAAGGGGGCAGAACTGATACACCTAAGGCCGGGTTAGCAGTTGCCACGTTTTGCTTGGTGCCATTTATCAGCTTTTGCCAGGTGACCTGAGAGATCTTTACTGGTGGCTTGCTGTTGATGAAGAGACAGCGCAGCTCGACTGTATCGCCCACAAATCCAGATTTACTGGGGTCCGTCTGCACCGACTGGCCGTTCCCTGCTAGACAGAAGAAAAGAGAAACAAGAAGAGAGCCGTTAAAATGAGCTCATTTACATTTTTATGCACTTACAAGACGCTAAATGGAACATTCCTGGTGTACATTTAACATTTTTCCTGAGAATCAAACCCGTTATATTAGCGGTTTCTCAAAGAGATTACAAGAGTTGAGCTACAGGAAGCATCACGCCATGTAAACCAGGTAAATGTTTTAATGATTCATTCAAGGGAAAGTTCACCCAAAAATTCTGTCATAAAAATGAGATATTTTGGGGAATGGGAAACCAAACACTTCTGGGGCACCATTGACCTTTTTCCCTACTATGATACTCAACGGTGCATCAAAACAGTTTGGTTACAAAAAATCTTCCTTATATTTAATAAGACAGTTTAAAGCAGAAGGAAGGTACAAAAATGTGCTATTGATAATCCAACTGGATAAAGTTTTAATGTTTATAACATAATACTACATAATAATACTATAACATAAAACTTAATAATATAGGCTATATAGTTATAAAGGAAAATAAATACTTCAAGTAATTCATAACAAATTAGAAAAAATCAAATTAAAGCTTTTTCTCTATATCGCCATCTGTGTTTAAAGAAAAAATGTCTGCATGTAACTGTACATACTTTTATTTGCATGGGTTGTCAAATGATGTCAAACGCACATTTCCGGCAAAATCGTATTATAAACCATTAATGTAAGCTTAAAGTTACGAATTGCGGTAAGGGTATTTTTATGTAGTTAATCTATGACCGATTTTTGTTGATTTTGAAAACAAATGAAATAAGACCTCCACATGTGCTTTGTTCCTTGATTTTTCCTTTTAAATAGTAAAATGTGCAAACATAGTTCTAAGTCTACAATAACGACCAGCTCTTATTTTTACACCGCCGTCTATTTACAACAATTATGACTTTGCGATTAGCATGCTGATTATGCACCACTACTTCAAACATCAGAACTAATTACAAGTAAAGCGTCCATGTTTACAGGCAGCATTAGGTCTTCAAGTGATCCGGATGTAGACTCTGCCTGCATGCGTAATGACGGTGAATCCCCCCCGACTCTGATCCTGACTGCCAAACCCTCCCACACTACTCCATCCTAATTATTTCTCATTGGTAAACATCTCTGTGACAGCCTCAAGCACCTATTAATGGAAACAATGTGGGATCCAGCCCGAGTGTGCCCGAATGATGCCACTCGAATTAAGCTACAATAAAGAAGCCGGGCGATTAGTAATAGTAAACGAACACTGTTTGTCTTTTTCCTACGGAGTTCGAAGGTATTTAACGCGTGAAGGATTCTTTCATTAGTGTTCGGTTTAAACAAAACGCATTTGTCTTTCAAGATAACCCTGAATACCATGCGGCCCCATGGTCAAACATGACCGCATGCCTTTGCGTCTTGTTTTGGCAAGCCTGTGGCCTTTGTCTGCATGGTGACCTTCTTATGGCCCTCCAGCTGAGATCGATGTGTCAACACTCAACCCCGTCCCCCGCCCCCCTTCTCACCATTCCTTTCTCTCCGTCTCATTTTCATGCACTGATTACTCATACTTGTGTTTCTGTACATCCCCTTGACTTTCTTCAAACTCATGTTTTCATTCATACAATTTCTTTGTCTCTACTTCCTCAACACCTGACCTTACGTTTGCTTACCGTCATGCTTCCAAACAATGGCCATATGCTCAAACGTTCAAACTTCCTGTTTCTGTTTTCCCAGCCTGTAGGTCCAAAGCAGATGTGTCCCCGGCGGGCCCGTGACTTCTGTTGTCTTTAACAAACTCGTTGTAAGAGACCCCCGAATGGATATATTTCTCCATCAGGTGCTGTGTTGGCCTCACTTCCTGCACAAACACTTACTACACCATCCACCCTCACCCCTCTTGTCCTCCTCGCTCTTATTTATGAGTAGCAAAAGAAGTAATTACCTCCTACAGAGGGACCTCAGCAAAGAGGAAGTAACTTTAAACCAGTGTGCTTAATCATGGCACTCATAAACTTTGAAAATACTGCAGGGGAAAGAAAGAAAATAAAGGAAAAATACTCAGTTGCCAAGGCCGAGTCAAACAAATTATACAAGGAACGGTTCAACGCATCGTATCCGTTGACAATGAGGCCGTAACAGATGATTCTGAAGAGTCTAGTGTCTATTACAGATCAGAGTTCAGCTTCCGCTGCTTAAGCCATGTTAAGAAAAGTAGAAAAACTGGTTTGAGGACTGGCCCGTGGGTAACATCACTCATGAGTGCTCAACAAGTAAAGGCAAGTGTTTCAATTCTAGTTAGACCGGGGGTACTTGTAAAATAATCTGGGAAAAAAATTAATTTGAGAAGAAACTATCAAGTTTAAAACTAAACGGGTCTCATGACCGACAGGGCAGAAACTTGCCATTCATTCAGAGATGGAGCAAAAGAAAGAGAAGCAATGTTGTCCATACAATGCACACAGCAATACTAACAGAATGAGTCTCAAGGCTGTTACAAAAGACAGTTCAAGGTCAATAAGACCAATAATGTGCAAACTTCACAAGGAGAATGAACGGCTGGTACTGTCCTTAATTATAAACTATTATTTTACTGTTTCCTCTCGTTATTTCCACTCTGACACTATTAATATATGAATGATACTAATCATCCATCCATCCATCCATTTTCTACCGCTTATCCGAACTACCTCGGGTCACGGGGAGCCTGCGCCTATCTCAGGAGTCATCGGGCATCAAGGCAGGATACACCCTGGATGGAGTGCCAACCCATCGCAGGGCACACACACTCACTCATTCACTCACGCACTCACACCCTACGGACAATTTTTCCAGAGATGCCAATCAACCTACCATGCATGTCTTTGGACCAGGGGAGGAAACCGGAGTACCCGGAGGAAACCCCCGAGGCACGGGGAGAACATGCAAACTCCACACACACAAGTCGGAAGCGGGAATCGAACCCCCAACTCTGGAGGTGTGAGGCGAACGTGCTAACCACTAAGCCACCGTGCCCCCCTGATACTAATCAGAATAATGATAATAATAATATTACTGTAAAGTATTATGATTGTTATTATTATTAGTGTTCATATTATTGTTTTGTAGTAGTTTTTATTATTTATTGTATTACTATCATTAGTAGTAATTGTATTGTTATTGTAGTGTTTATTATTTTTATTATAATAAGCAATTAATAATAATAATAATAACCATTATTATTATTATCAAACAGATAAATATAAATATTCTGAGCCATAATAAGTAATTTAGCCATAGCATAACCCTTTAATAAAGAATGAAATCAGATTTTTTGTTGCAAACATTTGATTTGACATGTAGTCAGGCCTGACCGGATGAAATGCTTTTGACTGGAGTGTACAGACCCATCAGCAGGGACTCGGAGACGACAGACTGATTGATTAATTGGTTTTGACAGATGGAAGGCTGGTAACCTCTGCACAGCTACCTTTGGGAACACCTGTGTCTTTGTACACCTTGATCTGACCCTGTTTCCGTCTGCGTTTGCTACAGTGACAGAGTCGAAACAGAGGGAATGACTTGTAAAAACCCCACATGACCTACAGCCCGCCAGCATTACTTAAACAAGACAGATCTAGGGGAAGAGAGTCTGAAAAAGAAGCCCAGCTCACTTTAGCTCAACAGAGACATTGAAGAGGTAAAGTAAAAACAGCCTATATCAAATTAGCTCCTCCCACTGAGTGCCTTGTTGTCTGATTGGACCATCGCAAACAAAGGTCACCCTCCGCTTTAGGAGCTGTTAAGGGAAGGGTAATTATACGGCTTCCAAATCATCTCACTGAGGAATCAGAACCTTTCGATCACAATGGCCCCCAGTTCCTCCTCCGATTTCAGGGCTGAAGGGGTCCTCCAAAGTAGTAGATTGACAGTAATTATAGCTTTCAAACTGGCATTGAACAATAGAGGGCAAATCCAAGGGCAATTTGGAGAGAGTAAGCACTTCTGTACACAATAAAAACAAGTTAAGTTGCTATGAGACAAAGGAAAGCACACAGAGACGGCATGAGAAATAAACCAGAGGAAGAAAGCTGTCATTGATACAACGGTGCCTTTGACACGGAAAACAAAAACAAATAAAAAGTTGAGGGGGGTCGCTTGTAGACATCTAGGGAACGATGATCTTCAAAGAAAACATACGTGGCATGTACCTACAAACGGCTGGCATATTAGTCCATATCAACAATCTCTACCTTTCTCTTGCAGCCAGGCCAGACACAGAAGCTCATAAAGTGGAGCTCAATAATCAAACGGAAATGGGCTCGAGAGCTACATGAGTTAGTCAAAAGAGGCTTCCATTAAGTCCCTGTTGCTTGTGTCCTCCTCCCAAAACAGTCTCAGTTAATCAATTTGTGACAATGAATCGAAGCTTTCGTGCACCCATCATGCCTCGGTGAAGTGCATTTAACAAGCTAGATGTAATGTGTGATTACTCCCTCAACGTAATATGTGATCGGTCTCTCAACGCTGACACACTTTCAAAGCGGAGACTGTGAGTCTGTGATGTAAAGCAAAGGCTGTGGTGGTTATACAGGGTGGTCCGCTCTGGGGGGGAAGACCTACTTCGTTTTGCTGCCATGAGCACTGACCGGGGACCTGTGGAAAACTTAAATACATAAAAGAAGCGGTATTGCATGGTATAGTATTGGTCAATGTCACTACAGTGATTACAATATAGTTTGCAAGGCTGCAACACTATGTGCATTAAAGCAACACTTTGTAGTTTTTTTATCTTAAGATAATGTCACTAAAATGATCTTAACTGGACAAATTCTACTGCCGCTGCTACCTAAGCAGCCTCATAGCGGCTATACAGGCACACTCTGTTAGTGCTGTGTTCGGGTCGGTACACATAGCCCCACCCATCATCTGCCTGTGGAAGAGTGCGATTTGGTTTCTAAACGATGTTTCTGCATTCGCCGGTTTCAATTTAGCCCAAAAATTCACATGTATTGCGCTGCCCACGGGGAAGCTTATACAGAGACATTATTTTCGACACTGGTAACAAAAGTTCTATAGTGTGGCTTTAAAGGGGAAAAAATCCTCATGTTGTTCAGTACCTGTTTGTGACTCTTGGTTCAGTCGAAGAAAAAAGAAGATATTCTGAGAAATGGGACATTGGTTTTGTGTCCATACAATGGAAGTCAATTGGGCATAGTGTTGTTTGGTTACCAACATTCTTCAAAATATCTTCTTTTGTGTTCTGCAGAATAAAGAAAGCCATCAGGGTGAGTAAAGGAAAAACGTACATTTTCGCTTATCACTTGCATAAAAAGTACATTTCTGCTTAATGCAGCTCAGGATGGAACCCCCGAATCCGTACCATTCAATTGCACAAACAGATGCATTTGTAGGGTGGGGGTCTGCGGCAGTGACTGCACCCACTCCAGCTACAACGCCTCCCATAACACGCAGCGTCGGTGCTGAGGCACCCTTCTAACACAGCTGCCATTCTCCGGGCCGGCAGCCCGACCGGATCCTCGTCCCTCCCCGAGCAAGAGGCACAACACTGGACCTGCTTCAGGCCTCTGAGATAAACGGTGGCATTCGTCCCATCTCATTTGGTAAACCGCAGAAAAGCCCGTTTAGAGAGCCTAGAAAATACGCCCCATTGTGTGCTAGTAATCTAATAGCAATCCAGGTCCTTAAGAGGGAAAAAAGCAGAGTTTAGCTCCAGCAGGAAGAGTAATACGTTTATCTACTGGAGAGGGAAGACACGCTGGCTGCCAGCACGTCCCGCACACGCTGTGAGCACATTGCGGGACTGTATCAAGTTAGTAACTAAAAAGAGGAAGAGACTATGGCAGTGAGTTCTGAAATCGATAAGGGAAACGTAATGAATCCTGCAGTTAGGTACACACGTACGACTCAGTATGTTTGTTTGCGAGTGCGTGAGTCATGTTGCAGACATGTTCTCTTCTTCATAGTACATGGCTTTGATACTTGTTTTCCAGCTTTCTTCGTCAACCTTTGCTAATATTTACCTTCAGAAGCAGTAACCCGCACCAGCAGATGGTTTGCACCATAGATTCTGCTTGCGCTCTTGACTCTTACCATTAACACTCCACACAATTTTCCTGAAAATATCTCTTTTCCTGACAGACCATTTACCATCTGTTTCTCAGAGTTAACTTTTTTCGGAACCGAGTCCCCATACAGAAAGCTCTGGCTGTGCTGCTTGTCAACCTGTTTGGCACACTTAATGTCCCCTTAGGGTGGAACACCGTCAATCGCAACAGCGCACGATCTGCGTCCCTCACCAGAGATAGTTAAAAGTGTAGACATGCCACGCTTTGAAAACCGAACAGGAGAATGATTAATGTTGAACATGAAAATTTGAATGAAAGACCCAATCGCAGAACTAGCAAAGCTGACTTCCATTGCATAGACACAAAACAGCAAAGACATTTCTCAAAATATCAGGATGGTATTATCCTTTATCCAAAAATATCCTTTCGTTTTGAACAACACAAGGTTGAACAGAATTTTAATTTTGGGTGAATTATCCCTTTAAGAGATTTCCTCAGATGGAAGTTGTTCTGGCATAGAAAAAACCTGGGGCATCGCTAAAATGGCCGCTGCACACAGTGTCTTGCTTAAAAGGACTTTGACAGTGATCACAAAACCATATGTTACTTCCTTCCATCTATAACTGTGGTTCTGACCCCGCGTGGTATGAGTCCAAAACAACGTGAGATGGAGCGTACAGACCCAACGCTGCTTTTCCCTTGAGAGTGGTTTGAAGGTGTTGTGAAAATGTCAAGGGGATACATCAGCATGCCTATATTCTACCATTTTTTCTTCTCTGTCACTCTTTTTTTACACACTGATTCATCCTTCGCATCTCGGCCTGCCAGCCCTTTCTCGATTTTTTATATGCACAACTCGATAGCAAGACAGATGATGTAATACACGCACACACACAGGGTCTGAATCTATGTGATTTAGCAGGCTTACTGCGTCTGTTAGCTACGCCGAAAGGTCAATGGAGGCACCACAAAGTTTTAAAGATAATGTTTGTTGTTTGTTTATGACTAATTTCTACAAAAAACATTATTGTTTAGTGAATGCATTGGTTTGGATAAATGCAGTGTGCTAAATGCATAATTTAGCAGTAAACGTATTAGTGGAAGAGGATGTGTAGCCACAAAAATTTGTTCTGAATGACTACTTGAAAATCTGTTTTTAATGACCCTGAGAATATTTATTTAATCCTACAAAATTAAATAAACAAGCTGTTACGTCTAGTGGTACAAAATGACACCCAAAAGAGGTCAACGGTAACTACAAAGTGTCAACAAACTGATAAAAGACGAGGAAACAAATTGCGCTTACCCTCTTTCTTTCTTGATATGTAAACAAGGATAGCGTCATGGTTTCGGTTGGAGTGAGGAAAATGAGAACAAACAACAATATTTGTCGGTACTTGCCCTAACAGCTGATGTCATCATCCTGAAATGCGATAAAAGGGCCATCTGTCAGTTGTACAGGAATTATGGACGGTTAGGGTCAACGAAACCCACGTGGTTAATGATTACAAAATCCAACAGAAACGCGACACAGAAACCTTCCAGCTTATTTGCAAAAGCGAGACAGAAACTGGGCATCAAACTCAAAGAAAGAAGGCATCAGCTGCCACGCGTAACATTAACGCATGCATAAATGTATTAATGGAATTACACAGAACAGTATTCAGCTAAATTATTGATGTCCTCATTCTGTAAAAGCTTTTGGTGTTTGTCCACTCCACAGGGAAGTGACAGCTTATCTTTGTCTGCGTGTGTGTGTGAGTGCATTTAATCTGTTTGTATACAAGTGTACTTTAGGTGTTCGTTAAAAAAGGGGTAAATGATTCCAAGGTTTTAATATTGCAAATATAAACTATAAAATGACAAACAAACCGGGATGTTTGAAGAGACATAGTCTCCAGTGGATAACAACGCAACCAACATACAACCTCTCCAGTGCACCAAAAGCCTTTGCATCGCACTTAACATGAAGCAGATTACACATAATGAACAAACCACAATTAATCTTTTATCTCACCGATTGCCAAATAAATGCACCCACAAGCGTTAAATGATCAGAGCTGGCAATTTTTCTATAATTCAGCGATATCCCAAGGCATAAAATCAATAACAGCTGTTAGATGTCTTCATGTGAAAAATATCTGATCAATAAATAATGTGACTGTGGCTATTACTGGTGGGCCATAAGTAATGGATTACACCTGAGATGGCTGTTGTCTGGGGGATACCAGCTGTGGGATGCGCTTGGGTGGAATGGATATAAATCGAAATGTTCAAGGATACAGACAAACATAATATTTAATAATGGGCATCTTTTTAATGCTGTTCTTTAAGCCGCCTTGCGTGTTTTCATGATCATAAAGTATATTTATAATCATGATGTTTGACAGGACAGGTCAATTAACGTGATATTTAGTGTTTATAGCGATTTATCGTGCAACCCTATTTTGAAAAAAGAACATATTTTAATAGGGCTGGTGACCGCGCAAAGTAAACAAGTAGGTGTGGCTGAATCACGGTCAATAGTTTTAATAAAGTTTGACTTTAGGCGAGCAGTGGAAACTTGCGTTGAAATGTGCGAGTATGAGTGAGCGCTTTGATGTGTGGAGTCACCAGAGACCTGCAGTGCAAAGACAAGCGCGAGAATAAACATACCTATACACTAAACGTGCGCATCTAATAGAGTGAAGAGCGATGAATACATGTTGTCTCTCTCTCTCTACCTTATACATATGATATAGCCAGAAGATAAATATAAATAAATAACAAATCTGATTATAAGAACTTAATTTGATATCTTTAATACATTTTCCTATCTTACCTAGATTTTAACTATGGTGAACTGTAATAAATAAATTAAACTTATCAAAGAAAAATAAGGTATAAGATATATAATCTTATATAAGATTGTAATTATTTGCAAGGTGGGAAGCTGAATGTTTTCATCTCCTCTTATCACAGATAGCATCGCTCTAAGCAGTTTTACTCCAGAACATTTATGTTTCTTGGGTTTATAAATAATAACAATAACAACATTAACGAAACCCCTGCTCAACATGAATAATACCTCTCAAGGATATCACCGAGGTGCCACGCAACAGCATGCAATGCAACGCAAGCCCATAGTCTCCGTTAAATTCATTGTTTAGTGCAAATCTGCTGGGTACGAGTGTGTATGTGTGTTTGTAATGTGGTTGCGGCAGAGCCCATGGCCCCAGTGCTCTTGGACTGCATTGCCTAGTCAGCACATCCAGCAGAAATGGAAATATTTTAAGTCCGGCCAAAAGCGACGTTGGGGAATACACAAAGACGGCCATGCATGACAAATCCTCTGCCTGCCCATCATCTTCAATGGTAAAAATTTCAGTCTGGAAAAGTTAAAATCCAAAGTGACTGAATCCAAGCGCTAGCAAATCTGCCAAGAATTCTGCAAAACGAATGACAATAATTTATAAGTGCGTTCTTATTTATTTGTAACCCATGCAGTTGGCCTTGCCATGCGGGATTGAATGTGACAGTACCAAATCGCTTACTTATAGTTTTGTCTGCAATAAACTTAGATTGCATATTAATACATTTTAACATACAAAAATTATTTAACACGTGATGGGCCTTCCAAACTACCAACATTCCTGTGACTAACCGTAAAACAACCCCCTACAGAAAGACTAAACTCGAAACAAAAAGAATACTGATAATCAATATTTGATGTGAGGTGCTTCAGAAACCACCAGGCCCCCTTCTGCGTATCTTTCTGGTGAAAGAGCAACGTGAAGACATCACAGAGGCAAGCCATGTTGAGAGATTCATCCATTTTTAATGATCCTTAGAGAAATATGAACATGTCCATCGAATATCAAAGTTCGTATATAATTATGGTGGTCTAAATGGGGCAGTGCTACGGGGTACAGGGACATGTGGGGACTGTTGGTCTCTATTTCTCATAAGACAGAACAGATTTATGTATTAGCATGTCCAGATGGGAATTTACACTTCCACTGGGGTAGTGAGAGAAACCCAACCACTCACAATCAACACATACATTTGGTATGTGACAGGACCGATGTCCTCAACTGGCGTGTCATCAGGCGCCTAAGAAGCTCACTGAGATACGAAAAGAAAAATGCACTGGTAATGTGATTTAACCAAAGCTAGAAATACTGCCTCATAGAACTAGAATTTCTCTTGACTTTTTAATGGGGTTAAGGGTGCCTGGACTCGTCACATGACGTTAAACACCTTCACTTCGTTTTGATCCTGAAGTTGACACTAGCGAACCTGCTAGGAATCATTATCGCTTTCGCTGGCACTTTGATTTATTCGGCGAACATAAATAATTGGATTTGCAATCACGGTTAGGCTAGACACGAATCGTATGTGTTCTCTAAACATTGAATAATTAAAATAAAGAAATAGAGTAAATAGATTCAAACCGTTCCCTCTTTCTAAAGAGAGTTCGGCGAGTATGGGGCTGTACTATTTCCGCAACCGCAGTGGATCTTTCCAATGGCACTTTGGACTCTATCCATTCTCCGCATACAGCCCACGGAATGTTCACCACATTTCTTCTGTCTCCAGAGCATGTGCTGCCCAGCTGGGTAGAGGGGACGTACATCCCCCTTCCCCAAAAAGTTCCCCACACATCACATTTAAAGAGCTTTTTCTCATAAGAGTGCACACACGAAACTGACCTAGCGAGTCCAAAAATCCACTTTTCACTATCTCGACGATAGTTCTTCAATGCGACTTTTGTTCTAGTCAAGTGAACATTCTCTCGTCTATACTGAAGGTTGTTATTGCAGGTCAGACATCAAAGCAAAGAGGAAACTCGATCAAAATGACACATTATCTATCTTAATGCGTGTTCTTCCATCAATAATCTCCCTCGCAGTCTGCGGTGCGACGGGTGGAACATGATATTCCAGTGCCATTTTTCTTCATTTCAAAACTCGCCGAATAGCTTTGTGGTCATGAGATGAACAACAGCACAGTAGCGTATAGAGAATTGTTCTGATGACACCTCAGTCAAAACAAGAACTGTTTCTTTTTTCAAGCGAGGTGCACGACTGGGACGCTTATTACGTATCTGAAGAGTTAAACATTGAAGCACTCTTGGCTTTCAATTAAATGGAAAATATCTGGCTTGGAGATGAAGACGAGGAACCACAAAACCACCCGTTTGAGGAGAAAGTCTGAGAGGAGAATGAGTTCCCCACAAGACCTCGGAAGTCCAAAGCTGTATACTCTCATGAAGGCGTTGAGGTAGAGGAACTCGCCTATACATCCAGCACAAAGAGACGCTCAGACGTGCCTTTTGATTCATGGTTTAGAACCTTACCAAACAGAATGTGGTAAAATAAGGAAGGAAAATAGCACCAGTAGGGCCTCATTACTCCATCATAAAATCGGCCTGAAGTAATGGCGTCGCTTGTCTGAAAGCTACCGAGTGGATGGGCTTGCAAGACAGGGTATCGCCTTGAAACCAAGGAAATGGACTTGTGGGATTACACGCTAGGGCTGAAATCGAAGTTTGTTGAGTGGTGGATGCTTCACAACAACTAGATTACAGCAGGACGACATTAAGATCCTACAGTGTGCTTGCTTATTTATTTGAAGTTTAAGACGGGAGAGCGACATATGAAAAGGTTCTCTGTCGACAAAGGGTATAAGATGAGTAAAACGATTTAACTATAAGGCTATAAGGGATAATTGCGGAGTTCACAGCAGTTTTGCCGTAGACGGGTTGACAGAACTTCTCCTCTAATGGCTGTCAAAGTTGCTCTATAATTACCCGCCGATTCGGAGACGCTCTGTAGTTAAACTCCAGACTGCGTCAATTCCCCCGACCTGCTCGATGAAGGCAAACAAACCCACACAGGTCTACCCAGTCATTTTTACTAGGTAAAACAAACCCGCATGAAAAGAACCCGGTTTTCGTCTGCTACCCTTTGATAAAGAGAGAATAGGGTAAATATATAAATAAGTAGGCCTAGGTGACACAACACAATAGCGTATTACTATTGATCAGAGACCCTGAAGGGAGCGAGAATGGGACTCAAAGAGAGATTCAACAACTCAATTAGCTCGGATTGAAATTACTGTCACTCACTCGAGGTCGGGAGCCGCTCGGAAGAACTCTAAATCGAGCGCAGTCTTGGCAAATTTGAGACGCCGCAGCTTAAGAAAGCCGCACGACTCGCTAGCAGCAATGGATTAAAGAATTCATCGTTTTTTTTGTCTCGTAGAACAAACTGTATTCTGGTGGAAATGACTCACCCGGCCCGACTCTTCTACTGCGGCAACAAGTGATTGAATTTGTGCAGTTCTTTTTGAGACAGCCCTCAAAATTTTGCATATAACAGCAGCTCATTTTAAACCGCAGCCAACGTGTGTTATCGACCTGGTTATTGCGACAGGAGCCAGCACAATCATCACGCATTTGCAATTCAGGGGGGAGAAAATGGGAAATTTGCTGCTGGGGGCTTTTATTCGCTATACCGAAACACTGTTCGGTTTTGATTGAGCTGCGCAGGCAAATTTGGCTCACGGATGACCGGGACATCTGCATTAGTATTTTTTACTCAGTCAGTGACTCGGATGTTAATTCAATAAGTGCTCTGACAGATCTGGTACTTTGTTAGAGAGATTTGAAGAGATAACTTTTGACCCATTGATTAATTCATAAATAAATCAATACTTGTCGTGAATGCGGCCATGCTGTATGTTTATTTCTCTGCCCAACTAAAAACAAAAGTTGACTATTAATCTATTTATATATAATAATTTAAACCTGCAATCTGTAAGTGTATTAAATTAAACTCACAAAACTATAATATTGATTTATAATTTAAGCTGTCCTGTACAATTTTGTCATGAATTTTGATTTGACTTCAACAAACATGTGGTTTCAAACAGCGATGGCGCTAGAGAAGCAAAAAAAGTACAGATTACAGCTTTAAAATAAATGAAAATAATTACATATGAAATAAGATTGTTTTTGTTAAAATTACATAAATATTTCAATTATTTCACACAATAATTCATGAGGTTTTATTTGTATGTTTTAGAACGATCTGCATTTGCGCCGGATTTAGAAGTAGGGTTAGGGGAGTGGCTTCAATATTGTTATCTATTCCCGTGAGATCAGGTTTAATTTTTAATCAAATGTTAATTAAAAAATATAAAAAATATTATGTTCAAATTCTTTTTCCTTTTTATTGTTTATCTACTCTCACTTTAGACTGCAAACTAACAACTAAAAACGTTTAAATTGAATACATTGTGTAGGTTCAACTGGTGCAAGAAAATTCATTCTTCTAAATCTCCTGCATTAAAAACCACGTAGACCACTTTGCATCTGGTGGGCCTACATTACAAACCACACACATTTTGTAGTTAGTCATTAAAACTTAATTGACTAAATTGCTCTCTTTCTCAACCAAGGTGGCTGCTGAAATATAAGCCTCCATCCTCCACAATCGTTTCCTTGTCGAAGCATTCTGTCAAAACACAAACCCTGTGCTCGCAACCCTTCCCTACGATCTCTCCACCGCTGTCATGCTTTGAAGGGATTGACGGGTTCTCAGACAGAGCTGATTAAAAGCTTTAAGGTCAGAGAAGTGGGACAGCTATTGAATGAACACCTGTCTGGCCTTTCACACAGCAGCGGCCCGTTGCATCGCTTGGTGTGATCTCCATCTCTGCTTCACCGGACCCCACAATATAACAGCGTCCCACCGTCCTCAATCACTGTACACACGCTCATAAGTGAATGCCCTGCTTGTCAGAAAACACCCCCCTTAAATGCCAAATGAGTCTATCTCCTTAAAGGGACAGAGCCCTCAAAAATGAGATAATAAATGACACCATAAATGTAATTTTATGAGACCGATATGGCAGAAGTATGTGCATGGCAGTATAAATCTTCTTTCACCTTCGTTGATGGTAAGGAAAGCAGAAATTTGGATATTCTGCTTAAGATCTCCTTTCTTGTTTCTCGAAAGGAACGTTATGAAGTCTGGAAATAATATGTGGTTGAAATGACAGGAGTGTGAGTAAATGATGCTAAAATATTTGAGTGAACTGTCCTGAAGTCAAAAATAATACAGAACTATTGACATTCTTATCGGCGAGAAGCTTTTTCATTTCTCTGCAAAAACAATGAAAATGAAGGATAATGGTCAGTGTGAGAAAGCTATTGTAATGATCCAGACCAGGGATACTGAAATATGTCCATTTCCTGGCACCAGTCTTTCCTCCGAACTTTGCCAAACCTCAAACTGTCCTTATGTGAACCTTAAAGTCAATTCCAAGATCCACAAATCACCATTAATTAAAAAATGACGCAGAATAAAGCACACATACAAGTGTAGAGCCTGTTAAAATCTTCTTAAAGAAACAGTTCCCTCAAAAATGAAAATTCTGTCATCATTTACTCAACCTCAAGTTCCAAACCCATATAAATGTCTTTGTTCTGATGAACACAGAGAAAGACATGTAAAAGAATGCTTGTAACAAAAAAGGTTCTTGGCCACCATTGACTACCATAGAATTTTTTTATTTGTTCTGATGAGCAGAAAAGATGATATTTAGAAAAATGCTAAGAAGCTAAGTTAGAAGTGCTCTGTCCTTATGATGTAGCCAAGAAAAACACTTCAGCCTTGAACTAAACAGGATTCAGCTTCTCTGTCATGGCTATGTAGGCAGTAGCACAAATTGAAAATCATAATATTTATGAGATAGCAGCAACATTGCTTGGAACAACAAATTTGTAATATAAAATTCAGATATTTTGAAAGTTCGCTTTGAAAGTTACGGCAACTTGTATGATCCAAACCATTTCTAAAGGATACATTTAAGTTTTGGCCTCCATTTTTTTGTTCAGATGTTATGAACATGTATATAAGAAGTATTAAATACAGAAAATGAAAATTAAATGAGATTATTTAGCCAAAGAGAAAATATTTTATTATTCACTTTTATGCCAATCCTGTATGACTTTCTTCTGCAGAACACAAAAGACATTTTGAAATACATTGATATGACCAAAATATTTTTTTTTGCCCAGTACATAGCAGCAAAATAATGTGTCTGATATTTCTGATCTACCCGTTCTTTTAGAAAGACAGATCATACATTCAGTGCTTGTATCATGAAGTTCTACCAAGATGACTGTCTAATTGCTTTCTACAATTTATCTTATAAGGAAACGCTGTAATAAATACTGCATCAAAGGTGTTAACTGAAGTTATGGCTATGAATCGTTATTTCAAAATAACTCGTATCCCAAGCTCACTGTTGAAATTGTGTAGGTGAAATGCACCTACACAATTGTGAAATGCAATCGGCAGTTTCATCCAAAAAAAAATCTTCATTACTGTTTAATGCAATCGAAAGTTATGCCAAAGATTAATGTTAACAAATTAAAGGTGACTTTCAACCAACTGTTGCTATTACAGATAACTTGGCAAACTGTTCTATCAAATATTACAAAACCATTTTCATTCCAAGACTGCATATTACTAATACATCAATCTTCATTTATCCAAGTGATAACAACATTTAAAAACTGCTCAAAGAAAATTCTAGTGGGCCTTACAAAAGTTGCCATCATATGGTCGGTTGCAAGCACGTTGCAATGCAGTTGCTATGGCTCTCTCGGTGGTTTCTAGGGCATTGTGCTTCCTGACCTCAGTCAAAAGAGCTCAATGCTGAGTCTCTTTGATTTCCAGGTCCCTAGATAACACTGTAGTCTCTCATTAAAAGTACATCTATAGATTTTTGCCTCTTTCTCATGCATGCATAAGTCAAGATCACCTCCTCAATAAGCCGCGTGATTCAAGGTAATATTGCATGAGGCACCAACGTGTGGGAGTGTTAGATTAATACTTCGGCTTGGGGTATGGTTGAAATCCCTAACCTTAAATATGAGTAACTACAACAGTAATGCTCGCCTTAGCACCACTATTATTACTTTAAAAAAAAAGAAACGCTCCAATTACTTCGCCAAAACATCAGAGGATACCACTTTAACCTCCCCGGAACCTGGCGGCAATCTCATTTCCTCGTTCAAAGACGTTATACGGCTTCATCTTATTTTCAACGCGTAATTCTCTTCAGCACAAAGGGAGTGGTGTAGTGTGACCTTGGAGATACGCTTCGAGCTGATCTGTGCCGTGTGGATAATCTATCGGGTCTGGCACACATCATATTCCGCCAGGTGCTGGATAGCAGTCAATGGAGTATCTCCTGTTTTGCAAGTTCACAGTTTCTCTCCCATCCTGCTCAGCAGCTTAACCTGTCTGGCCTGATGCGATTCATGAAAAAAACACTGTACCATTGTACTTGATTTTCCCACATTGATGAAAGGAAACATTTGCATAACGATGAGATGGTGCCATAGAAATGTGGGTGGCAGGGTGAATTTGCTTCTAATAGATTTTAAAGTGAGAAGAAACTGCATATTGTATAACATTAATGACAGCCTAAAATGTGGCAAATATCTACGAGTACATAAATATACAGTACATATGACACCGATGACAATTGCCCCAACATAACTCCAGTGTTAATGAATAAAAACATTTATCAATATTTTGAGCTTCTGGTATGATTCTTTTTCGTTGGGTTTTGTTGCATGAAACATTAACATCACATAGTGTGTGTCATGGAAGAAAGTTGAACAGGTTTGGATAGACACAAGGATCTGCTGCTGTAATGGTTCACACGATAAGCCTTGGATATATGTTGTTGTTATAATCAAGTTGGGTCAAAGCTGTTCAGTTGGCTCCTTCAGCACAATCTTGCCATGGCGCTGCGTATATCAGATTAAAAGGCATGTCCAAGGTTCCTCTCCTGAACACATTTGCACGAGAAGCAAGTTTATGAATGTAATGAACTACTTCCAGCGGCACTACAGCTGTTAATGCAAGCAGCGAGGGGCAGAAAGCACCCGTTTCTAAAAACATCTCCAAAAACGGGCATGGGCAGAGCTACTCTCACGAAACCATCTCTGTTTCATTAACTGCCATTAGATGAAAGGTTAAAGTACAACAAATGTGGGTTCATTTTGTTTTAACATCATATCTCTAAACGCAAGCTATGTATACTTGCTGAAGTTTAAATGTAAGAATATTTGTTTAAGTTTGGAAGAACTCATGGGCATGAAACGAGTGACAGAGCTCGATCTGTTCTCATAACTATCGTGTCTGTTTATTCTAGCAAGATGTGGGACGGACGTGCCGTTGTGTACATTTCATGACACCCTTTACAAGGTCTTTCCACCCTTGCAGAATTCTTCCAGGAAAACGTCCAGGGTTTTTGCCAGTTTATGCCTAGTTTCAACTCATGCTTTGACTATTAAATCCATCTAACTCAATGAATGCTTTGAAACGAACACAGGGCACAAACACAAGTCTATGTGATAATGAAGACGTTACCAGAAAATGCATTTCCACAATTTATGCGTTTAGTGATTTCAACACTGATCAAAGTTAACGGTTTATGAAGCTATGGGGAAAAGAAATCGTGTTCCAATTAAATAACCAAGTTGTATTTCCCAAACAGCTCCCTCAATTACAACAATGGAATAATTCATTTTAAAACCAAACAAAATGTCCGCACAAATCGCTTGGTTTGTTATTGTAATACTTCAGCTTTAAAGATTAAATATGCAGACGGCTCAACAAAAACAGCACAGATGAATATTTATGAGCGTTTCCAAGCCGTGCACCCGATTCGCTCAGCCGAAATCAAGTGAACCTTATAGTGACCTACTTAGAAGAATGCCAGATGACGAGACCATCTCATGTTTTTTCATCTTGCGGTCTAGTCAGGCAGAAAACCCCACGCTGCATCACATTTTAAAAAGGGCTCCTTATCATCCCGGTATTGGGGGGTAGCGATCTTCGGGCGGATCAGGGTTTGGTTGATTAGCTCTGTGAAGGGCAGGGCGACTCTACCCTCCCACACTGGACTGAACGGTTGCCATTGCTTCTGTTGTTAATGGCGCGTCCCGCCCCTGCAGCGCGAGAGCAGGACCGGACTTGAGCGTTCGATGCTTCTTTTTTCTCCGTGCGCCTCGCAGCACTTCGCTTGGCCGACCGCCTGTGACTAGACCAGGGCTCCAAGGTTGTATGTGGCGCTGGCTCGCTGAGCTTACAAGCCAAAGGTGACACTTATACATCTGGCCCCGTCTGAACAGATGGCAGCTGTTTCTTTAATCAACAAAGCTGTCTATAGATGACACTTGGCATGCACACCTGAGAAGTCACCCGTCAGCCGTTTAAAGAGTAATGCAATGCAGGTGTGCCAGGAAGTAACAGTTTAACTGCAAGTATAGAGACAAGCAGGAACACGACTCTTCATTGACGCCCAACTGACGGCCTCTCTGATCCTTCGCTTCAAATTAATCTTTTCAAAAATTACCCATTCGTTTCCCAAGAAATAGGTGCCGGTTCTGCGATCTCACAGTGGAAGGGATTTAACCCACAATGGCCATTTCACAAAATCGGAACAGTGAGTCACGTAACTCTCGTCTGTTGAATAGTGCTGATGAAAAACCACAGTGATGCAGCCCGTGTCAGTTTGCTCTTTTCTTGTAATCATTTCTCAGTGCATGACTCAAAGACCCAATCCCACAATGCCCGGGCCCCTGATTCTGAGCCACCGGGCAGTTAAATGAGACCCACAAAGGCCTCACGCCCAAACAGGGTCGCTCGATAGCCGCCGAAAACGGCGGATCAATGAACCCATTGTACATTTTGGCAGGCAATGGAGCAGATATATGAAAAAACTGTAGAAACAGACAGCAGGAATGGCTGCTGAAGTCTAAAGGGAGGTATCGAGGCCTTCACTGCAGTCGGGTCTACATCAGAGACACGGTTTAGTAGAACATAGAAATGTCACCATACACCTACACCACAGGACACTCAATGTGGAAAATGATTCTGCAGTGTTTTCTTACCATTTCTTAATTGTTGAGAAAGAATTGTAAGATGTAAACTGTGGCCAGCCTCGGTGTCCTGCCAAAAGAATGCTTAAAGCCTACAATGACCAGTTGAAATGGCAGGAAATTTCACGGCCATTTATCCAAAGCGCTCCCCACTGTTCACTTCACTGTTTGTACAGTTGAAAATAAACATTGCCTGTTCTTGCAACTCTGTTGTAGCTTCGTTTGAAGCGTCTAGAAAATTGCAGGCTTGATTTTGGGAGAATGCACAGATTAGAAGACAAAACAACTTACAGCGTCGACTGCGTGTTATTTCGATATCAGAGTGACCTTTTGATGGAACAGTGGACACAAATTCAAGGTTGAGCGGATTTGCTGTGTTTTGTCTTGCGATCTCTTTTCAAGAGATTTTAATGCCAGGTGAGTCACCAAAGGTCAGAGAACATCTGCATTAATATAACATGTGATATAGAATATAAGGCTTTTCACACTCCCTCACAGTATGACAAATACTCTCTCTAACTCTCAGTGACCTTCATGCAACCGAGTTGAGGTGAAAAGAAATAGATGGAGAAAAGTGAAATGGACGAGAGAAGGGAATTTACATATGGCGTGCTTGACGTGGTATTGAAAGATCTGGTCTTTCTTCATGGGCGTCCCGTCGAGACATTTTTAAAGGATGTATGCGTTTATAAAGAGGCCCATCATATTTTAAAATCACAGATACTTGTATAATGTTCAATAAAAATCAATAGATTAAAGGGAAGAAAAAACAAGAATCCACTTGCATTCTTTTAGGTTGCATAAATAAACCGGAGTAACATAATATCATTACAGGCACCGTGCCGGTGCAAAAATACAATCTGAACCACATACCAGCGTCCGCTGGGACTCAGTTTACAGAAGTATACTATTGTTCAAATGTGGGACTCTGAAAATTGATCCAAACCGACATTAGTATTAAATAAACATAGCTAAACAGCGTTGAGCTGGACTATCCTGACCTATTTCAAGCGTGCTAGAACAATACAAGTGTGCAGCCCTCATGCGCGTGCCATCCCATGAAGCTCTGCGAGCTGCTCTCCTTCAGCGCTTCTCATGTGACATGCCGCCTTTGTAAGCGCAGTATTGACTTGACAGCAGAGACAGAGAAAGGGGGAAAGAGAGAGAGCAGCTGCACAACCCTGCTAAAAAGCCACGGAGGAAGCGCTGCGCTTATTATGCCAAATGCTGTAATAGGTGAGACCAGAGCGTACAGAGCATCACATTTTAATCCGTGCTTCAGCGTGCGGTTTAGACAAGCTTTATGGATGCAAAACAGCAGAAAAATATCCTCAAGAAATAGGCCCGCTCTATTTTTAGAACGCGATGGGCAGCGTTCTAGAATAATTTCATTAGTTCAATTAGGAACAGCGGTGCATGACCATACCAACATGCTCTTTCGCGATTTCTTCTTAGGTTTGACAGTGAAATTAGTCTGACCGCCCTCCATGGAGCGACGTTTAAGGTAAAATTAGCCATTCATTTGATGCACTTGCATTATGGTGGCACGTTGGTTCCGGATGGGCTTGATATTTAGTTTTTTTTGTTAAATAAAGGCTGAAAGTAGAGCCGTAACTAAATAACCCAACATCCTCCCAGAGACAATCCAACCGTCCAGACTCCTACTGTTTAACACTCAATAGGCCTACCTGCTATTGAGTAGCAAGCCGGGACAGGAAAAGGAATTTTAAATGTCAACTGGCTTCCCGACAGAAGGAAATATGACCCAGAATGCAATGGCATACGCAGGGGTCAGCTTTTCAAGAGCAGAGCCACAGGCATCAACAATGCACGGCTGCACCAGGGAAATAAAGCACAGGGAATCATCTTTTTAAGCATGGGACGAACAAATTAGATGGCGAAGGCATGTTGTGAAACGCTTTGTCGTTTCTCTGTGCTCATTATTGTCCGCCGTGTGATTAAACAACAAACCGGGCAGGAAAGTAATTACAGAGTGCCGAGCATCCATCCCTCACTTCTTGTTTTCTGAAGAACAAGTAGGTTTCCAAAACTCATTGCGCTTTTTATAAGCATTCAGTTTCACTTCACACCTGCATCCCGGTATAGCGTTCCAGCCCCCAGATGCAAACACCAGATGTACGCCTGTGCGCAGCCAGCTTGCTTGGGAACAGAATTGGGAAAAACAAGGTGAAAATGGTCGCAATATCCTCATAAAAAGGCGAACGGTGGACACAATGAGAAAGCCTTCTTAGAATTCCCCAAAGAGCTACGGATAGGGACGGGAGCGCTCTGCTGAATCGGACAGGGATTTCACTGCCCAGTTCCCGGTGCATTTGGCTGGTAATGAATGTACTTCTTGTCGCTGGAAGTAAATTGGAACGATTCGCTGAGGACTTGTTGACACAAGATGCAGTAATATTAATGGGCCAATATTGAGAAGACTCTGGAAATGTGTTTTTTCAATTGTCGGACCCACAATTTTCATCAAGTGTTTGCAGGAGTTTGGCGAGGGGGCCGTCTGGAGTCGAGGGAACGTGATTGAGCACCTCTCCGGCTACTTTAAGATCTGAATGAGGACAAGGCCGTGCGGTGTGGTAAAATGGCTCGTAGTAGGAAGTTTGTAAGAGCATTCTACAGCCCTCAGGGGTGGGGTTAACCGAAGGGTACGATGACAGCCCAGTCAACAAGTTTTGAAATGCGCTCATCTTGCACACCAAAGCTAACGTATACGTGTAGATCCAGTCTTGCAAAATCTGCCAACGCTGGCGAAATCTCACCTGAGGACCTGTTAAACCGCTTTCACAACTAACGTTCTCAGCGTGTAAAGAAGTGACCTAACGGATTCTGTTTGTGGAAAGATCTCTGTCTGTGATTGTATCTTTTTCTATCCTCCACACATGCTCTACTGAGCTTTAAGAAGTAGGGAGTGGCCGCTTTGCCACAAAGTTGGTCCTGTAGTTGTCCTCCCTGTAATTGTCTAGACATTCCCGAGACCGCAACATCACCAATATGATATGGTTACAAACCCAGAAAACCAGAGCAGGCTTCTGTGATTCACTGTCACTCAAACTCTGTGGGTGATAACTGGTTTCTAGATTCAGATAGTATGTGATTTGGGTAAGAGAATAATGAAAATATCTTCCTCGTTGACACTTTTCCACCAAGTTTGTCAAGTTTGATAGGATCGGTTGATTTTTCAATTATTCTAAACTTGCATTCAAATAAATACAGTGTTTAAAGGGATAGTTCACCCAAAATTGGAAAGGCTTTCATCATTTGCATGTTCTATCAAACCTGTATGACTTCTTTCTTCTGCAGAACACAAAAGAAGATATTTTCAAGAAAGTTGGTAACCAAACAACATTGAACCCTATTAACTTCCAGTGCCTAGACACAATACCACAGAGACATTTCTCAAAATATACAGTCATATGCAGGTTTGAACCACATTAGGGTGAATACTTTGAATACTACCAACCGAGGGCACTAAAAAAACTGAAGTCCTGGCCTGGTGTGTGGTGTCCATGCTCCAAAATGCTGTTTTGTGCCCTTCTCCAAAAACAAATAAAAACGAATGCACCCAGACTCAAACAAAAAGGACACCTATAATATAAAAACAGGACATTATAGTATCATGTTGAATAAAACATGAAACTCTAATATAAGTGGACAGAGAGAGAGAAATGAGTTCAAAAATAACTGTAATACTTCTTAGGGGGAAAAAAGGTGTATTTCTTTCCCTCAATTTATTTTCATCCCTTCCCGTGCTTGTTATTATCCTCACCACATGGCGGTGTTGCGGCTGTTGGCCGCAGGCCAGTTAAATGCAGGGTGCCTCTATTAAATGCATCTCTATCTCTAAACCGACTTGTTCTCCACTGATCAGGAAACAGCGCCGAGGTCCCTGCGATTCCCACAGAATACAAACACTCGCTCATGAATCACAGTCACTGAGGAGAGCGGGATGAGTACGTGACTGTCTGTGAACAAAACCTTGATTGAGGCTGTGCAACTAGAATGATGGGCGTTTTTGTACAGGTTTGAAGCGTAGCCGGAGGGGGGTTTCGATGGGCCTGAAAACGCAAGAACAGACTTGTTCCTCCTGCCATTCTATACGTCTAACCTCTCGAAAAAAGCGAAGGAAGAGACAGGTCGAGCTGTCATGCAATAAACGTGCGTTCTGATCATTTATTTAGTTTTTCCAAAGGCGTTCGGCTCTAAATGAAACATGAAGAGGGTTCGGCTCTGAGCTCCGAGCTCTTGCGATAAAAACAGAATCTGCTCTTCGTTTAAATTCAACTTAAACGTTGATTCGCTCTGTGAACCTAGGATATTATGTAGCTACTTTAATATTCCCTTGCAACAATTTTTGTTCCACCTCATTCCACCTTTTCTTAATAAAAATAACCGTCGGGGAGTTTGTAACTGCATTAAATGTGAAAAAAACTGGGCGAGAAGTTGCAGGTTCTTGCGTCGCTAATCAAAATCCAATATGTGAATAGAGACGGTTATTGTTGATTTCTTCTCTCAGAAACTGAGATTAAGAACTACACGCTTGGATCAATCATCGCCAATTAGGCGGATTTATTGTGTGTGGAGACACATAAATTCAAATGACCTATTTTCTTGTTACCGACTACTCTGGAAATCACTCAGCAATGTCCGCCCTAGATGCTTTGCTGGATCCGAACAGCAAAGGTGGGATGGTTATTATTATTATTTTATTAAAACAGCCCTTTATAATCAGCCAAGCCGTAGTTACATAAAAGCTATTGCGTAATTTCATTTTTTCCCACAGTTTGCCGCAACAGCCTTCATGGTTAATTTCACTGCAGTTTAGCAACCTTTATCATTTTAAAAAGGGGTGCCTTTTATTCCATATACCCTGAAAAGACATTCATATTAGATCCTTTGTACGATGTCTTCGTGGACCAATGAACAAGTTCAAAGCCATTGCGTTCCATCGAGCACCAGACGAGTCGTCTATTACAGTGTAAGGAAAGGCATTGGAGTGTCTTCGCTACATTGAAGCATTACAGAACCATCCGCATTTACAGGGTGTGTCAAATACCATCTGCATTTGAGTCGTTGACAAATTTAATTAAAATAAGACATGGTTGCACCATCAAACACACTTACGCCATCAAAATACATTGCACTATCTTAAAAAATCATTATAAAACACACAGAAACAAAACAAACCTACAAACACATAATTACAACAACAGTAAACCTCTCTCTCATTGAGAAATCTAATGGACTTGAGAGTAAAACTTCTTTCCTGAGGTTAGACGTTCACAACACATGTAAGATATCGCTAATGATGATGACTACAAATCTCAGTGCACTCCAACAGTATTTCATTTTGAAATATCTGTGGGACTTAAACACATTAGGACACCAGGATATTATTTTACCAGTGACCCCATAAAGCAATATAGTCTGATTAACGGCACGAAATATGTATTACTGAAATTGTTTGCAGCCACTTCAGTTTTTGAAGAACACCCGTACGCTGCTACACTGTATTTTATATTTAATGTTGTTATTCCAAAACAGATCAAACTGAGTATAGACATGCAGTTATATATAATGGGTAAGTTTAAATGGATAGTTCACCCAAAAATAAAACATTCTGTCATTGTTGATTCACCCTTGTTTCAAACCTGTATGACTTTATTTTTGTTTTTCTGTGGAACGCAAATTAAGATATTTTGAGAAATCAACGTCGGTCAGTGCTGTTTGGTTACCAATGTTCTACCAAATATCTTCTTTTGTATTATCCAGTGGAAAGAAACTCATACAGGTTTTAAAAGGGTGAGTAAATCATGAAACTTTTATTCATTTCAAGTGAACTATTTAAATGTGCTTTAACGTCAACAACAAAAGGGAAGTTTGAATTTTGCAATAAACCAAACAACGATTCCCTTCAAGCATAGAAAACTTTTGTCACAACAATATTTAAGTTCACGTTTGTTCCTCCTCCTGACAATTGTGAGACAACAGGGAACACCTGTAAGTATTCATCATCTGAATAGTTTACGATAGAATGTTTTCGTATACAGGTGACACAATCATTTGTATTGAGGGTAAACAGTTTCGGTGAACTAACAAAGGCCCGCAAGCCCTAAAGTTTGTTGATATATAGTCAGAAAGACCGTCACGCTGAAAGAAAGTCCATGCACTCATAATCACATTTCTGAGAAGAAAAGAAAGGCTCCAGTGAGGTCACACCTTCCATTCGCTCCAATGAGGATCTCATCAGCGTTGTAAACTCACTCTCTGGGAAAACACATCAACACCATCTTTCCGCCGTCAACCCAAATTAGAGTTTAATGACCAGTGTTGCCCATTCACTATTGTTTTCCCCACAGAGCTGTCCCCTACCCACAACCATCTGTATCACCTTCATAATGTTTATCATCCTTCTCTAAACACCTCATTTCCCATAATCACCCTCTCTTGCCTATACAACCCTTCATGATCGCCTCCCGTCTCGTTTTTCCCCTTTGCTGAGATGCATTGTATCCAAGCGATGACCCTCGCACCCCAAAAGCTTTTTCGCGTGTTGTTATTTTCCTTGGCCTTATTCGCATACTGAAGCTCATCACGGCTCATCGTGGCTTCGGTGGGCGGCGTATCCGTGTGGCATAACAGCCTGGCATTCTTCTACTAATTGCCCTGAGCTGGATTTCCCAGAAAGCATTGCACCCAATCAACAGGGACATCCAGTGGGCCTCCTCGAGATGATTGCATGCCCGAGGGTATCTGGATTCAGGGATCAGAAGTCACGGAAGGAGAAATAAAGGTACGGAAGGATGGACCGGAGCGTCAATTTGTTGTCATTCACAGGAGCCGGCAGGTGGATGAAATGAGATGGAGGTTAGGCCGGAGCCAATTATTTTCACCTCTTTGGTTGAGCCCAGCCTACAAAAATGTAGTTTTAAATGCTCGTACTGATCCCAGGACAATCCATGGGAAGAGAGAGACAGACCTGGGTTAATAGATGAGATCATAGAACAACCGTCTATATAAGATTCTATACCTCACCTGGTCTCTATTGAGTTAACTCTATACCTCCCCATCACCCTATTAAAGTGGACACTGAATACAGAGATCTGCAGCCTGGATGCTGACTTTACACACTGAAAATTAACACAGAGATAGAAATGAAGCAATTTTTCTTTTGCATTCTTGCTAGGGGCATTAACATTTATTGTTATTGACATTTTCTCACTTTTTTAACTTAATGTTTTGTTTTTCAAAATAATGCGAAATGGCCCTTGACAATCTTCATTTAATTTTAATTTCCTAAATAATATTATCTCTTCACTTGCTTTTTTTTACTTTTTCTTGTTTTTTGTGATTGTTTGTTTTTAAAACAAACGCCAGCGACATACAATGGCCGTAAAGGCTTTCAAATCAATTCAATTAATAAGCATACTTATAGGTTATCACACAATGCAAAGTGTTAAAACAATGCAAACCATACACTGCATATTCACAATACATTCAGGATCATTTTAGCGAGGATATCAATTTCACCCAAAATTTCTGAATACTGTGATGATTTGTAATTTTTAAATAATTCTACGATCTCAAGATTGTTAAGATGTGTTCTATTGTCTCTGATTTGCACCTCATAATCAAAAACATTGGTAGATTTACATAAAATTCATTGTCATGATTAAATTTAATTGGCCTGTGTCCGTCACTTTTCACAGAAGTCCCGGTTACTTATTAAATTACTAATAAACTGAATTATTAATGAATTATTTACATTTACATTCATGCACTTGGCAGACGCTTTTATCCAAAGCGACTAACATTGCATTGTATCAGACATTTAGCTTCTAACTATGTGCATTCCCCTGGTATCAAACCCATGACCTTGGCATTGCTAGTGCCATGCTCTAACCACTCAGTCACAGAAATATTATAATGAAATATATACTGAAAGAATTGAAATTTACCAATATCAATACTTGGCAACACTGATTTGGAATGAAATGAAATTATGCTAAGTGATTGAAATTTTCTTAAAGCCATTTATGCAAAAATACATGAATAATAAGATATTAGATCATTGAAAGACCATATGCGGCCGAATCATATAGCACAACAATAGTATTGAATAATCACTGATATAACATGGTGGTTTAATATTTACCACGGTAAAAAATTCAAATCCACAACACTATTGTATACAATGATACAAATCTAAAACATGGTGTATCTGTAATACTTAAGAAAAATGGCAATATTATAGTACTTTTCTTGTTCCGTGAAAGGGAGAATGACGACAGACTTAATCATAAAGATGTTTCTGTCTGCGAGTAGCTGCAGGTAATACAGAAGTCAGGACAGAGTGTAACAGTGTGTGCATTGGTGTGTAAGTATCTCCCAGTCATTCCAGCTGAACTCAGGAGGAAGTGTGCCTATGTGTGTCTGTGTGTCCTACTGCAGGTGAGGTGACGGGACACTGTGGACACAAAGACACTGGCATGTTTGTGGGCTTACTGCTGTGACATCTTGAGAGTAAGGATGGAATTTCATCCCTGCAGTTTGGGTCGGGCTATATTATGCCTGCCTATACATTGAGCTCAGATGCACAATAACCATTACGCTGCATCTTTGTAAGGTATCCCCAACCGCTATGCAAAGTCTACAGCACTTTCTACCGAAAAACAAAGAGGCTGTGGGATATGTTGCAACATTAAACTGTCAATATTTTACTTTTCGGAGACTGGTAGCGAGGCCTTTGATGTTGTGCATCTATGGATTGATTTGTAAGACTAAAGAAAACAGCCATTTACCAGTGGTAATGCACTGTATGAATAAGAGCATTAAAATGTACAAAATAAAAACTTGTTGTGTTGAAAGGGCCGCCTCTATCATTATACAGTACATGTTGTGTAAGAGCTCACTAGAGCTGAAGTAAAACAATTATTATTTTGATATATTAAAATGATAACAACATCTAAACATTGAATACAACGAAATCATCTTTTGTATGCCCCATATATCAACGCACAATACTTTACCTGCTGTATATATAAATATATTTATAAATGAAGAAAATCATAACATTTTTGTGATATATACATACTGTGTATATATATATATATATATTTATACATATAAAATGTTTTAGTACTTGCAAAACCGCCATATGGAGACTTCTGTGAATTATTTTTAGGAGACACAAACAAGTTTCTTCACAGTTTGAAGGGATTCAGAGGCATTAATTGAATTTACCAACTCCAACACCATTTTAAATGAGAAAAGCTATTAAAAAACCCATCTTAACGCTCTCGTGTTCACGGGTGGTGAGACAAGGAAGGATCTAGCAACTGAACACGTCTTTTTGGAAACCTTTTCACCACAGATATACATTAAAAGCATTAATTCAGTGTTACTAACTTTTACACAACCAGCATAAGCCTAGAAAAATACTGTGAATATATAAAAAAAATTGACTGCTGAATTGCTCACTTGACATTGTGAAAGAATGCATTCTTCAATCTGTCACATTTAAAGAAAAGAGACAGCAAAGGAAAATCCGCATTAAGAGAGAAAGTTTGAAAGACATAAAAAAGACCCCCTGTCCCAGCATCCCCCGAGTTCTCTTTTACTCTTGATCTCTAGCGGAGAATAAAGAAATGAGCCGAGTGACATGGAGTCACACTCCTTTGTTTACTGTACTTGGCATGTTGTATCACATGCACAAAGAAAAGCAGAAGTCCAGACTCCCTGGTGACTGTCTCACCCACACGCTTCGCAGCCGTGCTTTTCCCGCGGTGTTTATACATTGTGTGTTAACTTGCCTTTGTTCAAACGCTCAGCGGCACTCCTTTAAAATGCTAAAGCAAACCAAACGGACGTGGGGAGCGGCAAAAGTCATTAGCTTCCGCGCCGAATACAACTGTGTGGTGTGGAATTAAGGTTAAAAAATGTTTTGTCATGTAAATGAGTCGACAAAGCCCCTGAGAGGTGTTTAAACCCGTTGTAAAACCCTAATTCTCCAAACACATTAGCATTCCCTCTGTAGCAACGAAGGGCTAAAGTTAGATACCCTGAAAATAAAAGATACACCTCTATTAACATGGAGACTGAGCTCTCTATATCCACACGTTGTGACAGATTACTTGGCAAGTTGGTGGAATTAGACAGACTGTTATAAATGTGCTGGACAGAATTCTAAATAGCTAACATTTCTCACTAAGTAGTCTACCTAAACAACGTGAGCACATCGAGGTGTGAATTATGGTGGGTGGGGTGTTTGGCACGAATCTGACCCCCCTAAATCCTTAATAGAGGTTGATTGGAGGGGGTCAAAAACAAAAGATGGGGAGGAGGGTGCATTCAATGTGTATCAATTCTTCATATTTAATAAAGTTTCAGCATCCCTCTCAATCAGCATAAAACAAACCACAAAAGAAGAACTACAAGTCAATATGTTTTTAACCGTGAACTAAAACACACCTACTATGTGTTTATCTTATTATATAAGATAAACACCTAGTTACGATCAACATGCGAGAGGAAAAAACTAAACCTACTTGTCATTAACACCGTCTGATAGATTTACATAAAACGAATACATAATTCTGTTAAATGGGGGCACAAACAATTTTGGCTGTGTAAAATGGACGTCAAACTGACCCCTGAAAACTACCCAGAAAATCTCCTTTAAAAAGTTTAATGCCATGAAGATGAAGGCATGTTAATTTCACTGACTTGACACTAAATTTAGTATAAATATTAAGCATCTCTGTAGTGGACTGTAAACCTTGCTTGTTCTATAATCTCACACTGTGAAACAAACTGAATATGACTAAAGTCCTTGAAAATTGAAGTAAACTGTAAATAAGTATATTACAAATAAATGTATTGCTGTTGGGCCACATCTGTCAAGATTTAATAGGTAAGGCATTATTCGTTGCTATAAGGTACTCCACATAAAAGATCAAAACTGTTCCCAATGCAAAGTGAAATTAGATTGGTGTGGTTTGTATTTATTACTTTAAACACTTACAAATGTAGTATTTAACACATAGGCCTATATGGGTCTTTAACACAAGAATATTAAACACATCAACATATGGTGATATATATGACCCACATTACAAAATGGACTAAAAATATTGATGACTTTTCTTGTACACTTACTTGAAGTATTGTAAACGGCACATTTTTTTTAATTCTATGTGTAACGGAACACATTAAGCCATGCCAAACATTTCAAACAGTGACCTCATTATGCTACATGTTGATTTCAGCAATTGCCATCCAGGTATGGTCTCTGAATGATTTTAATTCAGCATTTTAATCCAATTTTGCATGAATATGTGTGAGCCCTTGCCAGCCCAAACAAATAACGAGAAATGGCGTTCAAAATCTTGGCAGATGTCACTCGCAATTCGTCGCACTGGAAACGGACAAATGAAGTGCATTGCATTGTGGGATGCAGTTATTCTAGGCATTCGGAAAAATCTAAAACACAGTACTGTATACAGAAATAGTGAGGACAGAATGGTAGTACACTATTCCAAACATAGCCACAGCCTTTAAAAAGCAGAAAACTGGGTGAGCAGCACCTGTGAAGCCAATCCATGGATGTGGAAAACCTCGAGTCCCAGAACTAAAACAGTTTTATTGGAGCATTAAATTATTTTGCTTTGGAAAATGAGAATTGCATCCTAAAAGAGATACAAATAAACCAAAATAAACTTCAAAAGACCAAAGTTTAAATTGCATTGTCTCATGGATGCCAAGAACATTTTTCCTCTTATAATAATACAAAGAAAAGAACAGAAAGAACAACAAAATATGGCTGTAGTCTTTTCCTCTAATAAAAGCTCTGTGAGCTAGTAAAAAGCAAAACACTGATGCAGCCATTTTGGCACACGCATTCATATTTCCAAACCAGAAGAAACAAAGCAAGACAAATGAACCATGCGACCTTTCCGAGACATTAGCCATTTCGTATGTTATCTGATGTAACGGCCCCGCATGCTCATTTAAAGAGCAAACATTTAATGACAATAAGCGTGGCGCTAACTGTTACTAGCATGCCTGCCTGAATGCTTGATAAAAAAAATAACCAACAAACCCTTTTATCACATCCTAACTTTAACCATCGTAACCAACAGCATGAGTCAGCGTGTACTAAAACAAAATGTCCACCCCCACTTCCTCTCTCTACATCCAAAGTAGCGAGTACTTGTGTTCAGTAGTAAGGAATGCTGTCAGGGCCTGTGAGCCTTCAGCCTCGCTGCGTCACACTCATTTAACATCTGCGGCTCCCTATCAGAGCGAATATCTGTCCTAAATGTGCCACGGCACACGCAGCCCCCAAACACAGACTGCATGCCGCACAAAGACCTTCTATATGACAGTTTAGGAGGTGCTCGTGAGGTTGCGCTGGCTTGCAGAAATGAAGACGCAGTGATTGATCCGATTCTGGATGTGTGCCATCCGTGCATGCACAATGAAGACGTTGAAAAACGTAAGAGAGGGCATGGAATTCTGGGTAATTCACTAAGGGGCACAGAGCTTGCACTGCTACGGGCTGGAGACTTCTTAAGAAATAGTAATATTCAGGGGAATCACAGCTTCAAGTGTAAGTGGTGTAGTGCGGTTAAATAAAACCCAAGTTTTGCTCTGGAAGTTAAAACAGGTGATGACATATATAAATTATATGACTAGGTTATATATTTATACTGTTCTTTTTATAATTTCAATATTTTAATGTATACTTTTATTGCATACTGTGGGAGGAGTGTCGTACAAAACATTTCACTATTTCACTATGATCACTCGGCTTGGCCATAAAGAAATATAGCTCACCTTACAAACAAAAATATTTTGTCACAAAGTGTCCCAACCCACTTTAACGGTCAGGTGTGCAGCGTTTAATCATGAAACAGGTTAGAACAAGTTTTTTTAGGGCTTTCAATGAAGGATGTGAATCAATCACAAGTCAATCTGTTGTTCTTTACACTAAACTAGTGTTTGAGGAGAATTCTTGGAATATAGCAGGAACCACATTTAATTTTTTTATTTCTATATTATAATATTTTGACCTTTAAAGCCCCAAGTACCAAATAACTTTCATTATATAGAAAAACAAATTCTTCAAAACGACAGATTTGATTTTATATTCCTTAAGATTAAGGTCTACTAATCCTAAATGCGGGTCTCCTCTTTGTGAGTTCACGAGGAGCTTTGTCACCCGTGGGGCTTGTGTAAGGGGTGATGGAAAATGACATGTCAGCCCCTAGGGTTCTGGAACGCATGGCACCACGGAACTCTTTTTTCTTCTCAGGCAGCTTTCTTGTACGCCTGCAGCACACGCAGCACAGCATCATCATCATCACGGCTGTCTTACAAAAAACGTATACGCATCGGCTCTCCACATACATTAGAGACTGCAGGGTTCACGCATGCGAGGTGAAAGATTACAATGGATGGAAAAGTAATGAACTATGACTGCTGTGCTCGACCGATCTGTCGGATTAGACGTGTGATCCGGATCATTTGTGGGGTGCGGCCTTAATGGCAGCACAGTGTGAAATACACTAAGTATATTTAAAAAAAAGATGCGGCATTGACTGGAGCACCACTCAAATGAATAATATATTCATCTAGGCATCAAATTTTGGATTCGTTTTAATGTCGGAACGCGAAGGAAGGAGTGCGTACCCACATTCTTACATCCAGAAACCTTAAAAAGGTTATGGTGGTAAATAATACCAATGCACCTCAAGTGCAACTTTGACCTTGGTGAAATCCATCATGTAATATCTTATCTCGCATACGCAGTGGAATAAAGGCCATTCCTTTGCCTGATGCAGGAAGCTGCGGAGATGAAATGAAAACACTATCTCTAGAGATGCTGCATCATTTTAATCTTTCCCACTGACGTACGGTGCGGCTCCACAAACAGAAGAAAAACTCAATTTTCAGAAGAAGAATCTCGTGAAAATATCATATTCTGAGGATGTTTCGAGAAGCCGTTCCAAGAGAGAGAATTTGGAAAGGCGCAACGTGCGTCGAACAACCTTGACCGCAGAAATCCTTCAAGAAATTGTTGTTTGATTTGTCGTTGAGATTATAAACCATTCTGAGGGGCGGAAGAAAAATAAAACTTAAAGCCTGAAACGCAGCAGGTTTCATAAAAACAACTTGGAGGTTTGTCCTCAAGGCAGAGGAACCCTTGTCTAGTTGACTTCCACAAATAATGTGAAGGAAAGTGTCACCAAATGCCTAGTGGTCGTACCCGGACACCTGCTGGTACTGAGCACAGACTCTTAAATGGAATTGGGGGTGTTCCCACCTTTAGCTCCGCGGCTGGATTTTACTTTAAATTGAGTGATAGAAGCTGGTAGGGGTTGGTCGAGTTAATGCAGCGCTGTGGGACTGTGAATCGACTGCACAGGCCACCAAAGAGAAAGAAATGGAAATGTTACCACAATATGTTTGAGATACTGAAGGAATCTTGAAGACTGGAATCACCTCTGACCAAACAGAGCGGATCATACTCAAATGAGAAGGTGTAGGGTCCTTCCCGACCGGCTTATCTAAACATACGGACAGTGGGGTGCAAAACGCATTAACCTCTATGTTGTCCTAGGAGCAATATGCGTTTGTCATTACCACTGCCCATGTGTTATTTCTCTCTTGTTCTCTCTCACTCTGCTTGTCCTCTCCTGTTGTTCCTTGCCAGCTTGAAACGCAGCTGCCCAGAGCTCTGTGCTTAGTTGTAAGAAAAAAGAACGTGGGGGTGTGTGCAATGAAGTACAGTAATGAATTGTGACAGTTCCTTCCCAGGGATAAAAATATTAAACCCATCCCATTTTAATGCACTCTCTCTCTCTTTCTCTCTCAATTCTAACCTCTTTTTTTTCATTGCTGTCCTCCTTCCCAATGAATCATAACTGGGATGGGAGACTTCTAGTTATAGGATATTCAAGCAAATCAATCAATTAGCCCTATGTGCCGACTTCGGTCTCAGCGCGGGAGCTGGGGGGCGTGGCCCGATTCTGAAGCGGCAAGGGGTTGGGCGATGCGCTCCTGTTCAGTACTTACTCGTGCATGCAATGGGGTCAACACGTGACCCCCTCCAGCACGCAGAGCATCCCTTCTGCAGCGCTCTGGGCTGGGCACGCAGTACCATCTGAGCGATCTCTAGTATTCCGACAAGCCACGATCGCACGGGGCCACGCGGAGGACAAAGCACAAGCCGAGTAGCTAAATATACATCATGTGCACTCCTGAGATGCGAGCTGAAACAAACCAAGGCAGGGTAAACCTGATTGGGTACCGCAATGGGCTCGTTCGCGTGAAATATGCAGGGCTTGTGTGGGAGCTTGTTAGAATTCAATCCGATGGGTAGAGTAATGACCTCCGCAATGATCGGGGCATTAAACGCAGGCGATTTGTGGCTGTGAAATCCAGCTGAATTTCATTACTTAACAGTCGTCGAGCGAAAAGAAAGAGGAGCAAAAGGGATCTTTCATCTTTACTCCAGAGGAAGCTTTGACGCGGTTTAATCGGCGGCCTTCTTTTCGAGGAGCCTTGAGTCGGTTACGTGTAATCAGACTTTGCTAGTCAACGTGGCATTGACGAACGGCTGTGGTTGTCACGCTGAAACATTTCCCTATAAATACAAACCGTAAATCTGACTGTCCGTGTCAGGTGTGGAAGACAAAATGGCCATTGCAACAGGAGCTAATAAATACATCCACTGCATAAATAAAGCGGTCTTTGAAGAGATGGCAAGCAGCCCGAGAACAGACAACCTCAATCAAACGAAATCCTTCACTGTGAATTATAACAATTTATTGTGGTACAATTACGACATTTATTGATCTCTGAAAAGTGTAAACAAAGTTGCGTTGTGGAACTTGTTGTGGCATTGTGACAGTTTGAGCGTCTCAACAAATCAATATGGGTACAAACAATGGCCTGAGCTGGGGTGGGGCTGTCTGTTTGTCCGTCAATGACAGACAAGGGGAGATTTAGAGGAAGCCGCTATCATTTTAGAGTCCTGTTAAGTGGCAATAGTGGCACAAAAATTACACGCTTCGAATTAAACACAAACATTATGTCATCAAAGCAAGAATGTATACAACTCCAAACCACACTTTTAAGGATGTTAAAGCTGCATTACGGATTCAAGAAAACATTTCTTTGATCCTGACTTTGTTTATTCAGAGTTCTCAAATCAGGAATCTGAATAGCCCCTCTGTAGTCATTATCTTCAATGGGCAAACACATAAACAAAATGAGAGTTAACAAAAGCATTAGATTCACTATCACGCCCCAAACCGAGCATTAAACGCCTTTAATTCAGATATAAAGTAGCATTTAATGACAGTTTATCTGCTTTCCTTGCAGCTGGGCAAGCTTTTCACAGAGAAAGGGAATCGCTATCTGTCAAAATACACAGACCTGTTCTCTGGAAGAGGATGCAACCCCACTTTGTTATGGTAGATAAACACTACAAATTGGAATGTATTGAATATGTCTTTTCTCTCTTTCCACTTAATTCTGTATGAAACATCATTTGATAAATTCAGTGAAGGAAAAGAGTATCCAGTGACTCGATTCGTAATGTAGCCATCGCCGAAAAAGCCAGCCATAACATACAATTTCACCCGCTGTGGGGTTGTGCATCACACAAAGCGAGTAGTCATCACTTCCTGTTTGTTTGTGTCACTGATGTTTTTCTTTTTTAATAGAATGTTGGGGTTTATTTTGTCATAATTGGTCCTGAAATGCTTTCTCTTTATAGCACAGGAGTTTTAAGTGGAGTTTTCCCTAAAATTGTTTAGAAATTTAAATTGTTAAAGTGTACATGCATTGAGGTGTAAAATGTATGTGGATTGTTTAAGTAAAATAATCTGGATTTGGGTAATGAGAGACGAGAAGTGTTTGAGTTCATATTGAAATCTTCGATAACATTAAATACTTTTGATCGCAAATCTGAGCACAGTTTGTGACATTGTTAAGATTTCTTTTGAAACTCTGATGGAGACAATTGTGGAGAAAATGTTTAAGATGCAGAACACTTAAAATGATAGTTCATCCAAATGATAAAAATGGTTTCATCATTTACTCACCCTCTTGTCATTTCAAACCTGTTTGACTTTCTTCCGCAGAACACAGAAGAAGACATTTTGAAAAAATAGTGTTAACTGTCCCCAATTCAATTGAATTGGTTTTGTGTCCATGCATTAAAAGTGAATGGGGGCCAGTGCAGTTCGGTTACCAACTTTCTTCAAATTATCTTATTATTTGTTCCGTAGAAGAAAGCACTTTTCGAAAGGAAATGTTTGAACTGAAAAGAGGTTGAGGAAATAACAACAGTATTTTCATTTTTAGGGGAACTAACACTTAAAGCCAAACTTTATATTTGCTCTCCATTTAATCCCATTTAATCTCTTAGAAGAAATTGTTGAAATAATAAACAGATCTGATCTGTGACTTTCTTCTTATGGGTAAAAATAGCACAGGCTTGGGTTCAGACAGCGTTACAGAAAATGCTCTGATTGAATGCATTACCACATTTGACATTACAACGGTTTCATTTTGTAGTGAGAAATGTATCATCGCTGAAGCTTTTTCAGACTTCCAGACACATTAATGAGAAAACTATCAGCTAAATTCATTTCAGACATCATCGACAAAGATCTTCATGAGCAAGGGAGCCATCAAAATTGCAGGCAGAGATTCAAGCGCCGCTGTAAAACGCCACAATATATCTCTGTAATATGATAAAAAATCCTTGAGGAAATGCTGAACTTCCTGCGAAAGTGTAATGCAGTCGCACTTTTCCAATTCCTCACCCCGAGTGCTTCCTTTACTTTGCACCTTTGCATATGCAAACGGCATTGACGCGCTCACGGCGGAGAACAAAAATGCTGTGTTATTCTTTTATTCTTCTCGAGTTCACAGTTTAAACAAACAGGAACACACGCGGCTCACATCACAGCGTGTGATGATCTTTCATTTATCACCCAATCTGACAAACCGGGTATTTTTGTCAAGAAAACGCTCGATCATGAAGCGCTGACTGTGACTTCACCGCTGATATCTGATTAATCTGTGTGGTAAGTGTGGGCTGTCGGTGCCTGGCGTGGGGCTTCCTGAATGATGGATTTTTCAGGCTGGATGCGTGAAGAGCAGTTGTGGATGTCAAGACTCCCCTGACACACATTCACTGCTGATCAATCTCCTATTCCGTCGCCCCGGGCCTGCCTCACCCATCAGCATCAATCCGCCACGAGTAAATACAGAGAGTGGCTTAATGCATCTCTACTAGGCTCCCATTGGGCCACAGAGGTCAGAGAAGAAACTCACATACATAAAGATCCAAAGTATCTCGCAGTAGACAGGAAAACCTGTTTTTCTGAGTCATGAGGGATATCTCAAGGCCGCCCACATTTCAATCGTGGACAGAAAATCAGAAATGGGATCTTTACTGTATCCAAATTGTTTCTCTGAGTTCTTCCTCAATGAGATAAACTGGAGAGCAAAATCACGCTTTTGTTTGGAGTCTCCTTCATATGGCACGAATAAATGTTTTCTGTGTCTTTGGTGTGTTATAAGCTGCCCATGCATGTATTAGAATTTAAAATTAAAGAGTCGGAACAAAAGATGCATTCTATCGAATCTAAGAAATCCTTACCCAGACCTGCCTGAAACGCCACATGTAACCACACCCCCCCCAAATTTACATCAGTTTGTGGTATGAGTTGACTTAAGATCGCCCAACTGTATACGCAAGTAAGGTGGGCTTAAATGTGAGTACAAATTGCTTTGTAACATGATGTTCCAAATATGGTAAGAGGTGTTACATTTCCATCACACGCTTGCAGTATTCGACCTATCACTACGTACTGGTTAACTGGCCAATCATAGCACACCTCGCATTTCAGAGCGATGACCTTTGTAAAAAACCTCTGCGTTTCAGAGAGGTGGGGCAAAGAGGAGATACAAAGATGCATGTGGAAAATATAGTGTTTTTTAACTTTAAACCGTGTATACATATTGCATTACATCTAAAACAAACAATAATATTCAGTTTAGCCGTGTCATGTCATATGCATGACCCCTAAAATGCAAATATTGAAATTTTTAACAACTTTGGTATTTTTGCAAAACTGAACAGTGATCACTGATCTCGTCTCAACTTTAGAGACAAGAGAGATTACTAGAGTATTTTACTTAAATCAAAATCTTGATTTGTTTTTAATCTCATTGTGAAGTAGAAAAAATTATTGTGATGTTAATTCTTCATTTCTGATGCTTCCTTCCAATGTGTAAGAAATGTTAGTTTAAACTCATCACTTCTTTCAAAAGACCAATTGACAAGCTATGTTATTCAAATCATCATTAACGTTCTATTGTTTTACTGCAGGTCATAATCGTCTCGATTCTATTTTTATTTCAAAAAGTATATAGCATAAGGTGATACTTAATTAAAAGCTAATTTACATCTCCTGAGCTATAATAAAGCATAGCTTGAACAATAAAAGGTTTCTGAGCACCCTACACAACCATTACACCTTCTTAAACTCCTGCGGTTAGCGAATGTATTCAAACAAATCATGGACTATATACACCCACACTTACTCACTCATTAAGTCACACAGACACACACACACTTATCAAATCAGGATCACACAACCGCAGAGTCAGCATGTACTCCAGGGGATCACATAAATTACAGCAACGTTTCAACATGGCCCCAAATCAACATGCAATCAGGACTTGGGCAACGGCCCGGCCTCTCAATCTTTGCTTTATCTCTGAAATCATTATGCGCACTAAATGAAACCCTGCCGAAACAAGTGCGTACAAGATGTTTCAATCTAATGAATAAAAAAACGTAATACAAGGGAATGTGACCCATACGAGGCAAAATGCTTGAAGCGGGGGTGCAGCATTAATTACGACCTTATGGTAACCGTGGTGACACTCGCTTGGTAAATGCTACTCCTACTTCCTTTTTAGTGTCCTGGCACTATAGCTTGATTAATCCCGGAGAGAGAACTTTAATCCTGATCCCTACAAGTAAAGCCCAACGGGACCACCTCCTCCACCAACCCGGGTGAGGAAACATCTGGGTTTGTCGTTCTAGGCAGGTTGTTTTAAATCTATCAATATGAGTGTTCCAGACAGATCACCATAAACAGGGCAATGCCGAATTATTTCTAGTCAAAGAGTAGTCATATATATCTATGCATTTGGCAGATGCATATATTCAAAGAAATTTATGTGTATTTAAGATGTGCATTCCGTATCTGTATTCACTGGGTAATACCAGTGGGTATTAAAACTATGACCTCTGTTATATTGTGAAGTTCCTTTTATGCTGTTAATGTTGACCAATGCTGGGTGAAGACCAAACACGAACAATCGTGTCCACACTCTTTACTACTTGTGGGAAAAGTGACAAAATGTTCAAACAAACAAGGTACATTTTGACAGCACCAATTGATGGCATGAAGGAATCAACCAACGAATAGTTTACCTGTGCACATAACAAATTTCACACTTCACCTCAACACATCAACAGATAAATGAGCTATTTTAAAATCAACCCAATTGGACCGTTACATTTGCATCCCATGTGCCAATTACCCAAGTTTCCCCACATACATGTCGACAAACCAATGTGTATATCCCGTCAAAATAAATTATGAGAGGCCTTGTGAACATTCACATTAAATGGAAGTGTCACAGGGACGCCCCCCCATCGCCAAGATCAAATGTTCTTGCCTTCCTTGTAGGAAACTGACAAAACTGTCTTGTTTCCTCTGACAGCCCCCGTTGGCACCTGATCTCTTCGTGAACAACAGAGAAGAGAGCGAAAGGTTGTCTTGTGCGAAACAATCTTTGGCTGATATACGGTGACTGACGTTAAAGACGAAGCTTTGACAGGTACTGTGGGCGGTAGGGAGGAAGAATTAGGAGATTAAAGGACCTCAATCATTGAGAACATACAGTAAAAACGTCCACAAAACAGAAAGTAATACATCTCTGAGATATGTGTTGGAATGTACGAAAAACAGGAACTGTAACTAAAGGGCATACAAATACAAACCACACACGCTGACTTATACCCAACACAGATCCGTCATCTTAACCAGTTCACTCTTTCATTTCACGCTCATTAGTTTCCACAAGGAAGATGTGCTTCAAGAAAGACAGCCGTCATTAATTGTAGGGGACATGCAAAGACACGACCAGCAAAAGTTCACACAAACATTGAGCCAGTCTATAGCGTAGATCAAAACACAGTGAAAAGCAAGTAACACAAGTTTGACTATAACTGAATAGTTCACGACAGCGGGGAACATGAGGCTAATACCTGCCTGCTGCTCCGACACGTCTGCAGGCAGGTGCCGCAACTCTGATTTGTACCGCAACCAAACTGCAGGAGAGAATTAATTGGGCGCAATGTATTTAACACCTCCCTCCAGTGATGCGTGTCATTGGGAGGGAATTGAAGAAAAAACAAAACAACACAGCACTCTGTATAAGAGGACGACTTAATCCACACGCACAGACACCCTACCATCTCATTAAACCTCAAACACTATAAACAAACAACTTCAATTTTGTCTCTGACCCTTGAAAAACACATCATATGGTTGAGAAATCTTCGCCTTCCAATGAAACTGTCCACAAAATTAAGAATACTTCATTGTGTCTTCTGAAGTATAAGCTGTCTCAATGAGGGTGATAGAGCTGGTTCTCTGTGAGGTCGTTCAGGATCACATTTTCCATCAAACAGGAATGAAATCTTTAGCAATGAATGTGGTTAAACTGAGGAAAACTCTGGTGTGAACCCTGCGGTTAAAGGTGAAATCCTGGTCAGGTTTGATCAATTTGCAGTCATAGTTGTTCAACGAAGAGCAGAGTGTTTTTTCTTCATTCTCAATGTGATTTTTTAACGTAGTTAACTTCCGTACAGACTGTTTTTCTGAACGTTTAAAGATTTGATAACTGATATGATAGAAGAAACTTAGTCAAACACCAATAATAAGTCTTATCTCTCAATTTCTTATTCTTGAGAAAAAACAAAGCTCAGTAAAAGGTAGTCACTGAAAGAGCTTTTCTCCGACCACAAGCGTCAGGGTTCACAACTCCATCTGACCAGTGTTGTTCCAAGTTGTTATGGAATAAGATCAACTCACAACTGATAAAATATATTTTATACCAACGTAATGCATGGTTAAAAAATAGAAATAACCTTTTAAACGTTTTTAGATGTGACGATTTTAAAATTCCCCGTCATTTCAGGGTTTCCACTGACTGTTGGGCCATTTAAAATAATGAATCTAGTCTCAAGGTCCAATTTCAAAGCAATATTTCATTCAGATAAGAAAATGTGGTTTTAAAATTTTAAGGTGCAAAGTGCTTGGGTCCAACAATGATAGGTGTTTAAACCAACATCAGCAGTAAGAATGATATATGTATATAACACTCATATTCATATGCACTACATGCAGACTTTGCATCAACAATTAAAAAAAAGAAAAACAACTGATCTTGAAAAAAATACATTTTTAATTTACATGGTTATCCTTTCGAAAGTTGTGCATCAGTTTAAGCTATGAGACTGTCTCAGTTTATTAATGCGCATGCTAATGTGCTAACAGTTAACAGCGGGAGAGTACGTCTGTCTGCCTGTCCCGTGCCGGAATTCCAGGCATGGCACTGCTGTCGCCCATTTAGAATCCTATGTTCTAGTGCCCTGATTACTGTCGTCCTACTCCAAACCCCTGACCCCTGCTTCCCCGTTGGTCAATGCTGCCACAAATCCGAAAAGCCTCCCAGCATCTCCATGGCGACTGACCCTGGCTGAACAGATGGCCTCAGTGTGCTGAGCGGCAATTAAAAAGGGGAGAGTGCAGTGGAGAGAATGAGAGAGAAAGTGGGTCAGGATCAAGGGGAAGTGCGGCCCGACTACACTTCGCTGCACGTCCGCAGTATAAACACACGTTCTCATGCACACGTTGCGTACGTACTCATAAACACACCGGAGCGTTCGTCTACACACCGCACGCAACACTCCCCCCTCGTTCTCCGTGCTCTCCATTCCCTAACAAAAACAAATGCCCTCTCTACTCCTCTCACATCACGGAGGCACAGCAGGAGAGCTGGTGCGGCTTAAAAGCTTTGAATCTGCCCAGAGAAAAGCCGTGAGCATTCATTCCCCCCAAAAACTATTGAGGATCTATCGATAACGTCCAAAGTCAAGAGCCCCAGTCAAGAAAATAACGCCGCCAAATCCCAGCCAATTGGATTAACCCTTTCCAGTTCGTCCCCGCCTCCTTCAGCTTAACTCCTGGTGATTACTTCCACTAGCACAGTGCTCTAGCACAACCTTCACATTAATTCCTATTCTAGTAATTCACAAACAGTGGGCTAAAAACTCCCCCTCAACTCGTGGGCCTAATCCAGTTGTCATCCGTGTTGTGTTCCCAGTCAAGTTGCCCACATTGTAATTCATTAATGCATTGCATCACTACCGCAAGCTCAACTTGAAACTAAATAAGGATAACGAACCAGTTTAATGACCACAACACAGTAAATATAATGATTCTGTCATTTAATGGATTCATAAATACCGAAGCATTGCTAAAACATCTGGCAGAGATTAAGTGTTTGTTATGGAAGTTTTAGGGGTTTTGGAAGTTTAAGCACCCCCAACGCGACCCTGAAGAAAAACTGGGGAAAAGATGGAAAAACAGTGAAAGAAAAACGCTGAAGGGACAAATGAATGAACATATTTTACTTTGAACAGTTCTTCATCCAACCAGCAGTCCCGTGGAGCTCAGAAACGTGGCTCAACTAAACAGGACGATCTAAGCGTGAACTGCGACCGACCCTGGAGCAGGCCTTCATTAAGTGGTGTAACGCTCCCCTAGTGCATCCCCCGCAGATCATGCATGTAAATCAGCCCCCCAACCCAATTACGAAAAGAAACGCTAGGCTTTAAGTTGTTTTACAGCGCACCTCAGGACTTGGCAGCGCTGATGGGTCACATCCAAGACCTTGGTGTTTTCATTCCAGATAAATCAACAGTTTGGGATGCTCGATTGATTTCCTCTCTCTTATATTTTCAAAATGACATTTGTTGTGCCCCTTCCTGTGTGCAGTGTCTCGACTCTAAAGGGAAAAAACAGACCAAAGAACTGTTTGAAAGATGACCCATCAACGGTCGGTGCAAACAACTGCAGCGAGAAAGCAAATTATCCGTTTGCATTTAAAAAGAAGCGGATGGCGGCAGCGCCAGCGTTCTCTGCAGCGAATGTATTTGCCAGAAAAACTTTTACTCAGCCTAACCTCCACTAGAGCCTGCTGAGAGAGTAGGAGTGGAAGGCATGCTGGTGTAGGCATCATAAAGTGCAACATTGTCTTTGGCTGTAGGCATGTTGTTGGGAGGTGGATTATTTAGCTCGTATGAGTAAATGCCCCCCCTTCTCCCTTGCCAGATATAACTCTTGGCAAAGATTGAGGCACAACAAGGATTTGGCATTCAGCATCAACTGACTCCACAGCTTTTATGGCTTCCATACTGCCTTATACCACAGCTAAACCAACCGCTGCGTCTCAAGCAGCGAGCCAGGGACTAACCTCCCATTCAGCTCTCCTGGCACAGCGGCTCTGAGAAGGTGCGAGGGGAGGGGTGAGGGTGGATCTACTGTGAGAATAGGGTGAAAGGGTGCAGGGGGAGGGTGGTATTGTGTCTATAGTTTTCCCAAAGGAGATAAACGGTACCTGGCAACTCTTGTCTGGAAGAGTCAATCCTTCAGCTCTCCTGATATGAAACACAAATCTAGACTTTATGGGAATTTGTTTCTGAGACTTTCATGTGATGTCACTTACACCTGTTGCTGGGACAATTCCCATAAAGCACCTTGGGTCTTGGCCAAATTGCTGCTAGTGGGAACTCTATTTATCAATCCTTGATCTTAACAACTACCCCAAGAAAATTTTTACCACTACATGCAATCTTTTGTGTATCAAGCCACATCCCTTAACAATTATGCATTTAAGCTTGACATTTGTCCTTTGGCTCATGTTTGAACAGGCGTTTTTTATGACCTGGATTACCAGTTTTCTAAACAAACGTCAGAACTGGTGGCTCTTATATTGTGATTCAAATATACTCTTCCTTGGGGGATTTTTACGCTTTATCTACATCAAATGGTAAACTTTCAATGACCTGATCCACAAGATCGGATTTCAAGGCTTTTAATGTCAATGCAAACTGCTGCCTGTGACCACTGGGGAAATGCGCTATTATTGCGATAGAAAGGAGCCACACCTTGTCACAGGTGGAACTCGAATGATTTAATCACAGGTGAGATGGCAGGTTTTTATAATGTGTTCGCAGACAAAGGAACTGTCCATGGACTAAGAATAAGTAGTGCTTGGAGCAGCCCATGGTTGAGGCAATGAACAGTGTTAAACATTCGTTCGGCCATCAAAGTGCATGAACAAAATTATCTGCCATCACATCTCTTGCTCTCTCTTTCTGCCTTTTGCTTCTGTCACTCAAACACACAAACTCCATTCCGCCATCTTGAGGCATCATACGCATGCTCCAAAACGGAGTTACTGATGATGTACAGACCCCCAGACTCCCATAATCAAAGGTAACGTGGACATACTTTCCGCAAATACATGCAACATACGAAAAGCCCAATTTGATGCTTGTTGTATGGGCCCATTTTGGCTCAATCTTTCCCTTTCTAAATAAAGCAGTGACACGGATCTGTGCAGTCATGCCTTAAACTGGTGAATCGATATCAGACTACATTAGTAACTTTGGCATCAGAGCCTGCCAGGCCAGCACAGGATCAATGCCAAAACAGCAGGCTATCTTCTAGTTTATCTTCTGCTTTCACTCCCCAACTCTCTGTCTGCATCCCTACCTATTAGGATACGAATGAAAAGTTTAATCCAAGCATGTAATGCTAAAAGACAGAATTTCAATAAAAAAGCACCGCACTGGAACTGCAATTATTTCAAGGGATTTAAAAATATTGCAATGTGGACCCTCATCACCGAATTTAACGGCTCAATCAGTGGCTGGTTTGAGATTTCAGAGATGTTCGAAGTGGGTGAGCAGGTATTGATCTCAGGTAGCCCTATCTGAGCACTTGTCTGAATCTGTATGGAGTCGGTGGGCCGCAGTGGGAGCGGATAACTAAACCTGTGTTTGTGTTTCTAAAGCAGACCCCCTTCCCCCACCCAATCCCTCTCTCTACATGCAAGCTGTTGCTTTGAAGCGCGCTCTGCGCTAACGACAAGGCTGCAGCCTGGAATATAAAACAAGCAACTAGCATAACTCATTAAAAGGGGAAACATTTCATCTAAAGCCCCTTTAGTCTCTCATAATGCTTACAATATCTGTCGCCACACAATTCATAAGTAGAGAGAGACCTTGAATAGACACGATCACGGCATTGATATCATAAATTGATTTGTGTCTAGGAATAGGAATTCTGCTATAAAGTTTGTTCCCCGGTATATCCTCAAGAGCTACGTGTTACATACATTTGTTATAAATGTAATTTTTTGGTTTGCATCTATCCACTTAAACAAAAAAGAAAATCTAATTTGATTAAGAATCTTTTTTCAAGTGTTTTATAAAGTACTGCATAGTCATGTTATGTAATACTATAATACTATACTATAATACTATATACTATATACTAGGAGTAGGTTAAATATTAAGCCTCACTGTGATACAAAATTACTAATTTTTTAATACAGATTTGGTCAAACCTCCCACCTCACCTCCAGACATTCGCCCTTGATCACACCTTTATCTGGCGATCACACACTTATCACTCACACATCCATTCGGTACACGATCCGTGGATTTACTGTCCCACCAGAGACAGCAAAGACAGAAATACTACGGCCACAGCCACAGAATTCCTATTTTCTATTCCCCAGCCTGACACTTTTCCACCGGCCAGTAATCGTCAGTCCGTGTTTCTTTAATGGAGGCACATCAGACCAGCTGTCTGTAGTAAATTGACTTGTTCAGTCTGAAGGGCCCTGTGCGTGTGCGAGCGTGTGTAACAATCTGATCTGTTTTATTTCAGGGGCAAACACGTGGTTTTAACAGAAGTCCAGGAATTATCCAATCCCTCAATCCCAGATCAGAGCTCTGACGAAGCAACTCTGCTTCCTCAGTCTGACACCATTGCCCCTGCTGGATGCCTCTCGACAGGACCCTCACGGCTTAATCTCATAAAGAGCCTGTGGAGTGAAGTCTGAGAAAGACTACAGCCTGTAGAGAATATACTGGTGGATATAAAATCATACACAACACACATTTCTAGTAACATTAAAATGATATAAATAACTATTTTTTTTTTATTCAACAATATCAAACTAATAATATTTGATGATGTTTTTTATACTTAGGGCTGTTTTTATACTAGGGCTATCGAACGATTAATCGCAAGTAATCACATCCCCAAAAAAGGTTTGTGTATACATAAGTCTGTGTACTGCACAAAATAAATTTGTATTTATAAACACCTATACATATTAAGATAGGTATTTATTTATATTAACCAATAATTTAAATTATAAATAAATATGTATATCTTTTTTATTTCATATTTTTTTATATATGGATGTTTTTCTATATATGTAATGAATATACGTAACTTTTTTTCTGGATGCAATTAATCGTGACTAATCGTTTGATGAAATCATTTCATGACTAGAAAAATACACAAATTACTCTTTTACTTCACATTTCTGCAATATCAAACGCAGCTGACTGACACATAACAAGACTTTGTGCTAATTAAAGTATGTTTGCTTGGAAAACACGAGGATGCCTCCTCATGAGAAAAATAGCATCTCTCATTGATCTTTTTAATATATCAATTATTTCTCTTAAAAATAAAGTAAAGCGTGTATCTTCTCAAAAAAAGTCAGAAATCTCACAATTGTCTCCAAACTGTACTCAGATTTGCCAAGTCTGCAATAATAAATCAATATTATTAAAATGTTTGATATGAACTCAAAAATCCATCAAATCAAGATATGTATTTCATCTATACATATTTACTATATATTTTTTTCTTATATGTGGATGTTTATGTATGTTTTTATTAATATGAAATTAATTTGCACAATACACAGACATATATTATGTAAACACAAACTTTTATCCTGGATGCGATTAATCGTGATTCATCGTTTGACATCCCTGATGTATAATAAATATTATAATATATATTTTAAATGATATAAAAAAGTTAATATAGGTAAATATCAATATTCTAAAACATATGTTACACATAAAATGTGCAAATTATTTCTTAAATTATAATTTAGTAGAGTCTTTCGAAATTAAATTCTTATTTAACATCCCGTGGGGCGTAGCCTATACAATTCAACATGTAAATCAAAATGGAAAAGGAATACAATTTTTACATTTGAAATGTTTCCAATCCTAAACACAACAGCACGACAGTAGAGAAAAAGAGGGAGGAGGAGAAACCGCTGCAGTAATACAGCTGAGGTCTCTGTTCACTGAGTGGAAATTCAAGTGTTGGAGGATGGGTGAGCTTAACTATTTAATCTCTAAATCGAGATGAGAATCGCTAAATCAGATTAATACCAAATCAGAACAGCACATGCGAGGCTGGCCCCGTTTATTGATTTCCTTTTTCTTTACTCGGCTGATTTGGGCGTTTTGAGTCGAAACAGAACAGGATTTCAGGGGTCTGAAGCAGAAAATTGCAGCTGCGCTTTGCAGATAAAACAAGAACTCCATTCGTACTCCTCATGATGGCACTACGGGATGCGAGAGGGGGTGTCGTTTGATCGGGGACCTGGAAAACAGGTGTGTATAGCGGTGCGGACTGGGGAGACAGTCGCAGGTGCACACAAACACGTTCTGCACAAAGACATCACATACTCTCTCATCCAGAGAATGCTAAGGATGAAAGTGCCATGAGCAGGCTCTGTTCCAGAACATAGTGAGCCGCCCTACTGCCTACACAGGCAACATCCTAACCAAAATAACACCTCAAAAGTGACTCATTTGGAACGCTCTACATGTGCAGAAAATCACATGAAACCCTCAAAAAAGTTGACTCTCAACCATTTCTAATAGAGCTAAAATTAGGTGAAATAGTCAATTCTTAATTAGATTAATCCTCTAAAGCAATGCTTTCAGTATTCAGTGCACAACCTTGAATTAATTTACTACGGAGGTGAAATGCATTATGGGATTATAAATGCATCTGTTCTTGATTCATTTACAACCTTGAAGTAATTTATTACTGAGATGCAATGTATTATGGGATTGCCTTCACAACAAAATGCTTGCTACAGATGCAGGAGGTGATGTCACGGTCAGGTCAACCCAACGCTAACAATGCGTTCCCGTTTACACACCTTCCCAGCCCAAACTAAAGACCCACGGGAAACAAAGAGCAAGCATTTGTGCATGCGCGTGTGCGTCCATGTGTGCGTTAATTTAGCACTTACTCTGTTTTTAGGGTTATTTGTTCAGTCAGCTGTGCAGCGGTGAAACACTCACTGCTGTCACATCCACTCCATTATTTAGATCAGGAGCTCTCGCTCATGTTTAATTCACCGTTGATAGGCTAGGCCACATCCAGCACCGAATAAACATGCTCCACAGACTGATGACATGGAGCGGAAGCTTTAATATGATACAAATGTGATATATTAAGTATTTGCAACGCAAAGGGCAAACTCTTTAGGTAGATACATCTTTGAATATGTCATGAGGGCTGAATTCTGGGTAGAGAAAAGGGGGAAGGGGGAAATCACTTACAATGTGAATTTACTGACTGACAGGATTGTTTATTTGCACAACTCTCTGCATTGTGCACCGCACTCACAAATTATCCAAATCATGTATGCCCAAGAAATTTGTGCTGAATGCTTTTTGCACAGAACCGTTCCCTGATCTTTCTATTTTGAGCGTTGTGTTGTTTAGGACTACTAAAATATAGAGATTGCATAATTTTCTAGGCAGCTGATTTATCTCTCTAAATCACCAAAAGTGCACTTGTCAAACAACACATGTCGGTATGAACTTAATATGCTCATTCTTTGTTGATCTTCCTTTGAGGACATTATTTTAAGACTAGAAAAATACACAAATTTCTATTTTACTTCACATTTCTTCAACCTTAAACGCAGGTGACTGACACATAATAAGACTACAGTATGTACTTATTAAAACATGTGTGCTTGAAAAACACAGGCATGCCTCCTCATGAGAAAAATGACAGATCTCTGTAATATCTCAATTTCTTTCATCTAAACATTCATTTTAGAGCTAAATTTCTATTTTTTTATTTTTATATCGCCTATGCAATTTTAGGGTAAACATCTGAGACTAAGCTGATACTTAAAGGGGTCATATGGCGCGAATATGTGTATATATATGTTATAAATTGTCCATGCACGTATTAGACACGTAAAATTGCAAAAAGTGTCGGAACAAAAGATGCACCCTATCTAAAAACGAATGCTCACCCAGACCTATCTGAAACACCTCGTGTAACCACACACCCACAAATCTATGTCAGTTTGTGGTATGATTTGATTACGACCGTCCAAATGTATAAGCAAGTACGGTGGGTGTACCTGTCAGTACGATACCTTTGGAACCTGACGTTTCACCTTAGTAATATTATTTTGCTCTAACTTTCACTGTTCTTCCCTAGCCCAGGGCGGCTTTCCATGTATCACCCCAGCCTTACCGGAGGAATTGGACTGAGCACTCATCTGCATGCTAATGTTTAACCATTCAGCCCAAATGTCTGTATAATCACTTTCACAGCACAACTCCATCCGGTAACTGCCCTGCCAAACGCCACGCCATGTGTTACTGGCAGGCAGTTACGATCATCTATCTCCCAAGGAGGAAAGACAAACGGACTGAAAGACACACAATAAAAGACTTCCCTGGCCTCCTCGTGACCTCTCGAGGTTAAGCAGCACTTATTGAGGTCTGGCTGATGAGTTCTCCAGGTTTTTCACCCTTACAAGCTCTAAGATCCTTCGGGGGACACCTGCTTCTGATCAACGTTGTCTTTTATTGCCCTGCTTCATCTGGCTTTGGCATTTCAAAATATCTACTTCAAATAAGAACGAGGTAATCGCAACCGTGGCTTAACGTGGACTAGAATATGTTAAAATTCTGAGAGCTAATTAGGTGAATTTCATTGTGAACAGGCCAACGTCAAACATCTCAAAATAGCGTTGAGCTTTTAAATAGAAGTGGTTTTTGGCCGCAGTTAACGGCGCAATCAAATGTTAAATCTTGGATACAATACACATTACGAAAGCCGACAATGAGGGTGACTAATTGAAATAAATGTCATCTGTAGTGGATGCCGACACCTCCGCTGCTCGTCATTCACACCGTAAGCACCAATAAGCAACAAGCCTGATGGGTAAACAGAACCAAGGGTGAAATTATTCAAATTTCGCAAAATCAAGTTTGCATGCTGCCAAGTTATTACTTGGATTACATTTCTGATCTAGACAAATTCACATTGTGAATAATTGCATTGCTGTGGTTGATGTTCATCCATCATTGGAAGTGTTCATTCCCCCAAAAATGTTTAATCCAACTAAAATGAGGATTTGGAGTCGGGAAAATCACTTTAACTTGCCTGAGAGGCAATGATCTTTATGACTGAATATATAGACCTATCCCAGTTACCCTGAAAACACAATAAAGCGCAGTCAATTAAACAGCGATCTGACAGGAAGTGACACGGGAGGGAAACTTATACTCGGTTCTCAGAACCGTATATGGTTAAATGGCATTCATTCTGAAAGAATTTCCAAAATCTAAACTGTAATCCGATTTGCTTGCTTTACACAACTTGCAGAAGCAAGAGCAAAGTTAACAGGTTCATACAATGAACATTTCTGGGAATGACTTAATTTTGCAGGCTAGTAGCAGGTTGGTTTCATTTATTTCCGATAAACTCTACCATAAATGGCACATAAAACCAAATTAACAACAGTTGCTCACAGTCATTCAGACAGTGAGTCAGACAAGTGAAATAAAATAATCTGGTTCAGATGTTTTTCCCTGTGTCAAAAGTCTGGCTATGCGAAACCAACACGACCACAACACAGAATTGGACAAGCGCGGCCGAACAATATAGCGAGATCATGTTTTGACACCAAGCGTTTTGCGATTTTCAGCATTTGCCCAGACAATATATTCTACCTACTGAAGCGTACTGAGTATACTGCTTTCTGTTTTGGCACATGCAATTTCATTTTGAGCACCGCAATGGACGGCTCACGATAATAGCTTTCCACGCTGTTAATTTCAGGAATGGCTGGGCACACCTCACAGATCATTTCTGCTTGATGATGAGGCGTGGAAACCCATCCTCTCCTGATCCTCGAACACCATTCTCTTACCTGTAGAAGTGAAATTTACTCCTAACTTTGTGCTTTACACTGCGGTAATTAAAAGATTAACAAGAAAAATCACAATGGCTCTGTTCTAAAACAGGATACTAGGGATGCTCGTAAAGTTAGCAAGGCTTCTGAGGTATCTTTGGAATAGCCTGTGAATTAAAAGTGTGCATAAGATGGCAAAAACATTTTTTTTGAAGCCGAGCCAGTGTCGAGCATTCGACTCATATACATTTCAGGTATACAGCCCTCAATAAAAGACAAAATAATCTTCCATAACAACTGAACAACACCACTTCAAATGAAATACAATATGTTTGTCTAACAAATACCTTAATATGCATATATAATGAAGGCTATTGAAAGAAATAACCAAATTCTGAAAAAAAATTGGTGTGGTAAAGAACTGCCTGCATAATTCATTAAAAATGCACAACAAAACCCCATTTCAGTGAAAAGTTATGCTGACAAATGAACCCAATAAACTAGAAACCGGCCGTTTATGGATCACATTGTTAAATGCCTTCAAAGAAAAGCAGTTAAAGTTGTTAAAGGCTTTAGAACTTCTATTTTCTAAACTACTGTTTTGTCAATTAACCTTTTTTCAAGCTGATTTTAAGCCCTACGCTGCTTCTGTTCAAATTTAATCCATCTTTAATGTGAATTAAAATTTCTTTAAAGTGGTGTGGGAATCATGTAAAAGTAACCCAATGCAAAAATAATTTACTTTTTTTATTTATTCATGCTTAACTCGGAAAACACGATTTGGAAACACAATTGAGGAGCGGTAGCCATCTGTCTTAGTTCAGCGCAGTTATTTATGGGTGGGGTAGTAGAACAAGTGATGGTTTTACACCCACAGGCACACACACAACACACTTGTTTGCCAGTTCAACCATTTATTGTGCGGGTCAAAACAGCTTGTATATCACTTAAAGCTTCAAAAGGTAGGTGACATTAATAGTCTCACCCTTTGACCCTAAAGTGAATGACTGAATTCCGGTCTTTACACATAAAGAAATGTTTAAACCCATTTGACACAAAAGGGTGCTGAGCGTTGGCATGGAACGACACATTTTTCCCTCGCTGAAAAAACTCTTTTGCACTTATGAGAATGACCCCAGGCTATCTGATATTGCTCATCAGAGCAATTTAGGGAACATTGGCAAAACTCACAAATTTAAAATTCCACTCGAATATGGCTTTCACAGTCAATAGGATAATCAAAACAGGCAAGGGGGGAATATCACAAGATGTTCTCCTCTTCTTGAGTGAACCACTTCAAACAAAATTCAAACATGATTCCTGCAGCCAGAAAACTAATCCTGATCTTTTACATGAACCAGCGGATCATCTCCACACAAATCAGGCAAGACTCTCTGATCAAAGAGCGCAACGCACAAAATCAGCTGTCACGTTCTTTGGAAAAGGGACTTGTGGGTACCAAAGCAAGCCGGGTGTTATGTCTTGCGACACTGTGCAAGTATAACTTTGAAATAAACATAAATAGTTCAGTTGTTTAAAAAACATTCCTGGTTTTATTGCAAACAATACATTAGTTTAATTTAACAACCCACATGAAAAATGGCCGAGTATAGTATCTAGTAAATTGTAGTATACTCTAGCAGTCAAAAGACTTTGTTAATGCACTCTATATGACATCCTTTACAATTCACTATAGAGAATTGATAAACTGTACCAAACATTGTGGTTTACTTAAATATTACTATGGTAAGGTTAAAAAACACTACAGTATGAGATACACTACAGTTTACTATTAAAACATACTTCAACATTTTAAAGTTATTCCAGATAGTTCCAAACATTCCAATAATTTGTTAGAACAATTCATGAACGTAGTAATCTGCCATTATGTTGAAATTCCCTTTATGATCGTTTTCACCAAGAACAGTTCTGATACATACAACTGTCAAAATTGAAACGCAGGTACATTATGGATATATTATTGATATTATGATTTAAATTGGTTGAGAATTGTGTCTGATTTAAATGTCTAGCTAACCATTAACACGAGAAACATGTCAAAACTGACTCAATCAGCCTTTTTTTCAACCGATTGACATGAAACCTGCTATTTGTAGCTAAATCAATCATCAAAAGAATTTGGATGAAAAAAATCTGCTGCCGCATCTAGTCAGGAAATTATTCCATTTATGAGCTCCATTAATAAAGCTCCTTTCATTGAATACATGTAGTACCTGAAAGTGCTCCTAAAACAAATGGAAAAGCATTTTGGGCAGTGTGCCATATTTCTACTCTGGATCTACCCTGACTGCCTACAACACACGTCACTTTCCTGAGAATTTCACCTTGAAACATCCCTTTCATCCCTTTTTTTGATGGGTCCACACATAATTAAAGTACAGATCAAGGGTTTCCCATGAAAAATTCCACACGGCACCATTATAAACGCTTTAAAAGCTTACCATCCTGTTAAAAAAGCAATGCCCATAGAGGAAATGATTATTTAGGTTATCATTGTTGATTTGCCAAAAACTGAAGGTTAAGAGACAGTGTTCATATACCATCTGTTTCACCTCTCACGGGGATATCGGTAAATCATGTCATCGCTATAAAATGACGCAGTACATTCCATTAATCTGCTTCTCCATCTTTTCTGATTTGCCATGTGGAATGAAATTAAGCTTAGAAATCCCTCCATTGAGTAGATTTACCATCCCTTGTGTCTTAATATAAAAAGGGAAATTACAGACATGCTGTATCGCACCCCATAAAAACCAGAACCCGTGTTCAAAAGTCACTTTACGCGATGTAAACAGCAGCGTGCAAGGTGTTTCTGTGCTTCTGAAAGGAAACTGTTGGGTTAAGGAATAAATTTCCCTAAAAAGGACATACGAGTTCATAAAGCATCAATCAATCGATTGATCTGGCCTAGCGCTGAGCCGTTTCAGGCATTATCAATTGATCAGCACACCCGAAGGATTCCTCGGGCCCCATTACAAACCACAGTGTGCAAATCACCCTATTAATAGATTTGTTCTGCTGGATCCAACTTGGCATTCTCCGCGAATATAATATTCAACAATGACCCTTCAATCTGTGCTTGGACGTCGATGCACTACTCGATCAAACGTAGCACCGCTTTCTATATAATTCATCATGATTGTTGAAATGACTCAGCGTGACTGCACTGGTTTGTGAAGTACATGTGGCCGTACGTGTTGGATACCAGTTTTAACATGCACATGTGCCCGTAGAGTTGATTCATCTCGAGTGATTACTTTGCCACATGAAGAGCAACATAATAACCAGATGTCTCTTAAGACCCTCACGCCAGCTGTTAATTGTATGGCAAGTGGCTTACAAACCAAGTGGACAAAAGGGAATGTGTTCAGTAGGCCTGTGTTGTGTATAGTGTTTAGATGTGCAAGGTGTCTTTAGCGTAGGACGAATGTAAACAGGGCTTGGCCGGGTTTGTTTGCTTTGAGATCTCAGCTGAACGGATCTTTGCAACATGCCTTCATGTGCGCTTTCAACCTTTCCCAGCCTTTTTCAGGTCGGAATTGTATTTCATGACTTTGAAGTGATAAATTATAGCCTGTGCTGAAATTAATGGTTTTATGCATTTCATTAATGTCAAGAAAGTTAAATATTTTGCTCGGTTAAGGAACCAGTGATTGCTAATGGTGTAAAATGCAAGCAAATTAATTCATTCTGGAGTGATTCCTTACTCATGGGAATAAAAGCTCAAATGCTGACTCAATACTTTCAATACCATAAAAGCTCAAAAAACCTAAACCAACACTTATGTAACCAACAATTTTGCTTACAGTGGTTTCTGTGGTTCTCATCTGGTTCTGGTTGCTTCAGGGATCAGGTTTTACTTTGGACATGAAGTGGCGACATCACACGGCACCAAATTTGTTTACTATACAGAATTAAACAAAAATAACCCCAAAAGAAACAATTTATAAATATTTCTCTTTCCACATATTTGTTTGTTTCAAGAACGATGGCATGACACGGAACATGTCCATGCTGACGTCAGACGTCTAGCTTGTCTCACTTTTACCAAGTTGACATATGACTTAAATAAAATACACCAGAGCTCACATGAACACAACTACTTCACACGACATGGGAAGTGGGAACCTTTTTCTATGGTATTTCCATGGTTAGTTGTGTCTTATAAATGCCATTTAGCATTGTTTTCTCCCTTTGAGAAACAGACTTGCAACCCACCAGTTGAGAACCACTGCGCACTTGACAAACAACCATTCACACAAAATGTTTAACTGAAGCACATGACACAGGGATACAGGATCTGGAAACAGCCTTTCAGATTATGTGAACACACACATGCAGACAAACATTTGGAGACCGTATGGTTCAAACAAGGTTCTTCTGTTTTTGGAGTCAAGCCAAAGGCAACATGTGCAAGCAAATATATTTCCAACTGTACACAGTGCAGTACATGACAGAGACGTTCAATAAAAGTATTGATAAAACCAAAGAAATTAAAGCAAAAACATTTATCTCCTTTACATTTCTTTGAGAGTAGCTAACCTTTTATTGAAAGGTTATATCGACTCAGTGATCAGAGGTACATTGAGGCCTTGAAATAATTGCTCTTGAATGTTTTAAATCAAGCATGCACAAAGTCTCAAGACTCCATTGTGTCTTTTCACTCTTAAATGACATAAAGGCACTAAGACCTTTTGACGGAAAGGAAGCGCATGGGTTCTCACGTAGGCCTTTCACTCAGTTGACCCCACACAGCTGTTTGGACTGGCTTAGCTTCATTTCTACAAAGCCAGTGGGGGCAGAGAAGAGCTTTTAGAGCAGCCGATACATCAGACGGTTTGTTTACAACATTAGAGGTCAGCGGTGCAGTATTGATTGGAAAATATACTCCCAAGAGCAGTTTATTAAAAGACACCTAACACTGTGCCAATAGGTAGTACTGTCAGACTATGGGAAAGCACAAAAATTACATTGTCTTGATGATAAAGAAACCGGATACCTTCAAAGAGGAGTTGTATATCTGAATCAGGTTATTGTGTCACTGCATGTGATGCATTTGTTTTACAGGAAGAGATGCTTTTAAAAAGCCAGGCAAAGGACGTGAATTGCAACGAGGGAAGTCAGCGCTTCTGATGTTCACAGATGGGTCACACCCATACATCACTCACAGACGAAGCGCTCTGCTGCTTTAATCTGACATCCAATAGTCAATTAACTCATTAAACTTGACTAGAACACACCACATGTTCTAAGAACAGCATTAGCCTTCGTAATTACTACAATTAATTGATTGTTAAAAGACAATAACTGACATTTTGAGCCGTGGGAAAATGAATGTTAAAAACCAAACATTAGTTTATATAAAAGGGCTAGCATCAAATATTTATTTGTTCAGCTCCAGTTATTTGGTTACAATTATTTTTTTCTTTTTTATGTTTTGTCTGCATTGAATTCTAAACACGTTTATAGCTCATGCAATAAAAGACTAAATGCGGTATGTTGCGTTCGTAATAAGTGCTTTTCATGTGAATAGTTCTTTACAAAAGGTTCCTTCATCCAAGTGCCAATCATTCATTTGACATCTATGATTATTTAATAAAAACGCGACGATCATGATTGATGACTTTTTAATTATAATGTTCGTTCTCTCTTGAAAACTAGATCACTCATATTTCATCCGAGCTTTCCAAAATTGTCCAATAAACAGGCTTCACGATAATCTAACGCAGCATCACTGCCGCCATCTGACTGCATCTCATGCTTTTATGTATTCCGTTTGCGCCCGTTAATCTTAATTAAAAAATACTCTAGCATCGGAGGTTTGGTTTGACTAAATGCACGCTGTTACGCATTATCGTTAACGTCACAAACCGATTTGTTTAGTGTTTCAAGTGCGTCCGATGATGCTCTAACAAAGGCGACAAAATAGCGCACGTTAGTCTATCAAACACTTCCACCGCACGGACAGTTGTGCATTTAACTTTGCAATCGTCCACTGGATCTCAAGGACTTACCTGGAGCGTTCAAAGCTACCAGCAGGAGTATCGAAAAAGTCGCCAACATCGCCATCGCACTTTACGCCTTGCGCCAAATATCCGATCTGCTTCACCGATCTGCAAAGAGCGACTCGGCAATTCATGCAACTTCGACAGAATCCACTTCAGTCCAGCCCTTCACGATAGGACGGATGGATGCAATGTGCTTTTCTTCAACTCTTAATAAAGCTCTGCTCGTAACGCAACGTCTGTAGTTGCTCCGCGATAAAAGCGTGTATGCGGAGTTTAGTACAGCCAGGTATCTAGATCACATCCAAAGCCCGTGTAATTGCGAACAGATGCTCCTCGAGCGGCACGACTCTCTGTCTGATTGTGGAGATCGGAAAGTCGTTAGAAAGCACTCGACGATGCGGATAACAATAGGATAAGTTCAGATAACAGCAGTTTTCAGGAGATCCCGCTATAAGACACGCATCCCAAACGCTGAATCCGGTTCTGCTGTTCACCCCCCTTCGGTTTGATGCCTCAATGACAAGTCCCCAGAAAGAGAGGCTTAATAACAATGGCCTGAATAACCGGGCGCTTAATGCATCCGTGCCGTTCGCTCCACAGTACAAATATGTGTAGTAAGACTCTTCTGTACTTTGTTTGGCGCAGTAAAAGTAACCAGAATATGTCCCACCGGTCCCGGTCAGATCCCTCAATTTGGGACTCCGGGGATTATCAGATTAAATTGGCTGGAACGGACCTGAAATCCGCTCGTCTTTCACACCGAGCAATTAATCGTTTTCCCGAAAAACAAATGGGTTGATTCTCCAGTATATGACAACAATCCCCGGGTTTGAAGGACTTCAGGCAATGAATGCTGCCACAACCTGAACTGTAATAGTGAAGCTGAGACAAGCGCGAGGAGAGATCCGAATCGGGGTGACGTCAGAGGAGGCCGGGCTTCCGCGCTAGCGAGGAGCGAGTAGGCGGATTTAAATCTCCATTGCGCAAAGTTAACTCTGAGGTGAGGTTTACGTTTGCAGACAGGATGAACATCTATACATTTACAGAGATCGTCTAACTGGTAAACCGCAAGATATCAACGTGATTGTATCGTATGTGAAGTAAAATGTTTAATAGGTAAATTTATCTTTGCCCCAATTGTATCTTTTGTGTACAGAAGCACTTTGACATAAACACTCACAGTTGACAACGTCAGGCACTTTTTCCGCCGTAAAGCGGAGGTTAATCAGAACTCGGCTGTATTACACTATCGTTAAACATTTCATAGGACTGAATTGTGTTATTTAATAACAGAAGTAACTGTTTACATTTCATCAATTGATTCCAGGCTAGACTGTCGGTCTGAGCGACGATATGAAGTGATTGAGAGGAGGTGGAAATAGTAAAACACTTCCCTCTGCTGGTCACCCTCACATGACATCCTCGGAGTAACGTAAACCAAACGGGACATTAACCGGTTTATGTTTACGCTCCTTATGAACATTTGCCACAGTTTACTACTTTAATAACTGTATATTTTATTGCACATTTACATTTACTTACATCCCACAACTTATTACAAATTTGAATAATTAATCTGCCTCAGGAGATAAGTATTACAACTAGTTCTTATTTTTTAGAGAATGCTGCCACCAAGGTTTGGTGGTATGAGCAAATATCTTATATTATGTGAGTGATTTAATATCCCTGTATATAGCACAACTTAGTTTGGGGTAAATGTGTTGTAATGTGTCTCATCCAATCAGAATGTAGATTGTAAACCTTTATGTCACGTTATTACTGCATGCATGGGCGCCGTAAAGGGGTGGAAGGTTAGGACGATTCTAAGGGCCCAGCCTGATTTAGGGCCCAGAAGAGCAGACCCCCTTTTTATTTTCCTATTTCTTTTCTCTTTTTAATACATACATTAAATGTGCTAGGGCCCCTCGTGCAATAAATGTGCATTTTGTCCGTTTTGACCATAGATTTAATATTTAAAAAACAAATAATGTAATTACTCTTTCAGTCACACCCCTCCCTGCTCCCTCTCACAATGGTTCATTCCAGCTGCGCTGTCCGAGCTACGATCGCTAGTGTAGCATCTCTTGCTTATTGAACTTGCTATGATGCGGCGCAGACAGTGACACACGCAGGCAAGTCACATCAAAAGTCAGGGCATCAAAAACGGAAAGAAAGGAAGGAAAGAGAAGACAGAGAACGCCAAAGTCGACAGTATGTCACACAGTTTTTCAAAAAGAAAGGTAGCTTGACCTATTCCTGTATTCCAAAACTTATTTTTGTTGCTACATGACCTGCTTTTATCTAGCGAGCTTAGTAAAATATTTACTGAATTATGAACACAGAATCAGCGGCTGCTGCACACCCACGTCCTCCTTCCCCCACGTCCCCGTCTTAATCAGCCGAACAAGGTGAGCCTGAGCGCGAAATTCGCGAAGATTTTAGCCTCTAAACACGTCTTATCTACTGTATTCGCCACATGATGATAACTTTCCAAAACAAAAAGTAATCTACACGCTTCTAAAACGACAAAATCAGTTTGCCGTGTCGTGTGTTCTGTGAAGTGACAGTGCTGCTGCTACGATAGATGCTGTCAAACTTGACGTTCTTAATATGAATAAAATGCCCCAGAAAAAAAGAATATAAAATTGAATAAAACGTGTCTCTACTGTAGCTGATGTTTCCTGAATGAGCAGTTTGACCCAGCTGAAGCTTGTTCATGTAAAGAATATGTCAATATGTGTACATAATGTTCTGTTGTGCTTGAAAATGCAATTGAGATAATAAATGTTCTCCCTTTTATGTAAACAAGTACATAATTCTATATTTTTTCTTGTTTTTGTAGGCTTTGTACTCATCCTAAACATTTTAACTATGCAATTTGCTAATTATCTTTTTTATAAGTATACAGGGCATGTTTATTGGGTTAAATTTTATCTGTAAAAAATGTAGGGGGCCCAGAAATTTTGGTTTCCATAGGGCCCAGAATTTCTGGCGGCACCCCTGACTGCATGTGTGGAATATATCATCATACCACTCAGCCCTGTTGCCACATTATCATGACACTTCCAACATATGCAACAACATGTGATAAATTGACACAAATTATTTTTAAATATTCTCTTGAATTGTACTCTGTTATGAATTTATATACACTCGAAGTGTTCAGTTCCCATGCACTGTGGGTGGGAGTTTTTCCTCAACAATTTACAAATTGGAATGACTGATGACTTCATTCATCAAAACATCCATCCTGTAATGTTGATGGAACAACACAGTTTGTTGTCTCCCCAAAGCACAATCTAGTGTTTGATGCATGGAAGTGTTTTGACTCATGTTGAGGCATGCGCAACATAAGAGGTTTCAAAACAACCTGCTTGCCTGGTCTTCATGCTCTGTCTTCTTCACAAATGACCAGAAAGAAGGGGAGTAAAAGAACATGCCCATCTACATAAGTTATGAGTGGTCCCAGTGCTCCGTGCTTTTGCGTTTACAAACGATCCAAACACACAACTCCGAAGCTCACCCATGGCGTGAAACATCCCCTTCGCCATTTGTTGCTAAAATAAACAATCACCCCTCTCCGCCCAAACTTTCCTTTCCCAAGTACAAACACTTGTTTAGACACAAACATGCACTAGTTTAGCGATTCATTGTGGGGCCGCATTAGGTTGTATGTACACAAATCTCTAAACATCTCCCATGGGAGAGAAAGACAAGCAAAAATATCCAATAAATTGTTCCATGTGGCGGTAATGATCATCAATCACAGCTGAGGCATTGAGAGTGAAGGGGGTGATATGCACACATTTGAGTGTCTTTGAATGGTTTAATGCCAATAGTGTGTGCATTGACGTATTTGACGCGCTTTAGCTTACAGAAGTCATGCCTCAATGACCATCATTTATGAGAGTTAACACCCATGACTGTGCTATTGAAAATGCCTGAGCTTCTGACTGATTCAATGGTTATAGAATAATTTCATACACTTTCTCTTAGACTTTGCTGCAATGGGACCAAGGACTCTATTACAAACACAATCCTACATATTAATGTACAGAAATATGTACATAGTAGATTTCTATTTCTATTAAAAAGGCATTAAAATGTCATTCAACATGCAGCATCAAGCCTACAAATAACCTAGAAGGATTGCATGGATAATGTTACTCTAAATGTATAGTTTCTTTAGCGATTGCATCGCTGCCGGCGGCTAGTTTGTATCCTCTGACACTTGCTTCACCTCACATTTGTTCTTGGTCTTATTATTAGTGTATTTTACTATCGTTACATATCACTGTCGTTGCCGAATTATTTATAACTTTATATTTTAAACCTATATTCATTGAAACGTAACGCCGCTAGCATATTAGCGTGTTAGCTTGCCTTCTGTTTACATTGTGGAATATCATCTCCCCCTATTTGTCTTGTGTGCTAACTGTTTCTCTTTTTAAGCGTATATACTAAGACTCATCAAGCAACCTTGGTAAGTTAGGATTGCACTTCATACCCGGTGAGTTATGGCTTCTATTCCTATTGTTGTTACTTGCACCTCATGTCATATGTTTAGTTTAGCCTTCTCTGTCAGCGGCGAGGGTTTTACATGTGATAAATGCAGGGAAGTAGTTAGGCTGACGGAGAAGATTTTAGAATTAGAGTCTCGCATCCAATCTTTATTTGAGGATAGTAAGAGTGTAAGAACCGTAGAAAACACTTCGGATGCGAGCAATGTTAGCGCACACAGCTCGGTTCCGGTTGAAAATCCCCTGCAGCTGGGAAACTTTGTGACGGTGAGACGGCATAGTCGCAGGACAAAACATCACTCAACCGTTCCGATTAAAGTCTCGAACAGGTTTGCCCCGCTCAGTGACGCACCGACTGAGAAACCTGCTGAAAGTGCCCTAGTGATCGGTGATTCTATTGTCCGGAACGTTAACATAGAGACACCAGCCACAATAGTCAAATGTTTACCGGGAGCCAGAGCGCCTGACATCAAGTCAAACTTAAATGTGCTGGCTAAGGCTAATCGTAAATACAGTAAGATTGTTATTCATGTCGGCACAAATGATGTTAGACTCCGTCAATCGGAGATCACTAAAGATAATATTAAAGAGGTGTGTGAGCTCGCAAAAACGATGTCAGACACTGTAATATTCTCTGGCCCCCTTACTGCTTACCGTGGTGATGAGATTTATAGCAGATTATCATCACTAAATGGCTGGTTGTCTGAGTGGTGCCTGCAGAATAATATAGATTTTATAAATAACTGGAAGAGTTTTGAGGGCAGACCTGACCTGTTGAAACGAGATGGTCTCCATCCCTCCTGGGATGGGGTTTCCCTCCTCTCTAGAAATTTGGCACACAGTCTTAATAATGCTAAAGTCTGACTACCTAGGGCCCAGGTCAGGAAGGAGACAGAATGGCTTAACCAACTGTCTGCTTGCCGTCTCGCGTTACAGAATACACAAAATATACAACATGTAATAATCCCTTCTTACAAACAACATAAAATAGAGACTGTGTCTGTCCCCCGGATTAGCAAACATAAGATATTGCGTAAACCTCTTGAAAGTAATTTAATAAACGTTAAACAAATCAAACATGAACAAAATACAGATAATCAGCTGTTACGACTCGGATTGCTTAATATTAGATCTCTCTCAAATAAAGCACTTTTTGTTAACGATTTGATAACCGATCATAAAATAGACATGCTTTGTTTGACAGAAACATGGCTAAAGCCAGATGATTTTATTACTCTAAATGAATCCGTTCCCCATGATTATTACTATAAACACGAGCCTCGTCTAAAAGGTAGAGGGGGAGGTGTCGCTGCACTTTACAAGAATTCTTTTATTACCTCTCAGAAGTCTAATTTTAAGTACAATTCTTTCGAAGTCATGGTACTTCACGTATCGACACCTAATACTAAGGACAAAACATTTTTAAAATTTATTCTAGCTATTGTATATAGGCCTCCAGGGCACCACACAGATTTTATTAAAGATTTTGGTGGGTTCTTATCAGAACTAGTACTGGCCGCAGATAGAGTCCTTGTCGTCGGTGACTTTAATATCCATGTAGACAATGATACAGATGCCTTGGGACTGGCTTTCAAAGACACTCTTAACTCCATGGGCGTTAGTCAACATGTGTCAGGACCCACTCACCTTCGTAATCATACTTTAGATTTAATACTTTCTTATGGTATAAATGTGGACGATGTTAAAATCGTTCAGCAGAGTGAAGATATTTCGGATCATTATCTGATATTATGTTTGCTTCAATGGCCTACGGCTGCAAATCAAACTCCTTGTTACAAATATGGTAGAACGATTACTTCAACTACCAAAGATGCGTTTCTCGATAATCTGCCTGAATTGTCTAAAATATCCAGCATGAGTAATAACGTTGACGATTTTGACACTACTATTGAAAATTTTAACTCTACTTTCTCGGAAATATTAGACACAGTTGCTCCTCTGCGTTTAAAGAAAATTAAAAATAGCGCCCAACACCGTGGTATAATGAACACACTCAGACTCTAAAAAAAGCATCCCGTAAAATGGAGCGCAACTTTAAGAAAACGAATTTAGAGGTATTTCGTATAGCATGGAAGGATAGTACTCGAAATTACAGGAATGCAATAAAAACGTCTAGATCCGCCTACTTTTCAACACTAATAGAGGAAAACCATCACAACCCTAGGTTCTTATTTAACACCGTGGCTAAATTAACAAAAAATAAGTCGTCATCGACGTCAGATTCTGATTATCAGCATAACAGTGATGAATTTATGAACTACTTCACAAGTAAAATCCAAGATATAAGAGAAAAAATTATAACAATGCAACCTGTAGTGAAATCCGCTGAACAAACTAACTACAGCACCCCTAAGGAGAAATTGCAATTATTTTCTACAGTAGATCACGATGAACTGTCTAAAATCATTAAATCATCTAAATCATCAACATGCATGCTAGACCCTATACCTACAAAACTACTGAAAGAAATGCTCCCCGAAATTATAGATCCTCTTCTTAGTATTATTAACTCATCTCTGACATTAGGACATGTGCCTAAAGCATTTAAGGTGGCTGTTATAAGGCCTCTTTTAAAAAAAACCAAACTCGACCCCAAAGAACTAGGGAATTACAGGCCTATATCGAATTTACCTTTTATATCTAAAGTTCTGGAAAAAGTAGTTTCAACTCAATTATGCTCCTTCCTCCAAAGGAATGACATTAATGATGAATTCCAGTCTGGATTTCGAGCATGTCACAGTACAGAGACTGCTTTGATCAGAGTTACAAATGATCTGCTTTTAGCGTCTGACCGTGGCTGTATTTCGTTATTGGTGCTGCTAGACCTCAGTGCTGCATTTGACACCATTGACCACATCAGAGAAATTAATTCATGCATTCAGGACATCAAGACTAGATTACTGTAATGCACTTCTAGGTGGTTGCCCTGCGGGCCTATTACAAAAACTGCAACTGGTTCAAAACGCGGCAGCTCGAGTTCTTACACGTACAAAAAAGTATGAGCATATAACCCCGGTTCTGTCAACCTTGCACTGGTTACCTATAAAGCATCGCATTAACTTTAAGATCTTGCTTATTACCTATAAAGCCCTACATGGTCTAGCGCCGCAGTATTTGAATGAACTTCTATTGTATTACAGACCACCACGTACATTACGTTCTAAGGGGTCCTGTCAGTTGGTAATACCTAGAATTTCAAAATCAAGTGCAGGTGGTAGATCCTTTTCTTATCTAGCGCCTAAACTTTGGAATATTCTTCCCTGCACGGTCCGGGAGGCAGACACACTCTGTCAGTTTAAATCTAGACTAAAGACTCATCTTTTTAATCTTGCATACACTACACCTCCATAATATTAATCCTCAGAGGATTTAGGCTGCATTATTTAGATCAACCGGAACCAGGAACACATCCAACAACAAATGATGTACTTGTTGCATCAAAGAGTGCAGAACACTACTCTACTCTCAGCCAGTCTTGTCTCTTTGTTCCAAGGTTACCGCAGGATGCAGTTCATGCCCAGACCTGATGGCAGAGCTGAGAATGGGAAGCGGTGACCTGACAAGTGCTAAGAGGATAGAGCTGGATAAAGGACGCGACAACTTTGTTTTTTTCTACAACATTTCAAATGCTATTAGATTGTTAATGATAATCTTTAATTTTTATATTTTTATTAAGCCTTGTTGTGCAAGCACTGATGAGCTTGTGCAGAGGCAGCAGCTTTTGCCAGAGGGGAACTGGAATCCCCTGGTTGGGCCTGGGTTCCCCTGAGGTTTTTTTTCTCGATGGGAGTTTTGGGTTCCTCACCACCGTTTGCATATTGTTTTGCACTATCTGCCTGGCCGGGGGGGCTGCTTTAGAATTCATACTTGTATTAAATGTGTCTCATGTACAGCTGCTTTGTAACAATGAAAATTGTAAAAAGCGCTATATAAATAAAGTTGAGTTGAGTTGAGTTTAGGGATTTTGTCTGTCCTGCAGAGGGATATTTTGTTGATCTGGACTGTGTCAGGATTTTAGTAATATACAGTGCATTAGATAACAAAAAACGGTTTCCAACAGTACAGTATCGTGTTGTAGATATGTGATACTGTCAGCATTTGAAACCTAACACATAGAACTGAAAAAGTATTTAAATGAAATATATAGTATGTCACTCACGTTGGAAACACACAGGCAAACAGGGTTATCATGAAGTACTGCTTAATTACATCCTTAGTGTTGCATAATTTTTATTTTTTTATTTCAAATTGTTCCACTCATATCAAGCTGGATTGTGATGCATTTTGTAATTTAGTTTCAATAAAGTTTTTTTTGTGTGTGCATGTGTTACAGTAGGATTTCACAGTTTTTAGTTGTTCTTTTATGATATGACCTCTTTAACAATTGGTGCTATTTATAAAACCTGGACTATAACGAAATCTAGGCTTTGCAGATGAGCTGTGCGAGAAAATAGAAAGTGCACATTATTTAGAGATTGAAAGATTGGAAAAGAAATGAGGTTTGACTCACAAGTTAATATTTAAGGGGAAAAAAATCTTTGCTACTCCACAGGTGTTTGTATATGCAGAGCATGATAAGATCCAGCATTTATTCGTGTCATTTGTTTTCACTTGCTGCTATATTTCATTATTCCACCATCAGAATAATCAAATCTAACATTAGACTTTTGCATTTTCGATTTTTCTGCCCTCTGCATAGCCATTTAGCATCTTGTTTACACTTTACCACTGAAGGCGGAACCCGAATGCAGAAGACTTGCTCAGTTCCTGCGCGAATGACGATCTCTGCGATTTTCTTCAACAATTACCAGTCTGATGTGATCAGTGGGATCCTAAGCAAGGACCATTTCTACTTAATTTTTAAAGGGGAAAACAGACTTCTGAATGCTGTCAGCTCTCACCTGATTGGCTGATCAAACATTAAAAATATTCAGGCTAACTTTTTATTGATAAAACTTCCAAAAGTACTCCTAAACCACACTCTGAGCTAGTCTAACTCTTCAGCCATGACTCTAAGGCGAACTCAGTGCCATCTGCCAGCTCAGCTACTTACCATCTGGGATGCATTTGCCTCTCCGTCCGTGATATCACTTCACTGGGTGTTTATCGGCGCTCAGACTCATGCAGTCCCACACTATTGGGACTCAGCAGGGGGAACTTCTCATGCCACTGTCAGGTCAATGCTTTGGCTAACTCCTATGATTGCAGGTGAGACAACAGATAACACGTCAGGCTGGATTTCAGCCAATGTATTCATGGACAGCGCTTTAAAAGCTCACATTCTTAATGATGTTTCAGATATTACAATAACTTGGGTTATCTTTCCTCGCACAAATATTTCAGATTAAACCTGGTAAAAACATCTTTTTTTTTTTCATTTCTAGAATTGTTATTATTTTTCACACATACTACAGTAAAAGCTGCATGTAGCCATCAACAAGTAAAACCCTGGTTCAGTGGTTGACTGAGAGACGACCAGGCGGAATATTGGATTTGCATAACATATTCCAATGTGGTCACACATGCATTTAGAGACATCCAACTACTTTGTGGTTTAGGTGATTTGCAACATTTTTGAAACCGGTTTACATCTTTTTTTTAGCACTGATTAATTCAATTGACATGTCATTGGACTGCCTGAAAAATGTTTATAGTAGATGTGAATGGCGTCATATACTGTACCTACAGTATATAGATAACATAAAAGTGTCTTGATGGATACATTTTGTATGTTGAAGGTTGTCACAATTAATTTTTCCTTGACAGAAATGTGACCCACAGGGTCTTTTTAACAGTGTTGACACAAAAAATATATTTTCATTCATGTGTAATTCCAAATGATATCCTAATTCTAATCTTCATTGTTGAGTAAGAGAGCCAGTGATTTTATGTTGTTATAATACTAAAATGGCCTAACCCCATAAAAGCCGATTTAAAACCCAACTCTTACTTTCCCATTAGGCAGAACTCGATGTTCTTGTTTGAAAAAGATGCGTCATTAAAATCCATTATGAGGACAAAACTGCCTTTCTGTTGCCATTCGCTACTTTCTATTTAATAATTTATTTATGCTCAGTATGATTTATTATGTGGCTCAGCTCTCAGATATAAGACTCTTCCTTTATGCCTTAAGTCTACTTTTAACTTATTACTTATGTTTTTTTTTTTTTTGTACAAGATGGTAAGCGTACAGTCAAATGCTCTAGTGTTTAAAGTATACTTCATTTGAAAGCATGCGGAAATCAGGTGGTTGGTGAATAAACACTTTGAAGTTTGCCACCATGTGAATTTACTAATAGTGCAAACTAATACAGTAAAATGCACTGTCTACACAGATAAAATACATGTATGTGGTTGCTCATACGCTAATCTACACATAGGAGCCGATGTGTGCTATGAGGTGTTGTTGCCTGTGTGGCCTAAACACATATCATGTTGTCCATGCCCCCTTGTGGTGGCGATCCTGTCAATTACCACAATTTCATTTTAGAGATTAGGATGAGAAGGAAATGAAAAAAATCTGCAGTTGAGAAAAAGAAAAGCCCAATCGAGAGCTGAAGTGAAATTTAAACAAATATGAAACAAAAGAATATAGCAAAACTTATCAGCATCAGCAATAGGAAGAAAGAGGCTTTTCCTGGTAACTGAACGTCCATGTTTACATCTACTATAAACATTTGTCTTGGCTGATCCAATCACATGTGGTCAGGCAAGACAGATTGCTGTTTACACCAGGTATTAACATAGATCTCAGATGTGTCTGCTGTGACCACTTTAATCTTATTTTGAGGAGAGGATCTTTGATCTCTTGACAGCATACATTACTTGCTACATGTTGGCATGTTATTGCAAGTGTCTAAAAATTCTATGGTGCATTACATCTTGGAAAATAACCTAATATTCCGAAAGTGAGGTTTTGAACAAGTTTTTCAGTTATTTCAGTAAGTAGAGGACCTAAATTTTTTGGATCTCGAATTTGCGTGCTTCATATGGATATCAGAAATATTGATATTGAAGGGGTAGTCTTGTAAGTTCAGTACTGTGTTTGACCATAGTAACTGGATAGTTATTATCTTTTAAAGCCACATATTTTTTTATTTTTATCATAAGTGTAAATTTTATTGTTCTGATTATCAGTAGGCGACCCTTTGTGGGCAAAATATGTTTCTGACTGTCTGTGAATTTGTGCGTGAGTGTACATAAACAGTACTTGTAATCAGCAAGGTGCACTGTAAAAAACAACAAGAAGGATTTTTTTTTTAAAGGAAATTTAAAGGTGCAGTTCGTAGAAATCCAGGACGATCAAACCAACAACAGTCGCGTAGCTTGATGACGCTGTGTAGAAGCGTGGTATGAGGGGATATGTTGTCTTCAACTCCCCCGCTGATGGTAGGCCTACCGCTATTAGATCAATCTGACGGGAACGAGAAATCATGTTAGCGGAAGAGGTAAAATAATAAAGTTTTATAAATGTTGCGTTTGATAAAATAATTTTATTTCATTGTAATAAATTATACCCGAGTAATATAAGGTTTAAAACTAATTTGTTTGTCATAGATGTTACAGTAATTGTCCAATTCGATGGTGTGATAACACTGCGCAGTTTTAATAGTAAAGTTATTTTGAACGTACCCACATCATTTGCAATAATGCTTGACGGACCGAGAGTACAAACTACTTCCGCATCCATCTGTCCACGACAGTGTCACGCGGTTGCTCCGTCAGTAGGCGGTAACACAGAGTAACGCGGATATGACGCCATATGCTAGTTGCACGAAGCCGCCATTTTAGATTTTAGAACAGCGAGTGTGGGCAGGATTATTTCCGGTTGTATTACACTGTCTGGGAAATTAAGGATTTTTGGAGTTGTATTGGCTCAACGAGGTACTCAGAAATGTACAGAGGATCTTCTGTATATCACTTCTGTATCAGTTTCTAATTTTTATTGGGAAAAAAACGCTCATATTTGCCGGCCAAAAAAACATATTTTCCCATACAGTGTTACACGACATGAAATAATCCTGCCCACACTCGCTGATCGAAAATCTAATATTACGGTTTAGTGCAACTAGCCTATTGACAAGCGCCTAAACGGCCACTGTCCACTGTTTAGAATGGCGATTTTCTCAGGATTTAAAAGCAGTTGGAAACATTTGAGATATTATAAGTACTCAGCTGAAAAATATATATAACATTGGCCAAGTGTTTTTTGGATATTTTACTGCTAAATTCTTACAAACTCCACCTTTAAACAATTTTGTAACGTTTTTGCAAAATGTTTTGTAAAAAAGTCTTGCAGAAATAAACATAAAAAGATATGTAAAAACCTGTGTAATTTTTACAAAATGATGATTAGAAAAAAGCAATACTGATGCCTCTCCCCTAACACCAATGCTAAACCTAACATCAACGGCACTATAGCAAAGCACACTAAAACATATGTATAAGATTGGACGAGTTTACCACCCTGTAAAACAGTTACAAATTTCCTTGGCATTCCATGAAAGAGACGATCATTTTTTTATGTTAAAATATCTCGCTTAGGTCAGGGTTGATCGCTCTGCCCTAAATTTACAGGTTGAATGTCAGACAAGCGCCAGTTCAGAGATTACTTCCAAGTAGGTGCTGGTAAAGGTCAGAGTCTCAAATGAAGCATAAGGGGAGTGGAATGGACATCATAGACAGTCAGAAAGAAAGAGCGATGGACAGAAAAATCGATAACCATCTTGTTGGTCAAAAAGTCCAGAGTGTTGTAGGAGTCTGATTATATGTGTGTTAGTACATTTCAGGTTAATTCTCATTATTTTAGACAAACATAATTTAAACACAGTACTATTCGCTACTTTTCGCTTTTGCACCAAAAAGAGCATAACAGTCGTTGGATGTCTGGCATTGTTAGCTCAAGAGAGACATAACTCACCCCATATGGTGAATTACTGAATATGACTGGACATGGTTGGACAATCCAGTAGGGAATTAGCTCAAATAAAATGCACAGTGATCACATTATGATGAATTATATAAAGAGTGTAACAAAAACAACATTATACAATCGGCATTTTAACCTTCAGCATTCTGAACTAAATTATTACAAATTATTTTTGGAGGGTGCTAAATTATTGCACATTCAAAAATTGTGTCTGATTAGGTTAGAAATGTGACATTCAAAATCACATTTATACCTGGAATTACAGTTTAAGGATTTCAAAATTTCCCTTTTCCAAACTGATGGGCTGATAACTTGCCATAAAAATACAAAATCAAACTATTGGTCTCTCAATTTCAGACATGACCGTACAGTGTATGCTTGTTTACTTGAAAAGCTTCAACCACAGTAGCAGCAAAATACATATTTGTTAGTTAAACAAACCCTTTGAAGTAGTGAATTTTTCAGCCCTGAGGTCATCTCTACCTCTATCAAACATCTGACTATAATGAAAAGCGGTTAACCACACGCAGCGCTCCCTAATGCACATGCTTCTCTCTCACATATATTTTCCTGTCATGCTGAAGAGGCCGCCCCATCTGAATAGCTTACGTTAATACTGTTCACAAACACCATTGCAGTCTTCTATTTATTACTCCAAAATATATTACTTCCGCCTGACCTCGACGCACCATTAAAGCAAACAAAGATGAATGCACTGATAATCTGATGAGAGAACTGAGGAGGGAAGACCTCCGTATGACCTGCCACCAAAAGCAACCCATAACAGTAATGGCTATGCCATTGCTGATTATCAAGATACAGCCGTGAATTACGTGGGATTGTGTGTAATGCTCAGATTAGGGAAGACTGGTGTGTTAATGCTTGGAACTTCCCTGGAGGTGCTTGTTAACAGTAATCACAGCTATTGACTCGGATGTTCATGGGGATAACGTTCGCTTCGAGCATGAAAATCTACAGATATTCTGCTAATGTGCCTGCGTTATATTTTAAAGGGTCAATGTCAACGTCTTGTGCAATGCAACTACCTACCAGCTAGGGCTGTCAATCATTTACATATTGTGCCAATCAATTCTTCGACTTAATCTCCATGAATCACATATAATTTATATTGGCAAGAAAATCCGCCAAAAACCCAACATTGCGAAAACATTTTTGAGAGGTAACCTAAAAAAGTGTTTGAAGTGGTAAAATAGTTTACCTATTTCATACCGTTAATTACGTTATAAAAATGATTTAATCAGACTCATTGAATATATCACAAGAGAGTAACAATGAAATGCTCAAGAACAGGGGCAGCGCCAGCACTTTTTTCTTGGGGGTGGGGGTTCTAATCTAGGAATGCACAATAAATTATCGGCCATATCGTTATCGGCGATAAATGGTCATTTTTGATGTTAACGGTATCGACCGATAATACAATTTTTGCCGATATATTATAGCCGATATATCATAAATCATTTTCTCTGGTTAAACTTTTTTTAGCTGCATGCTGCTCACAGTTAAAAAAACAGTACAGTACATTCTTTCTGTCATGATCACTCATGCACTTCTTTTAGCATAACATTGATGATAAAGGTGCAGTAGTTATGAATGTGTAAATTATAGGAACAAAAGCATATAGTTTGAAGCCGAATGCTGTCTGACTGATTTCTGTCTTGAGACCTGTTAGACTTGTGGCTATTAAGAAGATTTTTGTGGGTTGCTCTCGAAGACCATATATATTTTGTTTATTAAATAAAAATACCACAAAAGTTTGTAGGTTAAAGAATTGTAAATTAATGTTAAGAAGACTTGGTACATGATTTTCAGGGGGGGAGAGAATTAATGGTTACCTTGTTCTCTGCAGTCAATGTTTTCAAATAAAAGCAGTTGTCAACTTTTCGCCTTTTGCTTCAGTCTTTGGAAATTTTATAATAATATTTAGATAGTGTATATCGGCCAATAAATCGGTTATCGGCTTTCAATGTTAAAGAATTATCGGTTACCGGTAAAAACGTACATATCGGTGCATTTCTAGTCTCAACAGTTTAGAGGGTGGGCTAATCAATGTTTTAAATTTATATATGCCTTTGCTAGAGATGCAATTTTGTCATTTATAGACAGACCAGCTTCTTAAAAATATTGTTTTAAGTGCATTAGCCTACATTTCTCCCATAGGTGCACTTGACATTTACATTTATGCATTTGTCAGACACTTTTATCCAAAGCGACTTACATTGCATTATCCTATACATTTATACTTAGGTATCTGCAATCCCCTGGGATCGAATCCACAACCTTGCATTGTTAATGCAATGCTCTTACCAATGAGCTACAGGAAAGCTTAATGTTAGTCATAGTTAGGCTTTTGTGAATTAAGATTTGTGACCATAGAACAAGCTTACATTATATGCTGTGTTTTTTGTTAAAAATATAATGCAGTGTTTGAAGTAGCCTGCCTAAGAAACAAGTCTATTAATGAACTTCACTAAAAAAAAAAAAAACACAGAAAAAGCAAATGAAGCAGAATACAGCAATGAATATACAGAACGTTCTGTAGTGTACAGTCGGCATATGGTTTTGTCATCACTTCATATGTTTCTGTAATGAAAAACTAGCATATCCACAAGCACAAGGTTGAAGTCCTTTCACTGATGGCCCTTCACTATCCTAATTATTCCTTCTATAACCTAAAGCAAACTTATATAGACGTCAATGCTATACTCTTCTGTTCTTTGAATAGAAATAGAATTCGCTGTATAACATGCTTATTTCAGTGCAGATGAATCAAACCTTTGAATATATTCAAAATAGGCCTGAACTCCATATAATATGTTGTAGTTTTTCAATTCTGTAACTATAATGTAAACTCAGATAGCACCCGTGCTCCACATATCAAAACAACACAACATCTGATTTGCCACAGCATGCATAACCATCCGCTTGAGCTGCTCTCTGCGGGAAAATGGAGAGCTTCTCTTTTAGGTCAAAGTGATTTGTTTTAAGTAATGTTTTACTGAGTTTGCCTTTTATCCAAAAGTCACATTTTCTTACACTAAAGTACTGGAAAAGTTTGACTGGGCAGCCAACCACAAACTCTTATGCTTGAGTCTTGATAACAGATCAAACATTATCGAAAAATACATTTTATTTATTTTTCATTGATTTCCGAAGTTCCAATAAGAATCTGCTGGGCAGAGTTAGTGTATAATCTCTGTTTAAAATACTTTTACATTCCTTTATATTAAGAAGATATTAATAAATCCTTAGGGGTGCTTCGGCGGGGCTAAGCAATTTTCTGATGGGGCCATAGCCCCATAAAGCCCCCCCAGCGCTGCCACTGTAACCGCCACAATAACATTTGTTTAGGGTTCTGACGCGGAGGAGAGGAAATAGTTGGATTAATTTGTTCTTTTTGTTTTATTGTGCGCAAAGAAGTATTCTCTGTGCTTTATAAAACGAAGGTTGAGCCACTGAAGTCACATGGACTATTTTATTGATGTCTTTATGAATTTGTGCTTTAGCGTACATTGCTGTCTATGGGGAAGTCAGAAAGCTCATAGGATCTCATAAAAAAAAACTAAATTTGTGTTCAGAAGATTTACAGAGGTCGTACGGTTGTTGAACGACTTGAGGGTGAGTATTGGTTAAATATCCATTTAACTATGTTCACACCACACAAATCCTCACAAATCACGATTTTCACCGGGCTGTCCTGACCTAATATTTATAAAACACTTCTTGTGAGAATACACTTCCACCTTCCCCAAAATAAGCCCCTTCACTTATCATCCTTTAATGTCTGCTGTTACAAAAACATAACAACACTGAAATTACACTTTGGAAGACAGAATAAAACACACACAAAAGCACTTGTACAGAAAATGATTTGTGTACTTGGAATTATTGCTCAATCCCTTGTTGTTACTGAGATATTGCCGAGCCCCATTGCAACAATTTTCTCATGCGTACCTGAATTGAATATACTTCATATTTTGCGCACAAGTTCTTCACACACAAGTATGACAGGGGTGCAGGTGACCGCTGCCAGAGGGAAGGTATCAAAATGAAAGATGAACTTCAGTCGTGATTATAGGAATCAGTTTAGCGCCCCATCAAAGGATATCAGTCATTTACATCACAAAGGCCCTGTAAAGATCAATGAATGGTGTCCAGGAGTGAATGGTGACAGTAAAGTGACATGCCCACAGTATTTTAACAGATACTCTCCTCCTCTGCTGGAAGCTCCTGCCTAATAGAGGAACAAAAGCAGAGATAAGAGACACACATAAATCATGTCAATGCTCTCAAACCACCACATTGTCCTCAGGAATGGCGTTGGAACTGAAACAGATTACCACTATCAAAACCTGTGATGAAAACAATTAACACCTCAGGCTTCTGACAGACACAGCTCTGTGCAGTGAGGTAATGAATTTACCTCATTGCTATTAAGCTCTCGATGCCACATGGCTGTTATATCGAGCACTTATCGAGTGCAGATTACTGGCTTGGACGTACTTAACCTCACAAGTGTAAATAACTACAGCACGACTTTGCCATCGCCTGTATACACACATGAATGAACAAGACAGCAGACCACAGACCGTCCAGTCTGTGCTTCTTTTCACAACTAGCAAACATATAACCCCACTCTGAGGCTTTCTCCATTTTCACCAGCTCTGTTGAACTGTCATTGAACTCGGAGTCTGTGTATTTGCTCCCCACAGATGCAATTTGGCTCGGTGCACTTTCATGCCAAGACCACATACTCTGTGATATCTAATAGGCTTTTCCTAAAGTTAGAAACAGAAGAGAAAGTATGAGGGAAGTATTCAAAGACATGTAGCCCCCTCAAAAGGGGAGTTTTTTTAGTATGTTTACTTTGTTTATGGTGTTTACCTATTAACAGCTTAATGCGTTATTCTTGTGTGTTCTATAACTGTTTCTTTGGTCCGCTGGTATATGCCAAGAGTATACATTTATATGCGTGTCCCCTTTAAGAAGTTTTTTTTCAATGCTGAAGTTTGGTTTACGTGCACTTGGTAAAAACGTGGGTTTCTGCAATCATGTTTGATTATACAGGGTTGATTGGGTGAATAAGTGCTTAGACCCGCCTATGTATAAGAGATAATGATGTGATTGGTCAATGATCGGGAGGAAGAGAAAAAAGGAAAAAAAAGTCATCGATATAGATCGGGAGGATATATCCGCAAACCGCGAGTTATATTGAGATTTTCGTGAGTGTTTTGTAAATTGATTGATGTGTATTGGTTGACACAGGCAATGTGTTACAGTATTTTTCACTTAGACTATTTTGCCCGTGAGCGAGAGCGGCAGCACGTTCGGTTAGCCTTTAATTAGTTGCCGGATCACATAGCGCTGTGGAAAGTGTTTTTGTGCTACAAACTTTAATGGTGCCGGCTGGCCGTGATTATTCTGTCGTGGGAAGCGATTAAGGAACTACAAAGCTTTTGTCGGGATACCGGATAGCGCACCCAGCCACCGGGAGCGTTGGGTGTTCCTCCGGCATCGTGGGACGGTTGGCGGAAAGTCACTGATCGTGTTTATTGTGCAGCCCAGGAGAATATCGTGAGTGCATAAGGAACACAGGTACCCTTATTGATTTTATTTTGCTCGCAGAAGAGCGAAGAGGCCAGTTTGCTGTTTCATAGGCCCCTACGCTCACAAGCAACGACTCAGGCCTGCCTCGGGGGGGGGGGGGGGGAGTGTTTGTGTGTGCGAGTGTGTGAGTGGGCCCACTTTAGGTTAATTTATTGTATATATCTTTACATTTACATTGATCGTTGTTACACTAGCGAACAGTGTTCCCTCGTTGAGGACTGTTAATTGTGTTGTCAACAGTTTGTATTTCTTACCATCTTTAATCCGCAGGTTAGGGTGCGGGTGCAAACTAGCAGACCATTAACGAAACACCAAGGGTATTGATAATAACAGGTTATCGGGGTTAATCTTCCCCAGGGGGATATATCTGGTTTATTTTTAGGTATAGTTATTATTTCCAGCTGTACATCTCTCTATTTGAGCTTTGCTGTATGTTGAAGGGATTATTCATTCCTGAAATCTAGATATACACGTCTGCTTTATTCTATTGATTTGTAGCTAACCTTCATTTGTTTTATTTCATTTCTATTTTATAAATAAATCTCTTTAACTTAAATTTCTCTAGGTCATTTATTTATTATTCAAACTAACAGAGAGGGGGATTTAATACATTGTCGAGAGACAATAATAATAAGGATCCGGTGCTCCACCCTTTAGAGTTTAGGTCAGAAAAACCTAGGAGGGCAGGGGGCGCTACATAAAATGGGGGCTCGTCCGGGATTTTCCCCTCACTGTTATACGAAGAGAAGAGACTAATCAAGACCCCGTAAGTGAAGTCCGAAGAAAAAAAACTGAAAAAAAAAAACTACCTTCTTACGACACTTAACTGTTTTCTGTTGAAAGATGTCTTTCAGAAGTAATCCTCTCCTTCAGAATGAACTTACTGCTTGGTGCAGAGAGGCTGGAATCGACCCAGCGCACGCTTTGCTGTTGACAGGAGTACCAGAAAGTGCAGAGGTTACACACATTGAAGAAGTTGCCGAAAGGGTGAAAGTCTTCGGAAGAGTGCGCGTTCGAGATACGAAAAAAGGAGCCACACCCACCTCACTACTGGTGTTGTGTGAATCTAAAGAGGCCGTAGACCCAACACGCTGTCCTACCGAGCTGAGACCCAACACTGATGATGATGATGATGAGGAGATCTGGATTGTGATTGCGGCCACTGACCAAACATCTGCCACAACGACACCTGCAGGATTTGCAGACAAGCTCTCCAAGTTGCTCAGGGATGAAGGAAAGACTATGACGGATCTGCAGGCTCTGTTCCCTCCGCTTAGTTCCAATCTCAGTTCCCCTGAGTCAATCATCCGTGCCGTCGGTGAAATACTAGAAAAAAATGCCAGACCACAAAGTGACAGCAGTGCCTACCGTCGTTTACGTACCTTCTCTGGCACTATTCCACCACCGACGGGAGAAGAAACCATGGAACATTGGGTCGAGCAGGCTAAAATGATGATAACTGAATGCGAGTGCTCTGAGAAAGAAAAACGTAGAAGGATTGTTGAAAGTTTAAAGGGACCAGCCCTGGAGATTATAAAAGCAGTTCGCTTGTCCAGTCCTGATGCTAGCGCCCTGCAGTACCTTGAAGCTCTGGAAAGTACATTCGGATCATCGGAGTCTGGTGAGGACTTGTACTTTGCTTTTCGGCTCCTCCGACAGTGTCCTGGCGAGTCCTTATCTTATTTTCTGAGAAGGATGGAGAAATCACTCACTAAAGTCGTGCAAAGAGGTGGGATAAATCCAGCAAATGTTGACAAAGCGAGAGTTGAATAACTGATTCCTGGAGCTGTAGAATCTGACATGATGCTTTTGCAGTTGAGACTAAGGGAGAGAAAAGCACGTCCACCAACCTTCCTGAGCCTCTTGAATGAGATCCGTGAAGCTGAAGAGGGTGAAATCAGTCGCCGCAAGATCACTGCAACAGCAAAACCTATACACTTCCAGGGGGAGGAAAAGATATCTCCTCCATTTGTGCGTGAGCTCAAAGCAGAGATTCACGAACTGAGGGCCCAGCTGAGAGGGGAAAGTTCAAACAACCTACCATCTTCCTCCATGATGTTAGAGCCTAGAACAAAGCTGCGGCCTTCCAACGCCACAGACCCACAAGAGCCTGGGAAGAATTTCGAAGTCCATGCTTTAAAAAAACAAGTTCAGCAGTTACAACAACAGCTAGTTGCCATGAGTGTTGGTCAAAGTAGTTCAGTGAATCCGGCTCAAGAAACATCCCAGCCCTATCCACATCTGTCCAGACCCAAGCCTGTTGGAAACAAGGACGATTACTTTTGTTATCGGTGTGGAGAAGACGGACACATTGCCACTAAATGTCATGCAACTGAGAATCCCACCCAAGTGATTAATAAGCTTGTCCGCTCCTTAAGGAAGGCTAAGGGAATGAGGAATGATCCGAACTACCGTGGCCCTCCAGGGGATCAATCATGTTTTTCCAGGAATAGCCATGTTAAAATCCGGGAGCCAAGTGTTCTACCCAAAGGTTTAGTGGGACCTGCCTCTACCGTGGCCGTGAAGATTTGTGGACATCCATGCCATGCTCTTCTGGACAGTGGTTCCCAAGTCACCATTGTATTTGACTCGTGGTATTCTCAAAACATTCCAGACAGGCCCATACATCCTCTTGCGGGGTTATCCATTTGGGGCCTAAGCTCGTCCAGTTATCCTTACAAAGGCTATGTCGTGGTGGATGTTTCCTTCCCTGGTACACTCACGGGTGTGGAAGAGACTACAGCTATCCTTGCTTTAGTTTGCCCAGAACCTCAAGGTCCACCCCAGTTTCCAGTGATAATCGGAACCAATGCTAGTTTCTTTCAGCGACTGACTGCTGGAAATGGCACCCCAAGTGAAACAAACCGTGCCCACTCTCTGAGGATCCAAACCCAATCAGCCTGCCATCCATTTCAAAGCGAACGAAACACTGCTCTGGATCGACCTGAAGGTACAGTGACATGGGAAGGCCCAGAAACTTTCAGTATCCCAGCCCGAGGGGAGAGGTATGCCTGGTGCAAAGTGGACTCTGATAAGCCCTTGAGGGAAGATATCTTTCTCATTGAAACCTCATCGGGTGATTCTCTTCCTGCTGGTTTGTTTATTCCCCCAGTTGTACTGCCTTCTTCTGCTGTGGATGTGAATAACTTCAGAGTCTTGATCCACAACGAAACCAACAAAGATCTCTCCATTCCTGCGGGGAGTGTAATTGCCCGGGTATTCCCCACTGATACAGTTACTGTGGCTCACGGAGTTCAAGAATCCAAGAAACCGATCAATCTGGAGTTGTTTGACTTTAGTGAGTCCACCATTCCGACTGCCTGGGAACAGAGATTACGCAAGAAGTTGGCTGAGCGAAATAAAGTGTTCTCCATTGAAGAATGGGATGTAGGTCTAGCCAAAGATGTCACACATCACATCAGACTGAGTGACCCCCGACCCTTTAGAGAACGTTCTCGACGCATTGCTCTAGCTGATATTGATGATGTAAGACGTCATCTTAAAAACCTTCTAGCTACTGGTATCATCAAGGAATCCCGAAGCCCATATGCGTCACCTATAGTGATAGCTAGGAAAAAAAGTGGAGCTATAAGGATGTGCATAGACTATCGCACCTTAAACAGTCGCACCGTCCCAGACCAGTATGTTACCCCGCGAATCGATGATGCTTTAGACTGTCTGGCCGGCAGCAAATGGTTCTCAGTCTTGGATCTTCGCAGCGGTTACTATCAGATAGCCATGTCTGAAGAGGACAAAGAGAAGACTGCCTTTATCTGTCCTCTGGGATTCTACCAGTTTCAGCGCATGCCACAGGGCATCACCGGAGCCCCAGCTACATTTCAAAGGCTTATGGAAAGAGTAGTCAGTGACATGCATCTCCTACAAGTTATCGTGTACCTTGACGACCTCATCGTGTTCGGCCGCACCCTCGAGGAGCATGAAGAGAGACTGTTGAAAGTTCTTGACAGACTAGAGGAATGGGGCCTGAAGGTATCCATAGACAAGTGCCAGTTCTGCCGTCCAAGAGTCAAGTATGTGGGCCACATTGTGTCATCTGCTGGTATAGCTCCCGACCCTGAAAAAATTTCTGCGGTAACTCTGTGGAAAGAGCCTACTGACCTGAAATATTTGCGGTCCTTCCTTGGATTCTGTGGGTTTTATCGTCGTTTCATTAAGGGTTACTCTTCAATTGTCAGACCCCTGACTGAGCTAACTAAAGGATACCCTCCTGCAAAAAGTAGAAGCAAGATGGATGTAAAGAATTACTACAAGGAGACCGAACCATTCAGGGAGCGATGGGATAAAGAGTGTAGAGAGGCTTTCCACAGTATCATCCACTGCCTAACTCATGCACCAGTGCTTGCTTTTGCTGATCCAGCTCTGCCGTATGTACTTCATGTGGATGCAAGTCTGAGTGGCCTTGGGGCTGTCTTGAATCAGGAGTATTCTGATGGACTGCGGCCTGTGGCCTTTGCTAGCCGAAAGCTGAGTGCTTCCGAGCAACGCTATCCCATACACCAGCTGGAGTTCCTGGCTCTAAAGTGGTCTGTCGTGGACAAGTTTCACAATTACTTGTATGGTGCCCAGTTTGTGGTGAGGACCGACAACAATCCTCTTACTTACGTATTGACGACTGCCAAGCTGAACGCGACCGGTCATAGGTGGTTGGCCGCTTTGGCCACATACAGTTTCAGCCTGCAGTATAAACCCGGAAAACATAACATCGATGCTGATTTCCTTTCTCGGGATCCTACCAACGTGGATGTATCTTCTTCTTGGACTGAAATTCCACAGTCTGGTGTCAAAGCCATCTGTCAGCTGGCCAGTCTTCCTTGCAGTTCTGAATCCACCCGACTGGTAGACCAGCTATGTGTTTCTCCAGGTAGCATCCCATCTGCCTACTCATGCCCTACATGGGTGGAAGGGGGTAGTATGACACAGTTGACCAATGCAGACCTGAAGATGGCGCAAGAAGAGGACCCTGTTATTCGAGAAGTGAAACGAGACATTGAACTTGGTCAAGGACCTAACCCTGTAAAGAGTTCCGACCCTGTGCTGGCTCTCCTACAACGTCAGGGTTCAAAACTGGTGGTCCGTAACAACTTGCTGCACCGGGTCACTAAAACTCAAGATGGAAAAGAGAAAGTCCAGTTAGTTCTGCCTTTGAAGCATCGATCCACCGTTTTGCAATCTTTACATGATGATTGTGGTCATCTGGGAGTGGAGCGGACAACGGAGCTTCTCAGAGACCGGTTTTACTGGCCACGTATGACTAGCGACATTGAGCAATACATTAAGAATTGTGGGCCTTGCATTACCCGAAAGACCATCCCTCAGAAGTCTGCACCGTTGAACCACATTACCAGCAGTGGCCCTCTTGACCTGGTATGCATTGATTTCTTGTCACTGGAACCTGATTCTAAGGGCATTGCCAATGTGTTAGTAATAACTGATCACTTCACTCGCTACGCTCAGGCTTTCCCTACGAAAGACCAGCGGGCCGTGACTGTTGCTAAAGTCTTGGTAGAGAAGTTCTTCGTCCACTATGGGTAGCCTTCCCGAATTCACTCGGACCAGGGAAGAGACTTTGAAAGCCGCCTGATACGAGAGCTCCTAGGGATGCTGGGAATTCGTAAATCACGGACCACACCTTACCACCCCCAGGGTGACCCACAGCCAGAACGCTTTAACCGGACTCTTCTCTCCATGCTCGGTACTCTGGATCCTGTCAAAAAGAGTAAGTGGAGTCAACATGTCAGTCAACTGGTACATGCCTATAATTGTACAAGGAATGATGCGACCGGTTACTCTCCCTATTACCTCCTTTTCGGAAGAGAAGCCCGTCTACCAGTTGATGTGTGTTTTGGCCTATCTTCTGATGGAACGAAAGGAGTGAATCATCAGCAATATGTTGAGAGAATGAAAACGGAACTACAAAAGGCTTACCAACTTGCTGCGGAAACCGCATTAAAGGTCCATCAAAGAAACAAACGGCTCTACGACCGAAAAGTGAAGAATCAAATGTTAATGGTTGGAGACCGTGTGCTCATCAGAAACCTTGCCTTCACAGGAAAGCACAAATTGCAAGATCGTTGGAACTCCTTACCTTACATTGTCAAGGAGAAGCTGAAGGGCTTACCGGTCTACCGATTGCGACCTGAGAGTGGAATGGGAGGGATACGAACGATGCACAGGGACCACCTTTTACCCATTGGAGACCAAGTGAGATTGCTACGGTCTGAGGACGTTGACAAAATCCTGCAACCACCTGTAACCAGAGCAAAAACAGCGAGACAGAGACTAAAGACACAGAGCTCCGACCCTGTAGGTCTTGTGGAAAGTGACTTTTCCGAGAGTGATGATGATCTTTGCTATTACCGCCCAGAATGTATTAGCTTGCCAAGAAGATGGCCTTTAACTCTGTGCGAAGGAGAACCGGAAAGTCTGCAGCCCGAAAATGACCAGGAGCTTAATCAGACAGGTGTTGGTGGAGATGCTCCAACTGTGGATGATCCAGGGGAGATTCTGAATGAGCCTCCTGAAATCGAAGTGGACCCGCATTTGGAAGGGGCTGAAAGTGTTTCCCAAGTAGAGGCAGAACTTGCTGGTTTGCGTAAATCCCGGAGAGAAGTAAGACCGGTGGTTAAACTTAGCTATGATGAGTTAGGCCGGCCCACAAATAAGCCCTTGACGTTGGTCCATCGAGGAATGGTGGTTCACGTTGAAGAGATCTCCCCGAAGAAGGTCTGCAGCACTGCATGGTGTCACCCCATGGCGCAGTGCCCCCATTGTGTGCGGCGGTACCCCTGCCCTAATGTCCAAACAGTAATACAAACATAGTAACCTTAGACTCATGAGGGCATGATCATTTAGAAGGGGGAGGGTGTAGCCCCCTCAAAAGGGGAGTTTTTTTAGTATGTTTACTTTGTTTATGGTGTTTACCTATTAACAGCTTAATGCGTTATTCTTGTGTGTTCTATAACTGTTTCTTTGGTCCGCTGGTATATGCCAAGAGTATACATTTATATGCGTGTCCCCTTTAAGAAGTTTTTTTTCAATGCTGAAGTTTGGTTTACGTGCACTTGGTAAAAAACGTGGGTTTCTGCAATCATGTTTGATTATACAGGGTTGATTGGGTGAATAAGTGCTTAGACCCGCCTATGTATAAGAGATAATGATGTGATTGGTCAATGATCGGGAGGAAGAGAAAAAAGGAAAAAAAAGTCATCGATATAGATCGGGAGGATATATCCGCAAACCGCGAGTTATATTGAGATTTTCGTGAGTGTTTTGTAAATTGATTGATGTGTATTGGTTGACACAGGCAATGTGTTACAGTATTTTTCACTTAGACTATTTTGCCCGTGAGCGAGTTCCTCCGGCATCGTGGGACGGTTGGCGGAAAGTCACTGATCGTGTTTATTGTGCAGCCCAGGAGAATATCGTGAGTGCATAAGGAACACAGGTACCCTTATTGATTTTATTTTGCTCGCAGAAGAGCGAAGAGGCCAGTTTGCTGTTTCATAGGCCCCTACGCTCACAAGCAACGACTCAGGCCTGCCTCGGGGGGGGGGGGGGAGTGTTTGTGTGTGCGAGTGTGTGAGTGGGCCCACTTTAGGTTACTTTATTGTATATATCTTTACATTTACATTGATCGTTGTTACACTAGCGAACAGTGTTCCCTCGTTGAGGACTGTTAATTGTGTTGTCAACAGTTTGTATTTCTTACCATCTTTAATCCGCAGGTTAGGGTGCGGGTGCGGGTGCAAACTAGCAGACCATTAACGAAACACCAAGGGTATTGATAATAACAGGTTATCGGGGTTAATCTTCCCCAGGGGGATATATCTGGTTTATTTTTAGGTATAGTTATTATTTCCAGCTGTACATCTCTCTATTTGAGCTTTGCTGTATGTTGAAGGGATTATTCATTCCTGAAATCTAGATATACACGTCTGCTTTATTCTATTGATTTGTAGCTAACCTTCATTTGTTTTATTTCATTTCTATTTTATAAATAAATCTCTTTAACTTAAATTTCTCTAGGTCATTTATTTATTATTCAAACTAACAGAGAGGGGGATTTAATACATTGTCGAGAGACAATAATAATAAGGATCCGGTGCTCCACCCTTTAGAGTTTAGGTCAGAAAAACCTAGGAGGGCAGGGGGCGGTACAGACATATCTGCAACTCGACTAGCTCAGTGTGAATAAATGCTCAGACGAATGATTTCAACTTAGAAGTGGCTTAATGGCAGTGTGTTGACTGGTATATCAGATCAATTTAACATAATACAGTTTTGTTGTATTCTCTGGAAAATTGTTTCTATCTCAATTTGCCAATTACTTTTAAAGAATGACTTAACCACTATCAGCTGCTAAACAATATCATTACCCTACAGCAATTGTATTATTACGACCAACATCAGTAGTCGGGAAACACAATTGTATGGCCTTCATTCATCTTTAGAAAACAAGGAGAGCTTTCTGACCCCCTATAGACAGCAACGCAACGTCCTCAAAGTACATAAAGTTAGTAAAGATGCCGTCGTTCACATTCTGAAAGTCTAGTGTGAGCGCATTCAGTTGTAATGGCCACTGGTATATTTGTATTTTAAATTCATTTTAATGAATGTGTGTCCCTGCACTGGACAACAGAAAATAGAAATTAAGAATTACAACACAAACATGCTTTTCAAGCAAAAAAGTTCCACTTATTTAAAAAAGATAATTGCATGAAACAATGTCTTGCTACTTTTTGTTTTCGACTTCAATGATGCATAATAAAGGTTAAATACGTTTGTAATTAAAACAAGAGTGAAGAGAGTAATTTGTTATTAGTGAAAGTAAAAAACTAAGAATTTTCCTACATACAGTAATACCCATTGCTTAAGATTAAGAAACTTAGAATATGAGGATTTACTGAGTTTATTTTAAGTAATATTACAGAAAAATATATTAATGAAAATGGCAGAATTTATACTATATCCCAATATTACACAATGTTCGTTTCATTAAAGACTCCGCTGCGTTCCGTTGTCATTTGTATTGAGGCTCCGTAAATATGATAACAATTAGCTTTTATTTATTTGTAACAATTTGACAATTTTGTAGCAAAGTTCACAGTAGGGAAGGAAGGAGGCGGGAACTGTCGAACATTCAAACACAATTTAATCAAAATAAACAAACAATAAAAAGGAAGTACTGCCACAAGAACACAAATACAAACTTTACAAATGTCCGTGCCCGGACTTAACATATGTCTTATGCTCCCGATCCCCTTCGTGAGATATGCGGGACCTGTGTGCGCACAACTTATTCCCACTATCTCTCACGCCACCGGCCCCACCTCACAACTCTCGTCCAGCCTTCCTCGTTACAAATTTATATTTAACTTAAGATGGTTACGTGCATCCTTTTTTATAAAGGAAAAACTTCATTCTTATTGCACCTTTTGTACTGCATTAAATAATTATAATATAAAGTGTTCAGATGCAAAACCCTTACATCCGTCAAAAATGATTTCATGATGTTGAGTGAATGCTTTCCACACATGTTATTCATATAACAATTTCCCTTGAAAACCCGCTAAATACCAAACTCTGCCCGGTCTGAAATATCTGAGCCTGATAAAAAATGCCAATTAAAAGAAATTAGGTCTGACGGGTTTAAAGCGTTTTGCAGTTTAACTGTACATGTATTTCCTGTTTTTATTTTGGAACATCTATATAATAACCCCAAAAGGGTTACTTATTTATTATATTATTTTAGCTTATTTCTTTCACTTTTGTCAGCATATAGCCAGAAGTCTATACCGTTTCTTAATCAAACTTAATAAAAGTGATGGCACAACGACTGGCTCATTAATTCTTAGACTAGAAAAATGACACTACACACTGAACGATTTTATCTGGGATTCTAAACAACGACTAGAATAGACCAGGCATGATTATTGGTTATGATCAAATTCCATTCAAAATCGTTAAGTGTGTTCCCACTTTAAGTCCTTTGTAAGCCACCATAGTGCTTTGAAAGGATAGGGTGGAGAGAGCTGTTGGTTGGAATTCGCAGCCTCACCGCTAGATGTCACTTAATTTCATACACTGGACCTTCAAATAATTTAATAAAATAATGGAGAGATTAAATTGTCCAACAGCAGCCAGAGTGAACATCCTAAAGCCTTGTCTTCGGTATAATTGTTGGGTAACATTGTTTCTAGAGGAAAATAATTAAATCTAAAATAAATCAGATAAAAAAAATCAAATAAGCAATTTTACATAAAATAACAAAATGCTGCATAATCTCCCACAATGCTTTGCAACATTCTGCTTTTGTTTGCTTTAGTATCTCTGTGACACTTGAGCATTGTATTGTATGTTTCATTTCCCACCCTCTATTCTAATTCCTAACATCACTGAAGCATTGGTCTGTAATCACAGTATGGACAAAGTGCACTAACTTGTGTTCAAAGTGCTCAACTCTTTTTAGTAATTTCTGTCCTCTTGCTCTGTGTTTCTCAGAAAGCTTTTATTTTAAGAGCTCTCTGAAGATGAAGCACTCATATGAGCTGAAGAGAATGGCTAGGATGCTACTGGAAGTGTGTGCTATCTGTAAATCTTTCATTTAAGACTGAAGCTTCAAAGATCCCACTGTGAGGAATGTGTACGTTAGAGAGTGACTGGCCATGGGTGGCTTTTCCAATCTTCTCTGCTCTCTCTGTGTATGTTTGTGAAGAGGAGGAAAGATAGCAGGAGTGATGGTCCCTTGCTGGGGCTAAATTATACACTACACAGCCTCTTAAAGGAGTGATGAATTAAAATCACAATTTTAACCCAAGCTTTTGTTATATAAGAGGGAATCGTATTCACGCAAACATCATGTAAGTGTTAGAACTGAAACGCCCTTGTAACTGAGATTGCATCTGTTATTGACACCAGGCCCAGCGAACGCCAGGTTCTGGAATGCACCTATCTATGACGACATTGATAGGTTGAACACCGCCTCCATAGAAAAATATAAATGGCTACTTCTCTAGCCTCGCCCACTGGTACGCGCATGACAATTCTGAAGTGCTGCGGAACTAGATAGAGCGATCAAGCAATAAACAAACATTCCGTTAAAGATAGCTTAATATTGTGCCATCCCTGGTTGTGGAGGAATACAGTCGCTGCATAACCTTCCTTTGGATTCCGACATTAGTAATGCGGGGGTAACGTTTATTTTTATAGACATTCCAGCTCATGTAGGAAATCATGAAGCAATTGTTTGTTTAATTTCTCAGAGGATTCCTTAGTGAATAAGGCAGTGATCGACACTGGATTTGTGAAATGACTAAAATTTAAAAGCACTGCTGCGTCGTGAATATTGGATCCAATAGGAATGGTGCAGTAATCTAATGTGAGTAAAACATTTTTGTACTATGCGTCACTGTGCTTTGTTAGAATCACTGAATTGCCCTGAGCACTATTCGCACAAGATTAGTATTAAGTTACCTGGGGACCTCTTATCATTTGTAATACTTGCAGAGGTTGTCTGTGATGTCTGTGATTTGGTGGGCTCATATATCTTTTTTCAAGGGTTTTTCCACCGTTTGCGAATAATGGAGGCTGGTTTGAAGTGTTTTGGTATTATTTCGGGTGCTGGGTGATATCCATAAGTTACAGAGAGTCTCCCGTTGTTTATTTATCATGGAAACTCTCGTAACATTTGAGACCCGCGATCGCTGTGATCTCTTCTCTGGTTTGCGATCACGGGTCTCAATTGCAGACAGGTAAGGTTATATATCATTAAGGTAGGTTTCCTGCGAAAACTGTGAATGGTGCTAATGTGTAACCTAATGTTACGTCTCTAACCATATTCACAGAAGGTTCCAACTAAGCAAACTGCTATCCAATCAAAGCGGTGGATGTTTACTTATAAAGTCTTTAATGCGGCACACCCATTAAAACTGAGCGTTTGCAGAGCTGGCCTCAAAACCCGTGTAGAAAACATCATAAGTAGACCTCATATAACAGTATAAAACAAATAAACAAGCACACTTCATGAGACCGTTAAAGTGGATGAAGTAATATAGATATTGTAGTAGAGTAGGCGGGGCGAGACCGTGGTTCGAGTCCGGTGAGTTGTGAATGAGCGCCAGCTGTGCGCACACCGGCTCGAATTAAGGATGGGCGATACCACCTTGTTTTGATGCGATACGATACCGATACTTTTTCTTGAAATTTTAGCGATACCAATACCGATATCGATACTGATGATGGAGATTATTTTATATATATATATATATATATATATTTTTTTTAATAAAAATATAATTACAATTAATTAAATACTTGTACTGGCTATTTATAACAAATTTACTACAAAAGTAATTTAAACAAATAAATACAATGTTTTAACAACCTTCTTACAAAAATATTGATTAAATAACATAAATCTTAATAAAATAAATGCTTAAAACTAAAAAAATGCATATTTTCACTGCCGTCTTATTTTTAAACAGGCCATTTTTCTTAGGCTTTAACATTTTGTTTGTACTGTAAAATACTGTATTTTGAAGAAAAAATATTGATTAACTAACAAAAATCTTAATACAATTAATAAAATTACAAACAATATAAACTGTGCATACATTAACTTTTGCGCTCCCTCTACGCCATCTTGCAATTCTCTCCTCTGTTTAATGAGGAAGTGTGCAATGCATGCGTGTTGTGTATGTGTACGTTACGTAGCTGAATAGCACGTCCATGTGACCGCGCTGCGCAGCCGGAGACCGATCAGTGCGTGACATCAAAATGTGGTAAGAGCTAGTACTTTCATAATATAGTGTCACTGATCGGCATGCACAGAGCTCACAACATTTAGTTACGCTGAAACTATTAATGTAATTAACCAGATAATCGATACTTTTCTGAAAATATCGATACCTTAATAGCATCTTTTGAGTATCGATATATCGATACTGCAGCATCGATGTGCACATCCCTAGCTCGAATCACGTAGGAGATTGGGAGCATATAAAAGGAACGAGCGACCGGACCATCGAAGAGAGAGGACCGGGCCCGAACTTGTGTTACGGTTGTGTTTGTATTTGTATTTGTATTTATGTTTATGTTTAGTTCGCCGGCGGTCGTCCGTGAGGGGCCGCCGGCTGTTATATTACATTATTAAATGTTTTGAAATGTCTTCCGGTTCCCGACTCCTTCCTTCCCTTTTACGGAGATTTGTAATTCAAGCTCTCTGATTATCTCAGCACTTTGTCTTTTATTTCATTAGTTAAAACAGATTGTGTTGCTGGCTTTTACAACATATACAAAATGACCTAAACAGTGGCCGTCCACTTTTTAAGCAGCTTTATGGAAGCTCTTAAAAGCCCCTCAAAAATCACCATAACACTGATTCTTGTTTATAACAACAACAGCTTTTATCAAGGATTTATTTTCATAATTCGTATATCAACACCTGGGAGCTCATGCTGGGCCTGTCTAAAAATGTTTCAACGTTATCACTACACATCAATTTCTCTGACACTTTAAAATGGACTTTACCTCCAGCACCCTTCTTTTGAGGTCCACAAGATAGATTTTCTAAAACAGATTAGAAAATAAAAGATGATCAAAGTACACTTGAAAAGACGTCTTGTAAGTCACTGTCTTGAGGGAAAGAAGTGGTGGATGAAGATAAATGAATATAGCAACACTGTCAGGGGGGAGATTTTGTTACATTTGTTGTAGTCGGTTGATAGCAAGTGTTTTCATCATGACAAAAGGCACAAGGGGACTGTTCTGTAGACCAGCAATGAATGAGGAAATCATTTATCTTTAAACGTGAATGTGAGGGAAGCAGCTGTGAGGGAGTTTCGAGCCATTTCTTTCCCTTTTAAAGATCCCATTTGTTTATCATGAAATAAATGAATTAAAAACAATTCATTTATTCACCCTCATGTTGCTCAAAACCTGTACAGTATATGACTCTTTCTTAAATGGAACACAAATTGAGATGTTGTGAGGAATGTCACGTGAATTTGTGTGCATACAATGAAAGACAATGGCGTCAAATTTTATTTAGCTCTATCAACATTCTTCACAATTCTTCTTTTGTGTTCTGCAGAAGAAACAAAGTCATTCAGGTTAGAAATGAGATGAGGGTAAGTAAATGATGACATTTGCTTTTTTTTGGATCCTAGTTGAAACCATAGTGACAAAGTATAGTGATCTCTTTTTTGGTATTAATAGATTTGCAGAACTTGAACCAGCATATAATCTTTATTTATTGTATATATAGTATATTATATATAGTAAATTATAGCAAATTATATATATAGTATATAATTTATTTTCAAAACCTTCACAAACATTAAGTTGTTAATGGGATAGTTCACCCAAAAATAAAGATTCTGTCATGAATTACTCAACCTTAAGTTGTTACCTAACCTGTATACATCTCCATGCTCTGTTGAAGACACAAAAAAAGATATTTGGAAGAATGTTAGCTAGAATGTTTTAGATTTCTGGGGCACCATTTACTACCATTAAATTGGTTGTCAAAGGTGCCCCAGAACTGTTCGTTTTCCAAAATTCCTCAAAATATCTACTTTTGTGTTCAAAAGAAATATATATATTTGATCTCACAAAATATTTTTTTGTTATTATGCCTTAAATCAAAACAAACCAACTGCAGTTTGATGATATTAATTGAAATAAAATGTAGTTATCTAATTTTGTAACCAAACTCTTTATACATACCTATTATACTATTGGTAGTCAATGGTGCCCCAGAAATCTCAGTTGCTAACATTTTCCAAATATATTTCTTAGTAATCAACCAAACAAAGAAATTTAAACAACTTTGGAACAACTTAAGGCTGAGTAATTCATGACAAAATGTTCAGTCTTTGGTGAACTATCACTTTAATAATGGGACTACTATTCTTCAACACTAAAAAGTATATGCATTTCTATTAGATCTTAGATCGCATCATACTTGAGGGGTCTGTCTCTAAGCAGCAGTCATTGGAATCTAATTGCACAAAAGCCAGGAGCTTAACTCCATCTGAAAAAGCACTTCGTCCTCATCAGCATCCCCGACTTCCCCAACAGCGCCTGTTTCCACTGATAAGAGCGTCTCGAATCCCATCGGATTCCTCGCGAAGATGAATTACGACACTTGTTGTGAAAATCCTAGCTGACGATTCTCCTGATGTTGTGCACCACCCTGAACTTACATGCAGAGTAAGTAAGTTCCTTAATGTTGTTTGCTTGGGTTCTGGCAGCTCAAAGCGCTCGCTGTGAGCTTGAACAATAGCTGCTGAACATGGCGGGAGGTTATCGGTTCTCAACCCTGGCTTTAAAAAACCTGCCTTGTGTAGTTATTACGGAATGAGATATTTCCTCCCAGTACACAACAGCTGTATTTGAACACTAATGTGACAAGTAAGGCCGGAAGCAAATACATAAATAACAGGACAGACATCTGCTTTCGCAGATAAGGCGAGCATTGCGTGACATTGATCAAGGTCTGCCTCTACTCAGCATTGTGAATCTGCTGATTTGACCACTACAGATGCAAACGTTTCCTGATATCTCCTGGCATGAACATGTATTATCCTCTTTCCCAAGATGATGGGAATTGAACTTTCTGCTATCTATGTCTGGAGATTCTACAGTTCAATTTAACTGAGGGGAATTTCAGATATTACTGTTTGGTTGCAGAAGTACAAAAGTTCAGCAGATTCGCTTCTGTTATTCAGTGTTATTTATGGGAACGAAACGTCAGGACACCAAGATTCAAAGTGCAAGATTTGAAAATGTAAAGCACCCTACAGCATGGTACATGAAAGGGAGATATTTGCCCAAAAATAAAAATGCTGTTATTTCTTCACCCTTGTGTTGTTCAAAACTCACTCTTTCTTCTGTGGAACACACAAGAAAATATTATGAGAAATGTCTGAGGGGTTCTGTGTACATAGGCCTACAATAAAAATGATTGGAGGTCCAATGTTGTTTGGCTACCAACTTTCTTGTCATGATCGGTGAGGGAACAAGGACAGATGACCCAGGTGCAGACAGCAGGTAAGGTTTTAGTAATAACTTTTAGACTTTTAGTAATAACAATGACAAACCAAAAAACCCACGAGGGGGTAACATAACGAAACAGGTGAATATAATAAGATAAGACAGGACAGGACTATGACTAACTACACTTAAACACGACTAAAATTAACTTTGACGTGAACTACAAATAACTAGACTAGACAAGACTAGACTAGACTAGACTAGACTGACAAGGCAAAATAACTCACCCAATAGATCACAATGAACCAGGACATAAAACACAGGGTCATTATAAAGGGATCAAATCAAGAGGGGAACAGGTGCAGGGCATGAAATCCTTAAAAAGCAATAATAGGAAACAAGGGGGCAGGGACAAAGACGAGACCGGAGCGAGCGCATATTAAGTCATGACATCAATAACATGCCTCTCTCCACACAAAACACGAGGCTCTGTCATGATCCTGCAACTAGACCAAAACTTGACCAAAACTAGACCAAACATGACATGATGGGGCAGAATCATGACATTTCTTCAAACTATCTTCTTTTGTATTCTGCAGAAGAAACAAAGTCAAAGCGGTTTGAAATGACAGGAGGAAAAGTAGATGATGAAAGAATTAAAATTTACACTCTTGGGTGTCTCTTTAACAAAGAGCAAAGAGTTGCCTCTAAAAGTTTTTTCTGACCTTACTTGACAAACGGCACGAGAAGTGCGGCAGAAAACCATCTCCTTTTGAGATGTTACAGAAGAAAGTAAAAAAAAAAAACACTGGTCTGAAAGATGACAAAATGACAAAACTTACATTTTGCGTCACTAGCCTCTCTAATAGTTATAGTTTTTATTTGAATATACTGTAGTAACATTTATTTAACAGTACACAAACATTTTACTGTTGTTTCAAACGCATTCTGATTCATTCTGTCATTATACAAAAACAACTGTGTTATCTTTCATTGGTCTATAAATGAGAAAGGGATAAAAAACTAATAACCTAGTAATTATTTTACTTTAGTTTAATTTCTTTGTGATATTTTTAGCAGTCTTTCAGAGAATGGCAGCGGGTACTGTACAGCAAGTATCTATTGTTCTAAGGGTCAAGGTAGTACTGATCTCAGTGCCTGTCAGAAGAGGTGACATTTTAATGCCATTGACTTCAGAAGAGAGAGAGAGAGAGAAACAAGAAAATAGAAATCTTGGCTCTATCAGACAAGCTTTCAAAAGCCATTTCATGCGAGAACATTGTCATTTTTGTGGAGCGGGGCTCAATAAACACTGGCAGGTGCTTGCTGGCATGGGTGAAGAGTTAATCATAGCCAAACACTACCCAGATGAACACTGTCAATACAGACGACTGTGATGGAAATAGATTGCACTTGTGATTGTGGCAGGCGTTTCGACTGTTTATGAAAGTTTCATGGAAATACGACATACGGGAAGATGCTATTAAATAGGGTTGTACGTGTTTTCTCATGGCCGTGTGCGTTTTTATTTTTTCAAGCAGTCCCCTGCTGCCTTTGTGTTCAATATTGTATTAGATCTGAATTTATCACTTTGGAATGTTTTTTGATACAAAATACATAAATGTTCACAAAACTGAAACTCTTTAGATTCTTTTCTGCATACCTTAAAGAGCACGTTCACTAACGTCCGCCCACAGGAACACGCCAAAAAAGGTGCAAGGACTTCCTTGGAGAAGAGAATCCTTAGACGCTTCAAACAATCTGCATGTTTTTAAATGATAACGTAAAGTTGACATCATTGTTACTGTTTATTGCTAAAAGCCAAAGTTTATGAATATACATTCACTGAGAGGAGCACGGACCAATCGAAAATACAAACAGAATCCCTTCTAAATCTTAAAGACAACTAAACAATAAACACTCTCAAGGCATTCATTTTGTTGTAAAGCACATAAAATTGCACTTTTTTTTACAAAAATTACTCTCCTAATGCTGTCGCATGCATAGCATGCTGGGTCTCTAAATTCATTGCTCAGTTAGTGAAATTAACTAAATTAATTAATGTTGTCCCACAACAAAATAATTAAGTAAAGATCCTTTATACAAGTTTAAGTAGGTCGAACATGCAAAAATTAAGATGAATTCACTCAATTATTTTAGAATTTAGAATTTTATCTTACTGTATTGAGTGAAGATTACTCAATTAATTTCATGAAATTATCTATGACCCCGAATCATTTTTACAGTGAACTTGATCTACTCTTTAAAAATATGTGACCTTGGATTACAAAATCAGCCTTAGCTTGGGAACATTTTAATTAAAAGACAAAAATACATTGTATGGGTCAAAATGATCGATTTTTTCTTTATGCCAAAAATCTGTAGGATATTTAGTAAAAATCATGTTCCATGAAGAATTTTTTTATTATTCCTACCTTAAATATATAAAAACTTTATTTTTGTGAGGGGATGGCCTGCCACAGTGCCCCTGATTAACAACTTCAAAGGCAATTTTCACAATATTTAGATTTTTTACACATTTAAATGGTTGTATCTCAGCCAGATATTGACAACTCATACATCAATAGAAATCGTATTTATTCAGCTTTCAGATTTTTTTTGTTAACCCAGCCAGGTTGATTCAGTCATTTTAAATATATATGAATAAAAACAGCTAATTTAGATGTTACCACTTGAAACATATTTAATTACCCACATTTCTGCATGCAGCGTGATAAACGCACTCCTGCATAAAACAGGTTTAAGCAGACCTGTAATCAGACCACCATGCTCCTATTGACACGGCTTTCCGAAGAGCTGTGCAGAAACACGCCTCTGATAATAGGACTTACATCTGAGAGAAAAAGGAGAGAGGATGGTGATTTTTCTCAATCCGCTTAAAGTAAAGAATAAAGCTCATTTTACTTATCTGGCCTCAGAAAGGAAGGGAGTCAATACTCTGCATATTTTTCCATTTTATTTCAGGCATTTTTCAACATTCATTTTAAACGTAATAAATTTTGCAGTTAAAGTGCGCAAATTCGCTTCACCCATTTCATTGATTCCATATGCATGTAAGTGGACTATTTCAATATCGCCTTGCGAATTTGGCCATTTTTCAATTCCTCTGCCCGTTTGCGAGGGAGCTGGCATTTAATTACACAGATGGTTGATACTGGCCTGTCTATGGGAACTTTCTTGATCCAGTGTGCTGCCGGCACTGAGTGGATTCTGGATTCAATGCCTCTTAACATAACCCCAGTTCTCTGTGCTGGTAAGTGGGGCTAGATGTCACATGGGGCAGATAGGTATATCAAAATCCAGCCTAAATCAATACATCGCAAGTGTTTACTCTGCTAATGTAGCTACAGGGGGAATTTTTTTTCAGTATGCTGTTTCATTGATCCAATGTTATGGACTATTCTCTATAATGAAATCAGAATTGTCCAATAACCTTAACAAAAAAAAAACTAAAAAGATGTAGATCAGGTTCTGGTCACAGTATTAGTGTCAATTTTCTTTATTCGTTAAATTGATGCATCAGCTCAATAGCAGTTCTTATGACGCCGGTTATGTCCGCCAATTTGTGACTTCTATTAACTATAAACACATTTGCTGGGAATCAGTGACTACCTCCAGTAGTTTTGCAAACATTACTGTTCATCGCTCACATTACACTGAATCATGCCGGAGGACAGAGAAACCGCACAGATATGCCAGAAGCCAATAATATGCCAATAAGTCAGGCGCTAATGTAAAGTCTGCATGCTGTTCGGCTTCCAGATGGTCTCTTTGCAATTAAAAGTTGCCAATGACAGTTTGTATAATGAGTTACAAAGACTGTTTTCATTTGTCATTGCAACTTATGTTCATGAAAGCTTTATTTTAATTTATGTACTCAATTGTTTTGAGGACAAAATACAAGTCATAATATATCAATTTATAATAGCCTAGTTTCATTTGAAGGGATCTTAAAAGCGTGAAATTAAATTATTGATACTTATACAGGCGCGAAGGCTAATTTTGCTGATCTGGCCAAGCAACGATAAAGGGCCACCATTACCCCGCAACATAACATCACAAAGTCAAAACATGATAAAACGTAAAACATACTACGAGGTGAAGAAATCCACTTCGTAAAATAGGTACGAATTCCCATCAGATCAATGTACATACAATGTATGTGTGAGAATTTAGGTTGAAACAAATTTCCCCAGAATTGTGGCCCTTCATGACCTTACTACTAGTCCAAGTTTGTTCTTTTCTGGCCAGTTGTCATGCATGAGGATCTTGAAAAGCAAGTTTACTATTGTTATTTAAAAGCTGCATTTTGAATAGAAACAAATCCATATACAAGGAACAGATGCAGGCAACTCGCATATCAAGCTTCATAAAAATCAGAAAAGTGTGTCTTATCCACATATTCATTCAATTTTGCCCTCTGATCCCCTTAACCGTTCTGTTTCTAATGCCTTGAACAATTACATTGTTTTGTGAGCAATAATGGCATGAATGGTGCGTGCCAGCTCGTGACTGTCTAATATTCACCTTTAAAACATCATAAGAGAATAATTACAGATGGTGCAAAACACTGAATATTTAATTAAAGAGTCGTCAAATGCTGTTGTCTTCTGCTAACCTCTGCCTGGGCAGAACGCAGTGAAATCACTGCTATTATTATTTCCTCCCACTCAACATGACACTTTAATAGGAAATGGCAGCTGTGGTCTTAGTGAGTCAAGCTGCTCCCATTAAAACAAATGGCAAAGCCAGTTAAAAGCTAAAATGAGTTGAACCGGCTGATGCGTAATTGGCTTAATGTTGTTGATTTGGCCATTATGTTGTCATCGCGTAGTCAGGTTGTAATTGGCTGTACGATATTTCACTTTACGATGCTGTGGTGACATGTTGTATATAATCATCTTATTATTATTCTAATGGGATTTTTTTGCATTAGAAATCAATAGGATTTGTAAATATTTGTATATCTGTAATGCCGAAAATATGTAATGGTTCCTTGCCATCAATGTTGTACGTATCAGGGATAGTTCTAGGGCTAGGTCTGGGGGGCTCAGGGGCATCCCCCCACAGATTTCCACTTAAAAATATCTAGCTGACAATTATAATAATTAAAAACATATTGGTATAATCCGGCAGGTAACATTAGTTAATACATAAGGTTGGAAGGTTCACCTAAACTAGGGGTTCTCAACGTTTTTAACTCCAAGGACCACTGTATTCATCAATATTCGAAGACCCCTGCCACTCATGAAAATTCAAATTTTCGCCACAATAAAATATTTTAGAACTCAACTGTGAAAAAGTTTAGACATTATAAAAATGTCCAAGTAACAAGAAATGGCTCGTTTTTAGTGTATTTCAATCCACATTTTGTCTCATTTTTAAAATATTTATTTAATAATCATCTTGAGACCCCCTTGGATGTCAGCTGGGGTCCCCTTATGGGCCACCGCCCTCGGCTGAGAACCACTGCTCTAAACACACAAGCAATGGTAACAGTGATGTGTGTAAGCACACACCACTAAATACACAAAATCCTACAAACAACCATTAACAAATAATCTGCATGTCGGACATTTTATCCACTCGTGTCTAACCATTCCTTCAATTGATGAGTTCCACTTACTGTCTGTCAAATGATTTCTTACCTGATAAGCAGATGTTTTTCTAAATTAGTTTTTTTCCTGGCACGGTTTGAGTCAACCACACCTCATTTGCTTGAGGACAAGAGTGGATGCAGAATTGATAGACCATCAACTGACAGAGTACCTCTGGGAATTAGACAGTGATTTCCCTCATAGCTTGCCATTCGTAGTCTCAGAGCTAATTGATTTCTGACAGGCTTCCCTAGCAACAGGTTTCCCTCCTTCTTCAAACCTCTATTTCTCAGCATATGTCCTTGCCGCGCTGCTGAGAATAATCTGGAAATGTACTGCCGCTTGTCAAGCGTAATGGTTTTGCAGATTTGCTAGACTCAGGCGTGTGTTGCTGAAACAGCGTTAGCTTAAGAGCGGGAATAAAATTAGCATTTAGATATGTTAGCAATTAGATTTCATTACTGACATGGCGGAACCTCTATAGACGCATGCATAAGTGTTGTTATTGTTCAGATGCATTAGTTGTTGAGCACCGTAAACTGTTTGCCAGCTGGCCAACTGCCATAATTATACGCACACATCGAACATCCGTGACCCGTGAAATGCCTGGGAAATGCTTGACTGATGCACACAAATGCTAAAACAGCATGATAGCATAATTTAGAAGTTGTTACTAAACAGCTTACTTTGGCAGAGGTCTTCTTGCTGCTCGATCTAAAAGTTAATGGCTTTCTTTGCATAAAACTTCCACTTCAATCTGGTTCAGCTCAATATGCATTGATATTATAACTAGACAAAACATATTATTTCCTTTTATGATATTAGGTGTTTCTTTTATAATGCATTGGTGAGATGTAGTTGAAGAAGACAAAGTACTCAATCTATTATATATAGACAGTTGAATCATTCATTAAAGACAGATTGTTGCTGAGGCCTGTGGACTGAACGTTCCGATGCAGTTTTAATATTGCCACACGGGGCATTGTAGAAATAAGATCAGTTCTATTTGACACAAACCAACAACAAAAAGAACATTCAGAAGTGTCCACCCTTGTATCGAAATCACTTATAAAACCAAGTAAAAACCCCAATAAAGTTCAAAATGAGAGACAATGACTTTTGTATAACAAGCTATTTATTTCAATTAAAATGCATTTTATAGCACTTTTGATAAATTTGCATTGTTGCAAAGCACCTTTAGAGTAAATTCATTAGTACAAATAGTGAGACAAAAGTTAAAAGTGAAATAGGAAAATATATGGAATACTATTATCGCAACGTTTTCAATAAGATGTATACTGACGAAACTGAGTGAGTATAGATTTGAAATCAAATGTTATGAATATTCATAGGGCTATTGCATTCATGTATTTGGCAGATGCTTTTATCTAAAGCAACTAACATTACATTATAGTATAAATCTGTTTCTGTGTATGTGCAACCCCTGGGATTGAACCCATAACCTTGGTGTTGCTAGTACCACGCTACAGGAAAAAATATTATGTCTGTAAGCTTATAATCTTTTTTAAAACCGAAATATGACTGAATTAATAACAACTTTATCAAATTTGCACCATTTCTAGAAACGGGCACGCATCAGAAATACATATATAGTGTGTTTGTGAGCACACATATCATATTATATATACATACAAATGTGAATACAGCACATTACACAATAGAGGAACAGAAAATAAAAGTCAAACAATTCCAGAATAAACAACAGACAAAAGCATACATCCTATAAGAAACATTAATGAAACAACTGTTTTTAGGTGATTATTGTAGTGTTATTGTTGAAAACTGGTCCCTTGCATGACGTTTTCCAGTGTGACTCACTGGGGAGGATCAAGGGAGGACACTCAGCCCACTGCTGACATCACAAATTGCTAGTTGCCTGCGATGCCATTGCCTAAAAGATCACATGCATTTTTCTAACAATCGCCTTGACAGTAACAGTGCCATGCAAAGCTATCCATGCATGGACACGAATGCGGTCCCAACCTTTCGCTTTGAAGTTCAAACCACCTTTTATCAAGGAGACTTGAGCATGAAGAGACAGAAGCAGGTCTGACCCAACAACTGAACGCAGATTACAGGTTGTAAGAAGACGAGGGAACAAAAGAGGAGCATGAGCTTAAATCTGAATGTAAAATGCCATTGCCAAATGAACAAAGGATTTCAGCGTACACAAATTGTACTCCATCAGCATTGTGTTCATTGTTTTTCCGAAAGAAAAGGATTTTTAAATTTCATAATGTCAGAACTGCCCAAAATACTAATTGGTTATATGGAATTCAATTCAAAGACAAACCTTTTCCCAAATAGTTGTTGTACCATGTTAACCGTTTAGCATTTAGGGAGTGTTCGATGGAAAAGATAAACACAAAATGTCCTTCTTTTATGTTTTCCATTGTGTAGATGACCTTCATATTTAACTGCTCACTTGCTGGACGGGTTTATCCACACACTGGATGCGAGTGAGGCAGCGGATGAGTGATGTGTGTTGTAATATCTCTCTTGGATTATTTATCTTGCATGCCTGCTGGTCTACAGCGAGTTAACGTGACAGTATCTTTTATCTCTCTCTCTCTCTCTCTCTCTCTCTCTCTCTCTCTCTCTCTCTCTCTCTCTCTCTCTCTCACTCTGTAGCAACTGAAGTGATGCAGCACAGATTATCCCTTAAGCCACGGCCCTTTGAGTTCAAATACATAACTGTATTAGAGAATACTACATGTCCTCAACATCATTTTATCTGTCACATGAATCTCTGACCTGTGAGGTATAAGCAAGGTAAAGGCTTGTACACACTGGGATGATGGTCGCACGCTAATCACCAGCATTTTTCGAGATGATCTTCGGCATTCAAACCCAAGCTATTTTCACTAGCGATGAGTCAAGTGAACGTGAAAATTCTCTCCCTGACATAGATGACGCTTAATGCAAAACAGAAACACCCCAGTACACAAGGTGGCGCTATGCAACTTTGTGCTTCTGACACTCGATTATCAAACAGAAGAAGAATTCATCTTGCTTACTTCCTCTTCCTCGTTGGTATCAATGGCGGTCTCGTTTCAGAAGGCTGCGTCCTCTGGAGGTCTCATTTCAAGCCTGTCTCGATTCATATAAGCAGGTAGGACACTCTGTAGGCACCCTTTCTAATGCGACGTACTTTCACTTAGTTGCTAGAGATAACCCACAATTCTTTGCGTCAGCCAACGTCTGTTAAAAAAACATGTGTTGAATAAATGGGAGCAGCTACACATTCAATCAAATATGTGGTGCTTAATGTGAACAGTTTACAATTTGTGTCACTTTTTTATTTTAGCAGGCAGATGTAGTAAATGCATTTAAAAGTGTTTTGAGATTTTTAAACGTTTCAAAACATTAAGGCAATTGTTTTATACATCTGTTTAGCATTGTTTAGAGTAGAAAGGAACAAACGTTTTACCTCTTAAAATCATGTAGAAATCATTTAAATTAATTTAACAGGTCTTCGAGTGCAAAGTGCTTTCAAAGTAGCGTGGTACTTCCTGTTTCCTTTTGTGTCAGTAAGTTGTCTCGTTTAATTCTAAGTTGAGAATCCTCCGTATACCGCATCCTTTAGAGGATGATACCTCTGGGGGACACGTGGGTGCATTTTTATGAAACGAGACACATGTGTTCTCGTCAAGACCTTTTTGTGCTTGAGCGCCACCAAGACATGTTTCACCATAACTTCAGCAGCTCCAGGCACATGAACAAAAACGCCAATCTCATTGGCCAGCCAGTTTTTAATGTGTTTATATTTTAAAAAAATAAACCTTGAGGTGAAATTACCCTTTAACGGCTGACGTTTTGCGCGCCAGTGTGCACACTCACATTGGTGCCCTTTGTTTAGTCATTGGACGTTAAAAGTCAGTGATAAACGCGCACAATTATCGTCCCAGGGGTACAAGCCTCATTATCAGCGCACTGAATGAGATGAAATCTGAATAGACTTTCTTTGGGGTCTAGAAGCTATCCACTTTACCTCATTGGAGGTCTCGGCTTGTGGTCTTAAGTAAACCACAGTAAATTTTCAGTGTACAAGAGTTGACAATTACCTTAACTACTAGTCCCTGTATTTTTTCTTTATAATGCACCTTGAGAGAAATAAAATTAGGTACAAGTAAATTGTATGTTGTAGACAACATGTGGAGCTGTGATAATTTGCTCTTGGAGGACAGGGAGAAGTGCTTGAGTTAATCTGAGCACATTTTGAGACAATGTTGAGATCTCATCTGAAACCGAGACGCACTTGATATTACGACACATCATTTCTCAGGAAAAATAACAGAGACACAGAAAACTTTAAATCTCCTGTTAATTTCATTTTATCTTAAAAAAACATTGTTCTTAGCATTGGAATCAATGAATCAATAAATCCAGCATAGTTTTAATAAACACAGCCTAGTTTTTGAAATAAGAGGTCTTGGGCATCAAGAGGTCAAATCTATATGCCTGTGTCTTGGAGGTCAACCTGTTATAGACTCAGTTGCTATCGTTTTATCGGATGCGTGTTTGTGGTGGACTGCAGTTAACTTCTGGTTTGTTTATAGGTCTGGCTAGTGTCTAATAATCTAACTATTTTGTTTAATTTATGTTAATGGTGTCACAATCTAAATCGAAAATAGTGAGAGGGCAAGTTTAGCCAAATCATGTTATTTCTCGGTATCTTTTGCTTTTTATCAGAAATAATTTACAGGCACTCTATAGTTTGCGAATGTGTAACTTAAGGGACTTAAGGGCAGCCCACGAATGCGCGCGGTTTATGTTGTTGCTTTGAAACCATCTGCAGACTGAAAGCCGGACTATAATGTTTAATTAAATTGTATTAAATTAATAGAATATGATGATCATGGCATGCACAGTACTACATTAGCAGGTTTTATAATGGCAAACTCATAAACATGCTGAGCTGTTTCTGTGACTGCAGAGGAGAATGTTGCCTCTGGCTGTTTTGTGCTGCTATTCTCTGTTGTTCTACACTAGTAAGCAGCAAGCTCCATAGACCAAACAGTCTGGGGACTTACTTTGAAGCTGTTGCCTTTGAGTAGTGATAACACTTTGCTATAGCTGACTGACACTGCTTTTAGACTGAGCGTATCACATCCAATCTTACAGCTGTTGAACCTACATATTTGCTTTGTAGCTTATCGCATTAAAAAAGCAAAGCTTGTACTGTGTGTGTGTGTGCGTGTGTGTGTGTGTGTGTGTGTGTGTGTGTGTGTACGTGTGTACATACATTTTTGTCTAAAAATATTGTTTGTATAAAGAAACATCATTTAATCTGATTTAAAGACTTTCAAAGTTCATTTTTTTAAAATAGAAGTTGTCTGATTTCTATTTGGTAGTTGCTTGTCGTTGGGAAGTGGGCAGGTTTAGGGTAAAGATAGGGGTTATTCCTGTAGATATCTATTATTTATCTATTATTATTATAATACGTATTCCAAAAAAAAATATCAATTCTACAAATGCCAAGTTTGAGCCTGTTATTTTCAAACCTACTGGATGCAAAGTGCATTCTCGAGGGGACCAGCATGTCTTTTACACACTTTGGCATGAAACATTGTCGTAAAGTAAATTTTTTTGTCAAATTCATGTTTTTGCATTGACTTTGTATGCATCTACTCGCGCAAATAATAGAGGCTATGCACGCGCTGTCACCGCACATGTCACAACACATGAGGTAAGCAAGTCACCCCCACTGAGTGGCAGAAAGAATGAATGCAGCAGTGTTTACCGCTATCTGTACTTGGGAAAAAAGTTGTTGTGTCATTGATTGTACAAACAGATTGAGCACGAGATCTGAGATTTTTTTTAAAGAGTTTCGAAAGACAGAAAAATGTGAATGCATAGCTGCAATTGCTGTAATAAATGGAATACATAAATGTGGATGTTTGCTAGCCATTCATAACAGACAATATCAGACTTAGCTCAGGAAAGTTGTTTTTGTTAAAGCATACCATAATATTTTTACATACCTACTTTCTACAGCTTTATATGTTGCATAAATGTAAAATGTGTAATTTTTTTCACATTCTATGCAGATGTATTTCATACAAACTTAAAGATTAAAGTATTGTCAAAACTGTAAACATTTAGAAGAGGAATGTAAATCTTGTAAAATTCTGTTTATTAAACCACAAAAGGTGTTTTACTCGAGTAGAAAATGTTTACTTAAGGCTTTCCTTTGTGTATTTCCCCCAATGTTGAAATCAGGTACGAAATAAACACCAGGAAAAGCAATTTTGCAACATATTTCAGTGTCCAAGGACACCTGGTGCCTATGTAAGTCGAACGGCTTTTAATTTCAGCAAATAATTGCGTGTTTTAGGCCCGGTTTCTTTGTGTCTCCTATTGAAAGTTGCCATTTTGAGTGTTTTGCCACTCAAGCGAGCATGCCCTGCCCCTCGAGTGGGCGTGTCCAGGTTATTCACGTAGAAAAAAAGTGACATCAATGCATACCCTTTACTAAATTTACTTTCGGTGCACACACCTTTACACATCTATCTTAAATTGTGACACCACCAATTTCATTACAAATAAATAAATCCTACCCTCTGATTGGTCAAAAGAAACAATAGAACCAGTAAACTCTTTCATGATGCTTGAAGTGTCCTTTTGTGCTCAACAGAGGAAAAAAATATTCTGTGGTGAAATGGCCTTGGCTTGAGTAAATGATGATAGAATTTGTATTCATAGTTGAACTCTGTCTTTAATTGCATTGTGTTGTCTATCAAATGTCTCTGTGTTTTGATAGTGTTTCTGTTTCTTTAGTATTCACCTCATGTTTAATAAAGGAAGAGAAATTGTATGCTGTGCCGCAGGCAAATTCATCCTCTCGCTGCAAGGGCCTTGACTCGTTGTTGGTAGTCGTTCCTCATGCAGGGCATCTAAAGAGACACGTGAATAAACGGAGCACATAAAAGCCAGTCTCATTTTTATACAACGCTGGATGATCCTCTAGACCCACCTGGAGGACAGTTGATACCCTTTTCTGTCCTCTTTTTCTCTGTCTATGTACTTCCCTCTCTCACTCCCTTCCCTCTTCTTTTTGAATATGAGCAGTGAATTTTCTTGGTAACAGATGGGTCCCTGCCACAGTCAGTACATCATGTCCAAATTATAGCAATCTGCCACGGAAAGAAGTGGAATGGATATGAAGTCATACAAGAGCCAGAGGCGTTTCAAGCAGTTTGCAAGAACACTATTCCCTTTAAACCTTACTATTTACATTCTGCCTTTTGGAAAAATATCATATAATTTATGCATCTGGCCATCACTTTATCGTTAAATGATTAATAATCTATTTGTATCTTAAATTATTTTAAAAAACTTTTTATTAAATCAATTTATTCTATTAACACTTTGTCTGTTTCCATTTCTGTATCTGCTTCATTGAATAGAAGTGTTACTCAAAACAGAGTTGTATTTATATTTGAGTAAAAGTAGGATCCAACATTTCTAGCATAGTCATAGTTGGATCCATCAGATCACCCAAAGATTATCTCATAATTCTGTTCCAGTTGTACACAATACATAATCCAGAAAATCCAATTGGTTTATAAATTCTTTTTTTGAAATGAAACAATAGTTGTTTGAGATATAATAGTAAATATTTCGAGTTAAGCCAAATTGAAACTAAATCAAACGCATAAAGTGATAAGGGTTTACGCATTAAAACAATAATGTGTAATACTGCTTTAAATCGTTGTTGTTAAAAAAGTTTTCTTTTTAATTGAATAGTTTTTGTTTTTCTGAGCAAAAAATAAATATCATACAAGCAAGATTTACATGACGCTCACTAAAATGTCATTCAGTATAACAATCTTATCAGGCATATTTACAACAAAATCTATGACATATTAAAAGACTAATTACTTTCACCCCAAATGCAAATGAGTTGTAAATTAGTAAAAACTTGCCACCTATGACGAGCAAGGCGGGACGAGAGCCGTGAGAGAATGACGCGGGGCCAGTGACGCGATTGATCATGAGTGTCTGCTGCGCATTTCACCGGCTCCGCATATCTCACGGCTCTCGTCCCGCCTTGCTCGTCTTACCACTATCCTAGGTTTTGCTCATTTGTCCTTACGATTTTTTTCTAATTTAAAGCACAATACAATTTAATATGCTAGCTGTGGTGAGGAAGGCGGAACGAGAGCCGTGGCATATCTCACAGAGGAAATCAGGAGCATAAGAGGACGAGCGATGGTGAGAGAGGACCGGGCGCACGGACATACGTTTACGTTTGTATTTATGTTCTTGTCTTTTACTTCCATATTATTGTTTATTTATTTTGAGAAACGTGCTTTAAATGTTCGCCAGTTCCCGCTTCCTTCCTTCCTTTTCTTGAAACTTGATTTTTGTGGGTTATTCTTTTATACTGTATATTTTAATATGCGCGAGTCATAATAAGCATGTTGTTTGAATTTGTACATAAATATTGTGCTACACTGAATGACAATGTAACATTATTTAAACAAATGTTGACATTTTATTCTCCAAAAACTTATAATAGACTCTTTGGAGAATCATCCAGTCTTTGTTCTTGCAAACTCCGCTGTGTAAATAACGAATCCGCCATGGCGCAAGCGCAACTGGCTCTTAAAGGGAATGAGAGAGGAGACTCTGATAGGTTTACTGGACGTTACGCCCAAAAAACACCCAATACTCATTATGAGAATCGAGACATCCCATTAAGACCATGATGCACCCATGCGCCTTTTTCCGTCAAACTAGCAAAAGTGAATTCAGACACACCCTGAGTGCACTTTAGACCATGTGCTTTTCATCGGCCGCGCGGGCGCCTGACCCCCTTTAACTTCCGGTTTGTGTTTGGCTATAGTGTCTAATAATATATAACTATTTATGTTTTATTCAATTTATGTTCATATTAATTTGTATTATTATTAGTGTTGGGCATAGATTATTTTTTCTAATCTAGATTAATCTTGGAATTAATCTAGAATAATCTAGATTAAAATGGCTCATTTGAATTCTGCCGAAGGCATTCAGAATATGTGTGCTACCCAAATAATGACTAAAAGTAAGTCTATGAGAATGGGTGTCTCAAACCAGGTGGCGCATTAGACCAGGGGCTCATCTCCTGTTTCCAAAATGCATCACAAACTGCTTGAGAAAGCTGTTCTACTATGATAATTGGTGATGAAAATAAATTATGTTTAATAAGATGTACTTGTGTTTACTTCCGCATTAGCTAAGGGATGCTTTGCGTTTAGGTGGTAGGCCTACTTGAGACTGGAAGAGCTCCTACAGTACATGTACATTTAGTCATTTAGCAGACGCTTTTATCCAAAGCAATTTACAAAGAGTTAGGGAGAAACAAGCGATATGTCATAAAGGAGCCATAATACATTAGGTGCCACTACAAATTTACTGGTTTCGACTAAAGCCAGACCACTACCTGTCGAAAGTTTTTTTTTAAACCAATTCCGCATTGCACAAGGTGCAAACAACCTTAGTCTTTCGATGTTTCCATTGGGAAGCTTCTTAAAAATAAATTTTCCCTGAAGCAACCCGTCGGCTTCAAAGCTGCATCCATGTTAGTACGTCACGTTTGATGTGGTAATTTCACAGTAACGTTATGTTGTGTTCAGTGTTGCCAGATTGGACTAAAGATTTCCAGCCCAACTACAGCTTAAAACACTCCCATTTAAAAAAATACCAGCCCAAAATACACACTGTTATTAAAACTGTTATAGAATAAAACACACCATTTTTTTTTCTTATTAAACAACCAGACTAACAAATTGCAGATTGGAGAGCACCAGGCTCGCCCCAAGTATATCCAGTGCATCTTTTTTTTTTAATATAAATGATAATTTTAATAAAACACAAGGTCTACATCGGAAATCTCAGATGGGGGCAAAATTTTTTATTGTTCTTGTGCTACTATTGTCAGAACTACAGTTCTTTTCTAATAGGCCAATTCTCAAATCAATTCATTATACTTTTCTTTTTGTATTAGTAGGCTACTTACAAATTTGTGCTTAATTACCAACTAATATTTTTTTTTATATTATCATTATTAAAATTATTATTATTATTTAACTTATAGACCACTGGGCGAATCAACATGAATTCTCGTTTTTTCCTTCTTTTAATTTTAAATAAAATAATGACTGAATGTGTCAGAGAGTTAACACAGACACCACCAGCTTCACCCACTGCAATCAACAGATCTCACTCACCTGAGTACTGATCACTCACCTGCCACCAATCATCAACCCCACACTATAAAGTTACACTTCCCTGGTTCACTCACTGTCTGGTCTCAAACCTTCCATGAGAAATTACCCTACAGCATTACTCTCCTGAGGATTCTTCTAGGACTTTGGATTCTTCTAGGACTTTGGATTCTTCTAGGACTTTGGATTCTTCTAGGACTTTGGATTCTTCTAGGACTTTGGATTCTTCTAGGACTTTGGATTCTTCTAGGACTTTGGATTCTTCTAGGACTTTGGATTCTTCTAGGACTTTGGATTCTTCTAGGACTTTGGATTCTTCTAGGACTTTGGATTCTTCTAGGACTTTGGATTCTTCTAGGACTTTGGATTCTTCTAGGACTTTGGATTCTTCTAGGACTTTGGATTCTTCTAGGACTTTGGATTCTTCTAGGACTTTGGATTCTTCTAGGACTTTGGATTCTTCTAGGACTTTGGATTCTTCTAGGATTTTGGATTCTTCTAGGACTTTGGATTCTTCTAGGACTTTGGATTCTTCTAGGACTTTGGATTCTTCTAGGACTTTGGATTCTTCTAGGACTTTGGATTCTTCTAGGACTTTGGATTCTTCTAGGACTTTGGATTCTTCTAGGACTTTGGATTCTTCTAGGACTTTGGATTCTTCTAGGACTTTGGATTCTACTCTACGTTTGTGTGTGCACCTTCAACTCCTGGCTCTCTTGTTTCCCGTCTGCTCCAGTGGATTAACATTCTACTCAGAAACCAGATAAGATTCATAGACTCACTTAGCTCAAGCTCCTCATCTCCACTGTTTGTGCCTTAACCTGATTCTATCTTGTATCTCAATAAAATCCCTTGCAATAGCACTGACCTCTGTGTCCCGTGTCTGTCTGCTGACAGAAGACCAGACCTTTAAAAACATCTGGAGATGGAGCACGCTGGTTCCCCGACGGATATTCCTTACGAGGGGTTGGTCAGCGCCCTTCGTGCAGCTTTATCTCCGGATCCTCGTCAACAATCTGCCTCAGCCAGTCCCATGGGCCTTCCTCCCAGCTATGTTGGTGAAGCGGCAGGATGTAGCGGTTTCCTCCTTCAAGTTTCCCTATACATTGAGATGCATTCTCAAAAATTTACCACCGAACGAGCTAAAGTGGCATTTCCGCCCCTCCTCTCTGGAAGAGCGTTGCTCTGGGCTCAAACCCTTTGGAGCTCACAATCCCCTCTGACTTACTCTTTTTCCATCTTCTCGTCTCACTTCCAGGAGGTATTTGGTCTCAGTGCCGGGGACCTGGTTGTCTCCGATCAGCTCTTCCGCCTACGTCAAGGAAATTCTTCGGCGAGGGACTACACTCTACATTTCCACACGCTAGTGGCTGCTAGCGGATGGAATGAAGCAGCACTGATGACAGCTTATCGCCAAGGATTGAATTCCCAACTCCGTAAGAAGGTAGTCATCTACGACAATAGCTTGGGACTAGAGAACTTCATGCAGAAAACTGTGAAAATCGCCCAGTTACTCACCGCATGCCAACTGGACGCATCACCTCGTTCACCGCTCTCACCAGAAGCCTATCCTTCAGTACCTGAACCCATGCAGGTTGATACTCACAGACTATCTCCCCAGGAACGAGCACTTCGTATGACCCAGGGTCGGTGCCTGTATTGCGGGGCCTCTGGACACCAGATCAATGCATGCCCAATTCGCCTGCCACGTCTTATAGTGGGTACCATTCCCGGATCTCCTGCTATTTCTAAGTTAACCCTTTTAGAAATCCAATTAATCACTTCCAATTCGATCGTTGCAGGACGGGCACTCCTCGACTTGGGCTCATCAGGCAACTTCATCTCCCCGTCGCTACTAAAAAGACTTGAGTTACGGTTTCTACCTCATGCGGAATTAAAGGTAGAAACCATCCAGGGAAAGCCGCTGGGACGAGGCAGAGTCAAATATCAATCACCACCCATCAACCTACGTATCGGCTGTTTGCACCAAGAACAGATATCCTTCCTGGTGTTGGAGGGATCCACCGTAGATGTCATCCTGGGACGCCCATGGCTCGCTCAACACTCTCCGGAAGTTGGATGGGAGTCCAGCGAGATTCTGCGATGGAGCCCAGCCTGTTTTCAACAGTGTATCTCCTCGGTACCCAAACCTCCGGTTCATCACTTCACCGTCCAAGTAAATTCCACGCGTGTTGAGAGCCCTGATCCACCGTCAGATCTCCACATCCCATCTGATTATATGGAGTTCCAGGATGTTTTCAGCAAACAGGCAGCAACCCTCCTACCACCTCATCGGCCATGGGACTGTGCCATTGATCTGCTGCCTGGGGCTACACCGCCTAAAGGACGTGTGTATCCACTGTCCATCCCGGAGCGTAAGGCTATAGAGGATTACATTGAGGAGGCTCTAAACCAGAACTTCATTCGATCTTCTACCTCACCCGCGGCCTCAAGCTTCTTCTTCGTGGGTAAAAAGGACGGTGGTTTGCGGCCCTGTATCGATTATCGGACCCTCAACAGCCAAACTGTCAAGCTACCCTATCCTCTTCCTTTAGTCCCTGCTGCCCTTGAGGAACTCCGTGGTGCTCGCATCTTCACCAAGCTGGATCTGCGGAGTGCCTACAACCTCGTTCGAATCCGGGAGGGGGACGAATGGAAAACTGCGTTCATCACTCCTTCGGGACACTACGAATACCTGGTGATGCCTTACGGACTGTCCAATGCTCCAGCTGTCTTCCAGGGTTTCATGAACGAAATATTCCGAGAGTATCTCCATAACTTCGTGATCGTCTACATAGATGATATCCTCATTGACTCCCGGGACTTGGCTGAACATCGCCACCATGTCATAAAGGTCCTCCAACAGCTCAGGAAACATCAGCTGTATCTGAAACTTGTGAAGTGCGAGTTCCATCGCCCCACGGTCCAGTTCCTCGGTTACATCGTCAGCGCGGAGGGCATTAATATGGACCAGGGAAAGATCCAAGCCATCAAGAACTGGCCACTTCCTCAAACAGTAAAGGCTCTTCAACGTTTCCTGGGGTTTTCAAATTTCTATCGAAGGTTCATTAAGAGCTTCAGTTTCATGTCCTCTCCTCTCACCTCCCTACTCCGCCGTAAACCGAAATCATTATCCTGGAACCCCGAAGCTCGAGATGCTTTCGAAGAGTTAAAGAGAGCCTTCATCACTGCTCCTGTGCTCACCCATCCAAACCCAGATCTCCCCTTTGTGGTGGAAGTGGACGCCTCCACTACCGGCGCGGGAGCGGTGTTATCTCAACGTCACGGAGATCCTCTTCAACTCCATCCTTGTGCCTTCTTCTCCAAGAAGTTTTCCCCGGCGGAGCAGAATTATGACATCGGCAATCGGGAGCTGCTAGCAATAAAGTTAGCACTGGAAGAGTGGAGGCATTGGCTGGAGGGAGCTAATCACCCTTTCTCTGTCATCACTGACCATAAGAACCTGGAATACCTCCGCACCGCAAAGAGACTGAACCCACGTCAAGCCCGCTGGTCTCTCTTCTTCACCCGTTTTCACTTCACCATCACCTACAGACCCGGAGATAAAAACGTAAAAGCAGATTCCCTTTCCAGAATTCATGCTCCAGAGGAATTCCCTACACCAGAACCCATCCTTCCTCCAGCCATACTTGTCAGCCCTATCCAATGGGATCTGGATGACCAAATACGGACCGCCACAGTTGCTGAACCTGCTCCACCAGGGGGACCAGAGGGTTAGGTCTACGTTCCAACCAACCTACGCAAGGACCTTCTGGGCTCAACGCACTCTTCCCCGGGCTCAGGACACCCAGGCAACCAGCGTACCCTCTCGCTCCTCCAGGCTCGTTACTGGTGGCCTAATATGGTCCGGGATGTCTCACAATTTGTAGAAGGATGCTCAGTTTGCGCCATCTCCCGCACGCCACGTCAACTACCTGCTGGAAAACTGGTACCCCTTCCTATTCCACGTAGACCCTGGTCACACGTCGGGGTTGACTTCGTCACAGATTTACCCAAATCAGATGGTTTCACCTGTATACTCGTAACGGTGGACCGTTTCTCCAAGGCCTGCCGGCTCATTCCCCTGCGGGGTCTACCTACCGCTCTAGAAACCGCAGAGGCCCTTTTCCACAACGTATTCCGCAACTTTGGGATCCCAGAGGAAATCGTCTCTGACCGTGGACCACAGTTCACCTCACGTGTGTGGAAGGCCTTCTTCAAATTCCTCCAAGTGGCAGTCAAACTCTCTTCCGGTTATCACCCTCAAACCAACGGCCAGACAGAGCGGAAGATACAGGAGATAGGGAGATATCTTAGGACCTACTGTCATGACAACCAAACCAGCTGGAACCGTTTCCTTCCGTGGGCCGAGTACGCACAGAACTCCCTAAAACAAAACACCACGGGTCTCACCCCGTTCCAGTGTGTACTCGGTTACCAACCCCCGTTGTTTCCCTGGACTGAGGAACCATCGGAAGTCCCATCTATTGACCACTGGTTTCGAACGAGTGAGAGGGTGTGGGACTCGGCCCATATCCACCTGCAGAATGCTGTACGGAAACACAAGCAATTTGCTGATGCCCGACGATCACCTACCCCGTTCTATCGTCCAGGGGATCGAGTTTGGCTTTCCACTCGGGATCTGCTTCTCCGTCAATCCTGCCGTAAGCTGAGTCCCCGCTACATAGGTCCTTTCCCAATTGAGAAGCAGATCAATGACGTCACCTACCGGCTCCAACTCCCCCCGAGGTACCGCATTCACCCTTCGTTTCATGTTTCACTCCTAAAACCCGTGCATCCATCCTCCACAGAACCAGAGGAACTATCCATAACTCCGCCTCCAGAAGCAATTGAAGAAACCCTAGTATACCGGGTGGAGGCAATCCTGGATTCCAGGCGACAGGGTGGTCGACTCGAGTACCTGATAGACTGGGAAGGTTATGGACCCGAAGAAAGATCCTGGGTTCAGCAAGATGACATCCTCGACCCTACTCTACTGACGGATTTTCACAGAGCTCATCCAGATCTTCCTGCACCCAGAGGCCGAGGCCGCCCCCGTCTGCGGGCGTCAGGAGCCGCCCCTGGAGGAGGGGGAGGTAATGTCAGAGAGTTAACACAGACACCACCAGCTTCACCCACTGCAATCAACAGATCTCACTCACCTGAGTACTGATCACTCACCTGCCACCAATCATCAACCCCACACTATAAAGTTACACTTCCCTGGTTCACTCACTGTCTGGTCTCAAACCTTCCATGAGAAATTACCCTACAGCATTACTCTCCTGAGGATTCTTCTAGGACTTTGGATTCTTCTAGGACTTTGGATTCTACTCTACGTTTGTGTGTGCACCTTCAACTCCTGGCTCTCTTGTTTCCCGTCTGCTCCAGTGGATTAACATTCTACTCAGAAACCAGATAAGATTCATAGACTCACTTAGCTCAAGCTCCTCATCTCCACTGTTTGTGCCTTAACCTGATTCTATCTTGTATCTCAATAAAATCCCTTGCAATAGCACTGACCTCTGTGTCCCGTGTCTGTCTGCTGACAGAATGATACACTGAATCGTCACTAGACACTATATCAGCTATTACGTTTCAGAAATGATCAAACATCAGAATTGTACATCTGATTGGACAGGATTCCCCTGAACCTTATTGGCTAACCTGAACCATACCTAATTTAAACATCATCCTACATTATATAATTTATTTTATAGTTAGTTTTCATTAAAAAAATAATAAAGAATACTGTTTATAGTCAAAAATAAGCCCAAATTTGAAAGACCCGCCCAATGCATTTTTTTCCGGTCGGACGTGACCAAAAGGAGCCCAAAATCTGGCAACACTGGTTGTGTTCAGACCAAACGCGAATGGCTTGTCAAGCGCGAGTGATTTACATGTTAAGTCAATGCAGAGACGCGATAGACCTACTTGCGGCGCGAATGAAGCCCTGGTCATGAGATGATGAGGCGGCGCGAATTGCGTGAATCACGCGAGTTGAAAAATCTCGTTCTCGCCCGGTACAGTGCAATTCAGCTAGGTATACATCTGCGCTAAAATATCAAGGTGAAAGTCATCATAGCGTGCGTAGTATAGACCCATCTCCCAACCCAACTCTGAGAATAGATTAACGGCGACATTTTTTATCGCGCGATAAGAGTCTCACGTTAACGCAGCACGTTAACGGCCCACCACTAATTATTATTTGACTGCATAATAATCATATTAAATAATGATTTGTTGAATTTGTCCTGTAGTTTAGTAGCATTTAAAGAAACCGTATGGTAAATTTACATCTAGCGGCTGAGATTTGTATTGCAGTCTATATAAAAAATACTGGACTGGCTAGTTTAGCCAAGTAGCGTTTCTTTTCAGTTTCTTTGATATCAGAAATAATCTACAGGTATTCTTTGTAAATGTGTACCGGAAGTTCAGTTGGGGGTCACAAAAGTGTAACGTTTGTTTATGTTGTTATGATGAAACCGTCTATAAATACTCTTATGTTTATTATGTGTAATTTCCTCTTTGGAAGATTATATAATTTTGAGAAAGTTCACAGTACTTCCGTACAATTACAAATAAACACTACAAGAAAGCCTGATTAAAGTTAACAATAAAAAGTGTTTTTATTCCAAGTCTTCAAATGATAGCTTTGTTTCAGAGTAGGGCCTACGTCATTATTCACTGGTAATTTTCCCTCCAGGAAGCTGTTAGCTCAAGAACTACTATAACAATGTGAGAACATGTGAACTTAATAATCACCTTACCCAATTGTAAAACTGGATCAATGGTTCAATGAAAATACCAGACTCTAAGGAGCAATTCCTTCACAACCTGCTCTGGCTCTCAAATTCAACATACTGACTCAATGATCTGGATCTTGAGGTAAGATTATAGAAAACAATGACTGCTTTTTCTTTCTATCCTTTATTTTAAAGGCATATAGCCGTATATCTTTCTATATTATATTACCTTTAATTCAGTATATATTATAATGCATCCATGCTCTATTATTCAACACTGAATAATTTTGTACAGTTTGTACAGTAGGGGTAGTGAGAGGAAATGTATAATTTTATGTATAATGTATAAATGTATAATTTAGAAAACGTCTTTTCCACTAGCATATTCATTATTTTAAATAACGGTGCGACGCGTTCATTTTACAGGCGCGTCAGCACCGCATCAAGATGAAAAAATCTTGACTTTTCAGAAAGCAACAAGCGCACCACAGGTCATGTGACAAGAACCAAACAGCCAATATTCGGTTTGCAAAATGTGAATTGGGCCTTAGGCTCTTCGTCAACTCTTGCATCATAGCACAAGGTCTGGGGAATCATACCATATTTGGAGGGATATTTTTGTGACCAGCAGTATGTAACAAAAAAAGGACTGTCAGAGTGATTTATTCCAGATGCGAAGAGAGAGAGAGAAACCTGGAGATCAGGGAAAAAAACTGTGAGCTACACCTGAGGGTCACATCAAGGCAGTGAGGTAGAAAGCGGCAAGACAGTTGTTTACAAATGCATCCGTCTGTTTGCTCTTCACCATGGATGGGAATTAAAAGGCAAATTAGAGCTGCTGTGGTGGCAATAAGTATAAGGATGGGGGCCAAGATGGAAGCAAAGAAGGAATGTTGTTCTTTGCAGAAGTGCAGGTTGAGGCGGGGCTCACTTTTCCCCTGTGGTTTTAGATCCGAAATTTGAATTGGGCCTTTAGACTTTCTTCTGCAGAATTAAAGAAGATATTTTTGAAGAATGCTGGTTACAGAACAACGGCAGCACCTAGCTTATTGCATTTTTTTATACATACAATAGAAGTGAATGGATACCAATGGTTCATTTTTTTAGTTCAGTTAACTATATTTTTAAAGACGCACATTTTAAATGATAATTTCTTTGAGGCAATTAATTTAGCAGTTGACAAAAACTAGGGAAAACAAGCCAAAAATAACAAGCCATCGTGCATTTAGAGGCGTGTTTTTCCTCCAAAAAAATGTACTCTCGAAAAAGCAACAGATAGTAGCAAATTGCATGCTTCATGACTGTGATGTAATTTTGAGGCTATGTCCAGAAGAACCTATAGAAGAAGGGAAGAAAATATGCAGGAATGTGTCCATGAGAGAGCGAGAGAGAGAGAGAGAGAGACTATTCAACTGAGGAGGACTGCCAGACAATAGTTATCATGCGAATTTATGATTCCACAGGGAACATTACTCTCCAAATACTGATCAAAATGCTTCAGTCACAAAATGGACCCAATTGTTATGAAAATTTTAAGGGTCTTTATTATTTATGAACAGTATTAAATACTTCATCAACAAAGAGGATTGTGTGTGCTTCATTTGAACTATAATAGCTGTAAATGTTGAAAATCTGATTATGGAAACTCAAATATTGAAAAGTGATTTTTCCCCCGGGAGTTTCTGTATTGTTAAATCTAGTAATCACCTGCCTTTGAGCTGTTTATAGAAGTGCTTTATAGGTGTGAAGACTGTTGAGTACAATATAATTCAGTGCAAAGCTCCTAACAGCAATATGGAATCAAAACTTCAGACTCGTGGGGTGTTGGGGGGAGCTGTGCATGATTTATTGAATTTGACATTGCATCTGCCGTTGTCATGCGTACGTAATGGAAAATCAGTTATCGTTAAGTGAGATTTGAAATGCTTTCGGTCTGTATAAGAAGAAATAGTTAGAGAGACAGAGTATGTTTTTGTCAGGTTTGAACTGATTTTAAGAAAAGTATTAGTTGATTTTCAGATTTTTGGCTTTTTATTAGCGCTGCCAATCAATTAAAAGTTTCAGTTATATAAAGTGCATGACATGCCGATGAATGAATCAAATAAATCTCCACCAGTCACATACATCAGTCTGTGTTGAATGCATGCTTGCTTGCAAAAACAAAGCATTGAAAATCTCTGAAGGAAGGAAATCTCAGGTCAAAGGTCTTATCAACATAATAATTATATAAAAACTGTCCAAATGAACATGTTAATTTGTCCACCCTACTGTACTTTAATCAAATCTGTTTCATCAGGCTACAGAAAATGTATTGTGTTCTATAGCTGTGTTTAAAAATGACGTCAAACAAACGCTAACAGTGTATGCTACTATAATATTCAGTGAAATATGTTGTTTTAGACAAACTAGCTGAGTTACTGCAAGCCAAGCAGGAGGAAGTAAGAAGACCCCCTTCCCCAGCATTAATAATGTCAGTATGACTTACATTCTTCCAGATATAGACTACTGTTAGACGAGAATGTCATCTTGACTCAGGTCAAAGTGAAAAGCGGGGTTTGACCTGCTACATAAACCTGTGCTTTTCTTTATTTCTTTAAAGCTGCCCTAACAAACAGGGTTTCTGCCAATCTCATACTAATCTTGAGTACCTATAAAGTAGTATTGCATACGTTGTATCTTCGAAGAGTATTTTGTTTGATCACATTTATAAAAGATAGACACTGCTGTACGGTCACTTCCGAAATCATACGGTGCGTGCGGGGGAGGCTGAACTAAAGCACATTGTCAACAAAACACAGCCATCAGTTTCACTCACCGCATGCGGTTCATGTCCTTCATCTTTAAATGCTTGGACGGCTCCATATATCAGTTTCAAACGATTTCCAAATGCAGCGTTTTATCCACCGTTTATATAACATTCATCACCCAAATGCAGCAAACGAACAAACACCTGAACTTCGCGAACATATGCTCTCTCTCTCTCTCTCCTGCATACAAGTGAAAGTGACGTCTGCGAATGCTCCTTCTCCTGCTTTCCATGCTGCTGCGTGGGCATGTTGCGTGCTTTCCTGAGATAATTGTCCAATAATGGACTAAGAAAAATTGTTACAAAACAGTTTTTTTATGTTCGAAAAAAACTTTGCGAAACCTGTACGATCGCTGGGGGAGTGTATTGAGCACAGAAATACTAAGTTATACGTCCAACTCGTTTTTTGACAAGTTGACCATGTTAAGCAAGTTTAACATTGTAAAGAAGTCAGAATGCATGACACATCGTTGCAGCATCCCTTTAAAATAAGTCAATGGAAAATAAAGGGCACAGTTACACCTTCAAGCAAATTCTGATATTTTTCTAATATTTCAGAAAACAAGTATCAAAGTTTGATTTCGACTACTAATTTCACTCTTTGGCCTTTGTCAGTATTAAATATACCAAGGGTATTTTCACAGAATGTTCCTTACATTATGAAAATATATCACCTTTTTGTCATCATGACCCATTGGGAATATAATTTACATCCTGATCTTACCATCATTTGTATTTACATTTGTATATTACATTTGTATATTGTACGTCACAAGGATCATCTACAGTCTTAAAAATAAAGGTGCTAAAAGGTACATCACAGCGATGCCATAGAATAACCCTTTTTGGTTCCACAAAAAAAACATTCAGTCAAAGGTTTTTAAAGAACCATCTCTTTCTTAAGTTTTTTTTATCTGAAGAACTTTTTTCACCACAAAGAACCTTTTGTGAAACAGAAAAGTTCTTCAACTTTTAAAGGTTCTTTATGGAATCAAAAGGTTTTTCTATGGCATCGAAGAACATTTTGAAGCACCTTTATTTAAGAATGTAGGTGACATCACAGATCTTTTAAAGGGACAATGTGTGAAAAAAATTCAGAAACAGGCTGTCTGATGTTTATTGCAAATCTTTACACAATGTTTACACTGTTTTACACAATGAGCTTTTTTTTGGAAAACCAATCACTTAATTTGACAAACTTTAAAGCTGCCATCAAATCTTTGAAAGAAAAATCTAATCATTTAATGTATAATTGTACAATATTTACACTACAATCTGTTCCTGGAGACTACTGTCATTATTTAATCCTTTTTTCTTCAGTGTATAACATAGTTTTACAATCTATTTCCTATTGCCCAAAACATACAAAAACAAAACGCTGGTTGATCTTACATGTCAGTAAGATGGTCTCTTCCTCTCTTCTTTGGCCGTTCTTGGTAAAGAAACTTGTAATCTGGACCTGACTTAATGCCGAGCTCAAAATTCTGGTGTGAATAAAGTTTCACAAATGTCAGAGCAATTTTGTTTTCAAATTTGGAACTGCTTCACGGTTGCACAGCACAATGTATCTTTCCATGACCACTTTATTTCCAAAGCCATGCTCAGTGGTAGGTTGATTGTCAGAATGCTCCCCAGGTAGCAATTTGGAATAAATGTGCAGAAAAATGGTAGAGGAGGATAGTGAACCTCAGTACCCCTACGCCTGGTGAAATTCTTGCCGAGTCAAATCTCCAGCCCGTAAAGCGCCAGCTTTTACTGACTCCAAGACCGGATAGCAGAGAGAACGACTTATGTAAAAGACTGATTATCCATAAATAGAAATGACATGCATGGGATGAAATAAAGCAGAGGGTTCTCATGTGATTTTAAAAAGGAGCTTCAAAAGCTTTACGATGGTAAAATTGAAAAAAGAACAAGTAAATAAGATAATTAATACAACGATAAATAAATAAATCATCAGTGCAAAATGTGGGATAATAACGAGTTTTACAGTGGGTTTTTGCAAAATGTATATGGTTTTTATATTTAAGCTACTGTAGGTCATCAGTTTGTAGAGTATTTGGCATAAATGGCCGGAATCATTGAAAGAAGCGCTATAAAACCCCTCCACTCCCTTTTGTCCTGGTTTCTTGATATCATCATCAAGAGAGCATAGCAAAACCTGGCTCCAGGGTCTGGTTTTAGGTTTTGAACTCTGACTGAGAGTTTTCACAACCCTGTGGTTTCTCCGTGGGATATTTACGACTCCTAAGCTTCAATGCAGGAGTGAGAAGTCTCTCTGGCTCACCTCTAATTTAACATCTGAGGCTAACCAGAGAAACTTCTCTGACAAATAGGAACTTATGTGATTAAACTGTCCTTTTCTATAAATGTATCTAAATGTCTTGGTAGTATGTTGGCGCTCGTGCCATTTTAAATAGTCTGTAGCTGTTCGATATACTTGTTTAATTCAGGCTTTATTTCTATTCGTACATCCGAATGAAGATATTTTGAGAAATGATTTAGAAGGTCGTGGACAGAACACAAACGTAGACAGAGAAACGGTATCAATATGTGGTTTTAATATAAGTAATTATAAACACAAAACTAAACCCACGAGTGGAAAATCACAATACAATTAAACTAAACTTGACAAAGAACAATAACACTGACTTGACTGACTAAGAAAACAACAAGACAAGGCAAGTAGGCAAAACAAGCCGCACAAGATGGAAGACACCAGGGCATTAAATAAGGAACCAAATCAAGCAGAGAACAGGTGAGGGACATGAAACCATATCAAGATAATTAACGAGAGGAGGGGGACATAGATGAGGTTGGAGAGCTCGTGGTATGCCAGACCCAGTGATACCTATGAGCTTCCACACAGAACAGGTGTTACTGTCATGATCCTACCCCAGGACTAGAAAATCTTGACAAGACGAGGCAGAACCATGACAGGTTTTGTTCATACAATGGAAGTCAATAGGGTCCAATGTTGTTTGTACAAACATTCTTCAAAACATATATAGTTGAGTTCTCCAGAAGAAAAAAAACTCATACAGGTATGGAATGTCATGAGATTAAGTGAACGATTTATAGAATTTCCTTGCAATTCTAAAAGAAATTATCTTTAAATTCTCATTTTTAGGCTAAAATATAATTTATAAAATTATGAAAATTCAACGTCGACTTGAGGTCTCAGACCTTCCCATTCTATTGTATACATTTTGAGCAACATCCAAATAATTTGCATTGGGTTTTTCATTAAATGATAAAGGATGTAAATACGCTAAGGTCAGACAATATGATGTGTGTTTAAATGATTTTGATTCTCACTGGAATGCTAGCTGTCCTAAATGAGGACGCAATCAATCAGGGATTCATCTGTAATCGATGCCCATAGAAAATGAATACACTGTCCTATTCATAATTCAGCACAATGCCTCTTAATTGCATGCCGTCTGAACGCATAAATTCATGCAGTTCACATTAGCTTTAAAGAAGACTTCCTGCACAGCTGCCGCTACCAGACAAAAGCAGAATTTCTTCCAGAGCCTCGGAGGAAACCCTTTTATTTTTCCTCAGCTTCTGGAAAAACATCGCACAACAGCTGCATTAATTTGCCTCCAAATAGACACTGGGCTAGAAAGACAAAGGGTGTAAAAAGACTATGTTCCTGGAAATTTTATGTATGTAGGTCGCTGTGGTTGTTTGCGCAGCATATAATGCATGCTGTATACAGGCACGGTTCGGGCTGGGAGCCGAACAAACGCCAGAGCTGACTGTGTCCAACGAGTGCCACATGTAATCAGCCTCCGTGTGTCCTTCACAGGGCACTCAGCCGGAAAAACTGAAAATTGAGTCGAGCCACTTCTGTCTGCATCCGTGGCTCTCTCGCTTGTCTCTCTCTCTACCTCTGGTGTTCAGAGCTAATGTCAGATATAAGATTCGGTAAGTGGATTATGTAAGTGGATTAAAGAATTTGATCTTTAATTCATGCAGAATTTACCTCCCCCAGGTGAAATATAACAAAAATTGCATTTGTACTTCATATAAAGTAGAGTTTTGTATTTTTTAGGCAAATTCCTTATCAAAAGGTCAGTAAGAAGTTTAGTTTATACCAAAAAAATCCATTTAATCCTAGACTAGGGATATTGTGTATCATTTAACAGAAGCTTGCACTAGACTGGACACAACTTTCAATAAAATCCCAGGTAAAGAGACACAGACAGTCATATGTGTCAACCTGATCTCACGGGAATTCGTAACTATTTTACGAGTTTGCTTATTGTTATGAAATACACGTTTTAAATCACAAAAATGTAAGATTACTAGGAAAAACATAAAAAAATCCCCAACCCTAAGGTCACAGCGCTAAAGGAATGGACAAATGGGATTTGATGCATCAAATACGAATTGATGCAAATTATCCAAAATTAGCAACGTCGCAAAATAATTACATCTTTGCCATGAGATTGTGTTGAATGTGTTCAGTTTAGTATTTTCTATAAGAAAAAAAGCGGCACTCTTATCGCCTGTTTCCACCACTTTACTTGAGCCACTTTGCCAAACACCTTTTGCCATGCACATGCTCTGTCATCACAGGTAAAACCACCGGCGCTGTCATAAAAATGCAAATGAGTCGATCCTCAGGAGGCAATGGGTCTGTATGGCTGTTGTAGCACTGATACAAGAACACAATGTTAGTTATGAGCGTGACTCTGTTATGACATGTTTTTTTTCAGCATCTGTGAGTAATTCTCTTTGCTTCAGATGTCTTCATTGAATGTGAAACTTCAAATAAGAACTGTGTTTAAAAATACTTCTTGCTGTACATCGCTTGATCAACCCTTTTAAAGGGGACAATGTTTTGTCAGCTCTTTGTGTAAAAATCTTATTGTGATAATACATTCTGCAACCTGACATTTATGTCAAGCATTGGAGTTGATTTATTAAAACCTACTATAATCACTGTACGTTTGTGGTTAACGGGAAGTATTAGAAGCCATTATTAAAAAAATAAAAAGCTTATTCTGTCAATTGACTTTATTTTACAAGATAAAGTAATTATATCCTATTATGTCCCATTGTTTACAGTCAAGTCTCGCCAAACTAGAAAAGAAATTAAAACATTAAGAAAACATTAAGAAATCACTACAAACATAATAGGCTTCTTTTGAAAGCATGAATTGCCCTTGCACCATGTACTATTTGCATTCAAAGTTCATAAAAAAATACATTTTAGACTATGAAACACAATAAAATCCAGCCGTGTTGAGTAATAGCCACTTTTGAAAAGAACATACTGTGGTACATTCAAATGCAAATTGTAATCCAGAAGCTAAATGTGACTTTATATTAGTCCTATTAGTTAGTTAGTGGTCTAGCAGCAGTTGACAGGCCTCAAGCTCAGTTGGAAATAAAAGGCAAAAGATACAGGCAGGCATTTAATGGCTGCTCTCTCCGTTATTTTCTCAAGTCAGCATGGAAGACTTTTAGTGCTGAATTAACAGTCCCGCTGAGATCAAGTATTTTTCTGTCAAAATGAATGGTTTTCTGTCTCTACAAGGGTACAGGAGTTAAAAGGTCACATACAGCTTGCCGTCACCGCATGGATAAGTGTGACAAGTTTTAACAGATTCAAACTTTATGCTACCTTTGAATTGATTTTTCGAGCTTTCCTGCCCCTTTTCAGTTGGAAGCCCTATTTTTTACTGACTTTGCTGGTGTACTCTTCAACTACTGCATCACTGTACTTGTGTTCCATGTATAATTGTATACGTGTATTGTTTAGCATACAATCTTATATTCAAATATCCAAGTAAGATTTGCTTTCGTGCTAGTGACGTTAGGTTTAGGGGCGGGGTTAGTGATGGGCTTTCAGTATTGGCTTTTTCTAATCATAAGTTTTTGTGCGAGAGAAAGAGAGAGGGTTAGTGTATTTTTTTCTCTCATTTGTCTGTCAAGTATTCACAGAAGAGATGGGTGAACTTCAGGGTGCTCTTAAATAATAATACGCCAGTCCGTGCTCGTGATCGAAGGTCCTCGTCTCTGCTTCCCTCGCTGTCCATCCGTCTTCCACTCTGGGGCCAATGGTTACAGCGGTGTTGTCTCTCGACCCAGGAACCCCGAGTGTTCCTTTCACGCGGCCTTTATGCCCGGCAGGTAATCCAGCGCAGGTGTAGCGCAATCAGCGCTAGCTGACGGGCTGTTGCCCAGGTGACGCTGATCCCAGGTCAGCCACGCGTCACATTCCCCCCCCCCAAGCGTCAACCTGGTCTCGGTCGCTCCTGTAGGCGCCTCGGGAAAATCGTAGGGGTGGGTGGGGAAATGGGGCCTAACATCCCAGCCCATGCTGGCTGGTTGAAAGGCCGGCTTAATGACGGACTGGATCTCCGGCTGATCCTCGAGTGGGACTCCCGTCCTCGGCAGCGCTCTCGTCCCGCTGAGCCGCTTCCTCGGTCGGCCAGGCAGCTTCCTCCGGTAGCTGGGTCGCACTCTGGCAGCTAAGCAGCGCACTTGGGTGACTCTGCAGCACTCTCCGGCAGCTCCATAGCTCGGTCGGGCGGCTAGCAGCAGGCTCTGGCGGCTGGACAGCTCAGTCGGGCAGCTAAGTAGCGCTCTCTGTCGGCTTGTCCGCTCCTCTTGCCGTCGGGATCGTCCCTTGGTTCGGCGCCATCGATCTATCCGCCTCTCTCCTCTTCTTCGTCCCCGGGTTCCTCCCTCTTGGGCGGTCGAGTGAGAGGGCGTGTCCGTCCGGTCCGAGACCCAGGAAGTACGAGGATTTTTACACTCTTCTCCTACCGGTCTCCTACCTTCAATTGCCCGCATTCTCCACCAACTGTGACGGGGTGAGAGACACGGCAGACACAGAGCAACGGTAAAAGCAACCCCAGTGGGGATTTTAATAACAACATAAAATATATAATTCCAAAAGGTGAACTTCAGGGTGCTCTTAAATAATAATACGCCAGTCCGTGCTCGTGATCGAAGGTCCTCGTCTCTGCTTCCCTCGCTGTCCATCCGTCTTCCACTCTGGGGCCAATGGTTACAGCGGTGTTGTCTCTCGACCCAGGAACCCCGAGTGTTCCTTTCACGTGGCCTTTATGCCCAGCAGCTAATCCAGCGCAGGTGTAGCGCAATCAGCGCTAGCTGACGGGCTGTTGCCCAGGTGACGCTGATCCCAGGTCAGCCACGCGTCACACTCATTCAGAGTTAGTTTTCTGTATTTTACTGTAATGAATAATACAATATTTGCAAACACATTAAGTTATATAAAGTGGTGTGAAAAAGTATTTTCCCCTTTCTGATTTTTAGTTTTTATGCATATTTGTCATGCTTAAATGATCCAGAAAATGCAGTTTTTAAATGATGTTTTTATTTATCAAGCGAAATAACTATCAAACATTTCTGAAAAAGTAATTTCCCCCTAAACCTAATAACTAGCTGTGCCTCTCTTGGCGGCAACAACTGCTGCATAACCCAAATGCATTTGAGCTTGAGGTCACAAACCAATGGCCGGACATCTCTTTTCATGATTTTCCGTTATCGAGCAGAATTCATGGTTCCACACCTTCCAAAAAGTTCAACCTTTGTCTCATCAGTCCAAAGAATATTTGCCCAAATGTTTTGGGGATCATCAAGAGGTTTTTTAGCAAATGTGAGATGAGCCTTTGTTTTCTTTTCGGTCAGCAGTGCTTTTCGCCTTGGAACTATCCCATGGATGCCATGTTTGCACAGTCACTTTCTTATTGTAGAATCAAGAACACTGACCTTAACTGAAGCAAGAGAGGCCTGCAGTTCTTTAGATGTTGTACAGGGATCTTTTACGACCTTCCGGACGAGTCGTCATTGTGCTCTTGGAGTAATTTGGTAGGCCGGCAACTCCTTGGATGGTTGACCACTGTTCCATGCTTTCTCGATTTGTGGATAATGGTTCTCACTGTGGTTCACTGGAGTCCCAAACCCTTAGAAATGGCTTTGTAACCCTTTCTAGACTGATACATTTCAATTACTTTGTTTCTCAACTGTTCTCAAATTTCTTTAGATCGCGGAATGATCTGTTACTATTTGAGATCTTTTAGACTACTTCAGTTTGCCAGACAGGTTCTTCTTATGTGTTTTTTCTGAAAAGCAAAAAATCCGGCTTATCCTGTAGATGGTCTGCACGCACGCTTTAATCTGTTGCACCTCTTAACCTCTTTCCTGTCTGGAGAAGTGTTAAGTAATATAGAGAATCCACCATGACGCGAGCACGACTGACCCTTGAACGGAATGGGAGATAAGACTCTGATTGGTTTACTGCATGTTTTGCCCAAACACAACCATCACCCATTAAGAGAATAGTCGTCCCTTTTAGACAATGCGCCTGGCGCACCGACCATTTTTTACCGTCATTAAACTGCAAAAGTGGATTCAGACACGCCCTAAGTGCACTTGCGCCTTGAGCTTTAGACCGTGCGCTTTGATCTGTAAAATAGGGCCCATTATGGGAATGGCTTTAATATAGCTACTGTGAAAACAATTTGATTCACATTTGAAAACAGTACCCGAGAGCTTTACTAGGCCACGTGGCGAATGCAGAAGGTAATAAGATGGATGAGCTTAATTGTACAGTCGGCCTGGATGTTCTGTGGCCATGTATTAACCGTGTGCACGAAAACATTTTTTAACCACTGACTTTGAACTTTTGTTTGCATAGCAATACATTTACACGCCGACATCCTGTTTGTGTTTGTTTATATATCTATCACTTCTTTAGTCATTATGCATCAGGTAATTTATAAAGTGACGGCGCTAAAATGAGAGTGATCCTTCATTTAGGATGTAGACCAGAGACGCCACAAGCACCGTTTGCTTAGATGTTTTTAGATTTACGAGCGGATGAAAAGAAGGTTGCTTTTGTTCATCCCAATAAGCACCACACACAAAGTAACAAATCATAATTTGACCCCCTTACTGACAACAGCAGGGGTTAACACTAAAGGAAATCTATATTCAGTTATACAGCCAACGTGCAGAAAAATGAAAATGGTACCCTGAAACAGAGCTTAAGAAGAGGGGTCAGTTCTTTACCAGCGGCCTTATGGATTTCTTCCTCTGAGGTCAATGATAAATAATCAACTAGAAAAATTGGGTCCTAGATGAGGATTGGTCAATATCATCGATTGGTCAATAAAGTATTACAGCTGTTCTTAAAACACATGCAGGGTAAGAGTTATGATATGAAATATATGTTGACCATATTACTGTGTGAAATCATTTCACAGCACCAGTAGGGAACTGTAACATAGAATAAGACGCAAAATATTGTGAAATGAAAGCTGTTACGTCGACCCGAGAATATTCTGTGATCCAACCACAAAACCTGTACGAGGGTGAGTTTTTAAAGTTATCGTTTGGCCTTTATAGACTTTATTTCTGATAGGACAGTGGAGAGAGACACAGGATGTTACGGGATGAGAGAGGAACATTTCACTTCGCTATATGACATCTAACAAACAATGCATTCATTTACAGTAGATAATACAATGGAATACATTTTCTTACTTTTTATAATCTGATGAACCTTTTTAGACCACAAAGAATCTTTATATAATCCTTTAGACAAAATATTTTTAGAGTGTAAAAGCCCTAAACTTAGAACAAACAAACATTATCTGTATTCTAAAAGCATTAAAATAAGTAAAACAAAACATTCACACTGTATTCTAGTGTTATAGACACAAATGAATAAACTCTTAAACCAGACCAACACTGCACCCGTTTGGTATTTTATTGTTGTGATCCTCATTTTATTCAGTTTGAACACAATGTGTACATTATGCTTTTACAAATGCCATGTAACTTACATATATTACTGGACATTCATTTATTTAATATAGCATAAAGTAAAACAAAAAGGAATACAATAAAAACCATTAAATAATTAACATTTGACCATTAATAACCACAGTCATGAATAAAATTAAAAGTATGAAGATCATGCAATTATATATTTTAATTTTTAAATATTTAACATTAAACATGCATGGATTTTTATATAAATATCAAAACCAACAGGTTTGTAGTAGTCTGTGAATGGTAAATGATAAGCCGAACGTTATAATTGTCCCCGGTCTCCATCTGGAACATAAAAAGATCAAGCAGGGGAGAACCGAACAGAAAAAACTTTGCACTGCTTTTAAATTGCTAGTTGATTGTGTCCCGCCTCCACGGAACCATGTCCTGCTTATGACAATTAGCCTTTCTGCTGCACTTCTAAGGTATAAATGGAACGCATTAATATTTAATAGATAGCCATATGCCTGTTTGAAAATAATACCTGGCACACTATTCATCATTTCATTATAGACGATTCAGACCATAAATTCTGCCCAGCTGTGTTACACAGCTTTTAGCTGCCCTGAACTACTGTTAAGTGTCTTGGCTTTTATTCTATGCATTGTTTTCTCCTAGTATTTTCTAAGTGAATAAGTAATTGTGACTGCTATAATATTTACCGGCTTCAGAAAAGAAGTTCTGTTTTATTTCATTTTCCTTCATGTTGTTCCAAATGCGTATTTTGTTCTTATACGAGTTACAAAGAAATTTGTCCAAGCTGTTCTTAACAATCAAAGAATAGCCTACATTAACCAGAGGATGTCAAGCTCCAAAACCAAAAGACCCGCCAGATCCCTACACTCTGCAAAAAATGAAGTCTTGTAGTGCCATACTTAAAAGTACCACATTTGTGGATTGATCTGGCCGCTGCTACAAGACTAGCAGATTCTGTAGCCATCTTTAAGAATTAGCTGAAAACACATCTCTTCCCTCAGCACCTGACCGATTAGTTCTGACTTCTATCTCTTTTCTACACTTTCTATCCTTAAAAACAACAAAAAAGTAGTTTTGTAAACTGTGGTACGCTATATGAAACCAGCTTTACTGCTTTTATGCTTTTTGTTGTTATGTTTTGCCAATTACTTCCATTGTTCACCTCATTTGTAAGTCGCTTTGAATAAAAGCGTCTGCTAAGTGACTAATTGTACATGTTCTGAATGTTTTGGCTTTGTGTAACAGACAGATCCAAATTGTATTTACCTCAAAGCAAATTACTTTTATTCTGCCTTCAAACCTGTGAAAACAAAGAGAGAGAGATGTTTGACATCACTGACTAAATTGACATGCACCTTCATATAGTGAATATGATTTTTTAGCAATATTTTGATTAAGCTCAAATATGATAGTATGATCAAAATAATGTAACAGCTCAAATAACACAAAAGTGGCTTATTTGGCACATGATACAAGTGATACAGAACCAATTTTCTGAACTGAACTCAAAGTGCATGTCGACTCCAAACTCATAAAATTTGAGAGCAAACTTGTTTTTTAGGCATTTCATGACCAAATTTAAGAAATCACCAGTACAATTTGTATTTGATAAACTATGAAAATTATATTATGGCTTTCAGAAGAATGCAAATATAGCACACTGGCTGTAGAGACTAATTTATTTAACACTTTCATGGTGCTTATTTATTTATTTATTGCATTTACAAAGAAATTTGGAATGTTGGAATGACATCAGTTCATTTTATTTTTGGTGAACTTTTCCTTTAAAAGTTTGTTTAGTGTTAGAGGTTAGTGAGAGAAAGACATGCAGTATTCCAAACCTCACATGTGTTTGACTGTAGATAACTTCCCGATGCTGCCGGTGGGCTTTAGAGACGTTTCTCTGTGTCGGCTTTTGAACAGAGAGATAACATTTGAGATGTGTTCTAGGTGTATGTTTGCAATACGTCCACATACTAACAGTTCTGTGCAGAAAAATCACAAAGCGAGAGTAAGTCTTTGGATGTGAAATGTCAAATTAACCAGATGTTTTCTTCTTTTTCCTTACCCTCGATTCCTCTCTCTGAGGTAAGGGATGTAAAATTTCCATTTTACTCTGTCAGTGTTATCAGGCCGCATGTCATTGCGCGCCCTCATCCTCGCCTAATCGTAAAGCTTTTGTGACAGGTTTCTGCAAAGGGATTCTTGTTTACTTATTTATTTCATATCACAGACGGGAGACAGTGAAGGATAAACATGCAGTCGTATCCTAATTCACACTGGATTGGGCTGTTTATCAGCCCACAGAGTTTGTTTCTGTTTATCTCTGGAGCTACTGCTGCACATTTTTCCTCAGGGTAACAGCCTCGACTTGTGTTTACCTGTGATTTTCAATCAACATGGTAGAAGAACAAAACAATTCTTTAATTTGTTTCAATTCATTATCATGATATGTATGATTTAGCTTGAAGTAGTTTGTGTGTAGAAACAGGCGATGCCACAATTCAATCACTGTTACAATATTATTTTTGTGTTGCGGATTATGAAGGACGGTTTCAACATGAGGCAGTAAAACATGAGAAATGTAATTTTTCAGTAACTAAAGGGCCGTTCACACGTACCGTTTTCTACTAAAAATCATTTTATGTGTTTTGACAGTTTACTTACACGATCTCAAGGTTTTGGGGGGCATGCAAACGCTACCTTCTTTATTAATAGCTATAAATGCTATTATTGTCTTTGTGTAACCTAGAAAAGTGAATTTGTGAAACCTGTGACATCATGCAGATGCAAAAGCATACACTATAATACAAATACCTGTAAAAAATATATATATTCTGACGCCTATTGCACCAGAAAAAAGTAAAATAACTTTTTTCGTGTAGTAAAATTATTTTTTTATGTCGTTATACAGCTAGCTTGTGAATTTGCAATCTATTACTGTAATTTGACTTTTTTTAACCGTATTATACGGTGCACAGTATGCTAGTACTTTACAGATGCATGGTTGTAGTTTTATAAACTGACAACGTCTGAATGCACAATACAGAATTTTGACAATATTGTCACCTGCAAGAAACAAGCATTTATGTAATTATTTTATATATACTTTATACAAAGCCTGTCTCTCAGGATACTCACTACCTGGTCACATGATAACAGCCAACACAGCATTTTCTCTATATGCCTCTCTATAAGATAAGACTTCTCCCGACTTTTCTCGCTCACAACACAGACATGAAATATAACTGGGTTAGACGTGCGGAGGGACACTTACGGGTGCAGCGGTAATGGTTTCTCTGCACCTTGTTGCTCCGAGATTGTTTTATTCCAAGTACGCAGACAGACGCCAGCGATCTTTGGGAGCAATTGCGATCTATCAGTGAGATGGACTGTGGAAATCCGACAACATAGATGTAGGTGGTATTATCAGCTTGACAAAAGTACTGGGCCAACCATAAATCATGTACTGGAAATCTGCCCTCCAGGGAGCCCGACTTCCATCAAGGCTGGTGGAAATCTCTGCAGTATTCTCTGGTTTCAAGTTTTTATTTAATACTTTTTCATGCTTTGAAAGTTTTCTAAGAATTTTCCTATTTAACTTTCACTTTACAAATCCCCTTTAAATGGAACAAAATAGACTTCGATCATGTCGTACATGAATATGCCTTCTGAGGCAGTACCTTTAGTGAGAAGCGAACGGAAATGTAGGTTATTATTCATGTGAAATGCTCTTCCCTACCATATTAGAGATGCTCAGTCTTTAAGTATTTTTAAAATCTTATCCCAAAAACAAATTTTTTGGGGATAGCGTTCTTCTGATGGTTTTATTTTTATATCGTTTATTTCATGTTTATTTAGTTTTCTCTTTTTATGTAAAGTGCCTGGAGAAGGTGCTTAAAAGGCGCTACATCAAAATAAAGTGATTGTTACTATTTATAAACTTTGCAGTTCTCAAGTCTCATTCACAATGTATAGGTGATAATATGTTGCGTTTTGGTGTCAATTATGTCAAACCTGGTGTGATACGTCTTTATACAAGCTTTAATGGAGAGGGAAATCTGGTAACACTTTACAATAAGGTGCTTTTAGTTAACATTAGTAAATACACTAGAGAACATTGGCTTACAATGAACAATTTCATTTTTCCGCATTTATTAATCCTTGTTAATGTTAGTTCAATTCAGCTACTCATGTTAGTTCATGTTGTATATGTGCACATGTCATGGTGCATTAACAAATTTTAACAGTGACAACGTTTTATTTTAATAATGTATTTGTAAATGCTAAAATTGACATGAATTAATGCTGTAGAAGTATTATTTATGGTTAGTTCATGTTAGCTAAGGCCTTATTTCATTGTTAACAAATCAAATTAAATCTCTTTTATTGTCACATCACCACAGCACAAGTGACTTGTTGAGTGAAATTCTCGAGAGTGTGCTCCAGAAAGTACAGAAACAATTTATACATAGACAGTCCTTTTTACATACTTATACACTTATACAGATGACAGTGTGCAATATACACACATTGTACCTTTAGACGTAATTACAGAAATCAATACACAATATGTACACATTCTGCATTATGTACATACTGTATATACACAAATGCCAACTAGTTGTAAAGTGTTAACAATATTTCTTTTGGAAACTAAGACAAACATTATTTTCTGATTAAATACATAGTATAAGCAATATTCTACAGAATTGAGTTTTAATAATAATAAAAATAGTAATAATTTAAACTTTAAGAACCATTGCGAGAGTTGAATTTACAGAAATGCAGAATGAAAGAGTTTTGGGAAAATATTACATACCTGACAAAAGATCATAGGGCTTTTATTCCCCCGGACATAACAATGAAAAAAATAAACCTGTGGTGAAATGTTTGATGCTGAAGGCTTCCACAGCAGCAGATGTGAAAGACATGGAGAAGTGGAGTAATGTAATGGAACGGCGAGCCCTAGAGCATCCTGCAGGAAAGAGCGGAGGCAGAATTATTCAGCATTATACAGAAACTCCACGCTGCCAGACGACTGTGACAGATAGATCCCGAGAATAAAAGAGGCCGAAAAATACAGAGAGGTTGGGAGACGCTTGCTAATGCTAATTTCATGGGAGTTCAGAAAGCAACGCACTCTGTGAAAAAGGTCAGCAAGAGCTGCATGTTGAAATATCTACATGTTTAAACGAAAGTAAAAATACTCCAGTGCCTGATATCTCACTGGTTTGATTTTAATATACACTTTTCATGCTGAGAGTGAAATGTTTGGCTGAGAGGGGAGTTGCTTTCAAGTGCTCATTCACAGCATAATGCTCTGCGGTCATTACTTATCTCCAAAAGACAAGTGCGGCTCAGTTTTAGAAAGAAATGATGCATTTTGTCTGTAGTGATGCAGATACATTGTGTTACACATGGGATGTGAGGAGGCTTATCTTTAGTGGACAGTTGGGCTTCAAATAGACCAAGGAGAGGCGTGCAACACAAACCTGTGAAACCATTTTCTGGGACATTAAGTTTATCTATTGAATGTTTTATTTATTTATTAAGCTTTTTGGCAGGTGTGTAGCAATGCTATGTCAAAGACTTGACATGTTCCTTTATCCAAAAATGCACAAAATATGTTAATCCACTGTATGAAGTCATAGAAGTAGAACAAGTAGAACAATACAAACATTTCTGAAAAGACAAGAAAATAAAGAATGTTTCTCCCAAATCTGCTGCCAGGTTCACCCCTTTTGCAAAACAGGAGCTGTCAATTTTGTATGATAAAAGTAATCCATATGTGACTAGATAGCAAAGTGCTGTGCATTTTTAAAGGGATACCTAAAAATGATTATTCTTTTATCATTAACTCACATTCATGTCATTTCATCCTTCATGACTTACCTTTTCTTCTGCAGAACACAAAAGAAGATATTTTGAAGACCCCCATCGTCCCCCATCGACTTCCATTACTTCAATACAAAACCACTGAGACATTTCTCAAAATGTTACGGAAGAAAAAAAGTCATAAGATTTGAAAACACTAATAAATCTCTGAAATTTCCCTTTAAGCCTCCTGTGTTACTTGTATGCAAACATGCCAATCATGTTTGAGTTTACTGACATCAAATCTGGCATCATGTTGTCTAAGACACTATGTGACTATATGCAGTGGTTACTTTTTTGTGTGAACTATTACTTTAATAACTAAAACACATCATCACCACAAAAGAACAATGATAAACAAAATTGATAACAGCAGTGCTGAATATGGTCCAATCCTCCTATAGACCTGAGCCATTTGCTTCAACAAACACACTGAGACTGCTCATTGAAGTGAATTGCTGAGAAGAAGACAGAAAAGAAGAAGAATGAGTTAGAAAAAGAAACACATTGTGAAGAACCTGCCATATTGACCCTTTCCGACACCTTTTTATTGATTCATGTTACTTCTATTGTGCCTTTTGTTAAGATTTGCATTTATTGGATTACTGTTTCTGCATTTGTTTCATGTTGGACTGTATGCTGATTTTCGACTTCTGCTTGTACTGGATATTGGACCAATCTTTTTGTCATATTGGACATGTTGTCTATTTGAATAATCATCTGCAAATAGATTATAAACCGACTTCAAGTTCGGCTTTTGTTTGTGTAATAATAAAAGTTTTCATGATGAGTTATTTATTGCTCAGTTTATGTTTTTCTGCACTGTTCCTGATATAATTAGTTTCAATGAGACACAGCTGTAAGGCTGTAAAATTCATGGTTGGTATATATTTTTTTGTGTTTATAAAGTGACTTTTATTATACTAAGGTGAATACTATTTATCAAATACAAGAACTGCCATAAAAAGTTTTTTTTTTTCCCCATTATGAACTGAAACCACTCAGCTCAAGTTTCTTGGGTTTAAACTTATTTTAATATACATTGTACATATTAAGTTCTTTGAGTAAAACAGTACAGTATATGTAAAGGTATTTATATGTTTGTGTTGTGGATTTCAGTGTATGTTTGTATTTATCCAAACATTTAAATAGTAAGTTCTAGTTCAATTGTTAATAAATATTGTCACATCTATTTGTTTTGATGACAGTCAATGTTTATTTTAAGTCCCACTGCATTCGATGATTTAAACTTAAAACATATCTTTAAGCATTAAGATATCACATGTAAAAGTGTAAAAATGACTTTAAATGACTTGAATGTAACTCTACACGATTGCTAAATGTGCTATACGTGAAATATGCTAATTGGACCCCACCAGCATTCAATCGCATGAGTTCGGACCGCTGATGCCTCATTGGACATGTGAGCAGCATTTGGCAAAAACAGGAGCGAGCAACATGCCAACAATGCACCTGAACACAACTCGTTTTTCAGACAAGCACGCCCATGGGCACACAAATATGCGCAAATGCATTTGCTATTTAAACAACGTGGCGCAGGACGTGAAAATGAAAACTGCATCGGACTAAAACTAGCATGCAACATTTGCCGCGTTGCGCTACATTGTGCCAGATGTACGATAGGGCCCTTAATATCTCCAAGTTTTATTTATTTTATCATAGTCCTTTTTCTGTCTTGTGTATTTAGGGAAGGGAGAAAAAATCTAAATCTGGAGACAGACGATCAAACTGCTCATGGATGTCTGTTGGCATTAATGTGAACTCTGAGATGTCCTGTATTCTTCTTGCTTTGAAGTTCTTTACTCTTTCATGCAGACCCATCTCAGTAGAAAAGGCTGTGGTAAATGACGACAGCTGCAGCATCTCTTTCATGTTACTAACACTATAGATTCTCCTGTTTTAGTCAGAAAGCAGCCAAGATATCTTCATCCTTCCTAAATAATCTAGGATCTGCTGGGGAACCCAACACTTTTCAAAAATCTGTATTCTTTAAACATGCTAGCCAGGTAAGAGTTTGTTAAAGGGAGGTTTCACAGAAAAAAATGGCAAAATTGGGTAATTTATTCACCACGACGTCATTCAAAACCATTATATATATCTTTCTTCTACGGAACACAAAATTTTGAGAAATGTCCATAGATTTGAGGTCAATGGGGGTCAATGTTGTTTTGTTACCATCATCCTTAAAAATACATTATTGTTGTGTTTTGCAATAGAAAAAATCGTACAGGTTTGAAATGACATGAGGATGAAAAAATATATCTTTTTTGGGAGAATTATCTCTTTAGTTCAATGTTCAAATGTTGTTCATAAATGTTCTACTTCTATGTATGCAGCAAAAGCCCTCAATTAATAATGATCAAATGCAATTAATGATCGACATTACTTGTAAACTGCAAACTGTATTGAAATACAAAACTTATAGCTGCTTTGTCACTATTCACATCTGAGACATCAATTGTCTAAAGCTGCTGTGTAGAAGGTGGAGTGTGAGTGAATTGGGTATTGCATATGATTTTTTAGGACAGTTGAGTGACATTCTAGGCAGGTTTAAGTGTCCATGAGGTAGATGGCCTGAAGGAATAAAACAACTTCTCGTTTCTGGCTGTTCTGGCGCTCATTGCTTTATACAGTAGCACATATCCAGAGGGAAACAGTTCAAAGAGGCAGTAGACTGAATGTGTGAGGTCCAGAGTGATCCTGCCCTTACTCACTCTCCAAAGATCCTTACAGAAGTCCGGACGGTCCTTTGTGGCTTTCTAAGGTCTGATTTGACAGGTTATTGACGTGCAGATGTTATATATAATTTATTGTTTTACTATAATGCCTGAAGATTTTCCCTTTCTACAGAATTTATTGTGTTGTATGATATGTGGATTGCTTCAATTTGTAGCCACCAGAACTGTAAAAAGTGTAGTTTAAAAAATTACACATTTTGGATAAAATATACCCTAAGCTGATTTACAAAAATAATTAAATAGATAAACACTGCAATTGATAACATTTACTTTCAGACCCTGTTTGCTGCATTTTGAAATTCAGTGTTTGACTCACATTCATGCTGTGAGTCTCCGTTTCTGCTGCATGTGTGCTCTATTGGGTGATTTTTTTAAGACCATATTGTAATGTACCTGCCAGGACTTTTATTAAATGATGAACTCTTTATTTCAAATTTCTTTGTTTTATGACTCATCTTTAGATATGGATATTGGTTAGGTGATGGAGAAGTGCTTTGTGAAGAAATTACACAATCTGGTGTTGATCATAAGATGGAGCATTCACACTATACAACAATCCTCAATTCATGCTTTAAACATGTCTAATGATGGCACAAATATATTTTTTTTTAGCTTCATACAATTTGAAGCTATTTAGCTTTTTTAGACATGACATAAATGTAAGAAAACTCATTTTGTTTTGTGCCCTTTCATAAGTGGATGTTGACAATTACAGTGTTTATTGTAGCTAAGACTTATGTAAAAATACATTTAAATATATAAAACAAATAATAATAAATAAACAAATAATATTAGTTTCATGTTGAAATCACCTGAATTCACAAAATATCATTAGAAACAAAACAGAATAATTGTCCTGTAAAAAGAGATGATTTTTATGAATTTACTCAGAAGAGGAAATACCACTGAAGAGGTAAGAGTATATCCTCTGACCATTGATGTCAATAAAAACATGTGTTTGTTTATATATAACATGATTTTATACGTAATCCCTTACCCTTACTAACAAAATCTACTTTTGTATTTTGACTCTTTGGATTTTTTGCCAGCACATACCAGCAATGCTACAGTAATTTCCAATTATCACATACAAAAACACCCACAAAACATTAAGGTGAATGTTTCTTTAGCATCACTTGCAGCCGCTAGAGGTGCTAATTAAATAAACACTACTAATCTACAATCTATACGTTCAATTGGGTTGGAGGATAGGTTGTGACAATTATCCATAGTCTTCTTTATGTACACGCCCCCTGCAACCATTCAGTGACCCTATCTTTAAGAGCCTTTGATGCACACAATGGGCAAAATTCTGACCAGTTACTTTTGCGGCTTTTATTGCCTGTTTATCCATCATGGGTGATTGGCTTCAGTGAGTCAGCCGCAGTGTGACAGTCCTGGATGATTCATTGTGTGAAGGTGGATAGCTGGAGAGAAGCCAAGTGAGATACAGGCCGGCTCAGTGCAGATCCAAAGGATCACAGCTCCGTCCAAACAGACAAAACATTAGAAGAGCTTCAGGCTATTTCAAGAGAGAAAATGGGGAGAAACTGAGAAAAAAATTGAAATGTGCCAGTCGCATGCTAATTCCTTCACAACCAATAAATTGTGCATTTATCGTGCTAAAGTGGCCCACAAAAAGTGGTGTGACTGTTTTGGGAATTCATGTCATTTTTATTTTATTTTCTAATTCCTTGCAAACAATAAACGCAGTGAAATCTTGCTGTAGTGCTATAATAAAATTACACAAATGTACTTTCCATTCAACTGGCAAGATGATTTTTTTTGTCAAGACAACAAAAGAGCAAGAAAGACTATGTTTTGATTATTATTAACATCTATGCAGTTAGTTACAGCAAAATTATACCTAAATTGTGCTCTTTTTTGACAAGGAATGTTCATCATAAGCGCCGTCAGACAGCTGCATTCTTCATCGAGTTTGTTTCGTGAAATAAACCTTGAACCTTCTGAGTATTCATGAACAACTGCTTCATCCTTCACTATACAGCTGACAGTTTCAGACAGTACGGATGGAAAATTCTGTTTACTATAATATGATTAGATTGTGGTAAACTGATTTGGGAAATGTGAATCCAGTCGGGCTTTATGCAGAAAATTTGATAAACATTTGAGAAATGCGCTTTTGAGAAGGAATAAAGAGATGATTAAAAACATTAATCACAGGACACTCTTCTTTCCGAGCGTATCCCATTAAAGAGCTTCACTCGTGAAGCTTTCACGGAATAGTTACGCCATTGAGGCAAGCAGTACTGTCCTGATATATTTAGTATGTCTCAGTATTTAAGGATTCACAAAACAAACTCAAAAGAATACTTCAGTAGTTTAGTCTGCTCATGTGCTTAAATAACTGGCCGTCCCGGAAAAGAAATGTCGCCTCTCAGTGACGCAATGTCCGCTCTATACTTTGTTCCGGTGTAGACCAGAATATCACATGGTCAAATGCGGAAGTGGTTGTTATGGATCACGATTAATCTTTGGCGAGTATTGAAGTGCCAGTAAAACGGAAGCGTCCATATTTGGATACACGCAGACTGTGTGACAAACGGAGGAATAAAACCACGATAAATATCGGCCAGGCGTTTTCGAGATGGAGAGAGCTGCGCGACAATCTTGGACTTGACAGAGACTCTGCTCTCGCGAGTGTATTGATAGACAGGTAATACAAAAACAAATAAATTACCTCATCCGTGATCATGATTCGTTTATCCAATTTAGATACATCGCTATGGCGAAAACGCATTTAAAACGACATCTCCCATCGTCACCTGCTTCATAGCGTCATCAAGCTTCGCCTTTGTTATTGTTGGAAATGCGCCCTCTTGTGGTCAAATACCAAGGTTTAATATTTATGTTCTTTAAGGATCACCTTGTAGGTATTATTTAGCCTGAAATAAATGCATGTAAATAGGAAAATGATTGACATCTTGTTGGTGTTATCTTGCATGTAGTATTCCGTCAACCAATATAAATGTTCTTCTTGCTCACTTGAAAATGATGTGAACTGTATAACTTAGATAATTTAAGGTGCCATAGCCAAATTCTGAATTGAGTTGTTGTCATTTGAAATTGATCAAAAACATTAAGCTGAGGTGAGGTCAGATAAAGGCAAGCTGACAATAAGGGACTGTGAGACTTCTTGAATTGCTAGGGCGCTTAAACTACACAAAAAAGTTTGTCATTCTTCATCTTCTTTTTGCAGCAGCACGTGCACTACACTACACAACGCAGACAAAGTGTGCTAACAAACGTCCTTCCCTGTGTTCCAATTCGCCCATACTAGCCCTTATACATCAGACATCAGATGTTCATAAACAGTAGCTACTTTTAAGTCCAGATTAACTTGTTGAGATGTGCACTTACAACATGAGTAACCTATTTTTTTTATATGTACACTCACTGTTTTATTGTTTCTTAAAATCTGAAGTTGTATTATGAAATGTGATACAGTATATAAATAAACTGGCCTTGTCTTTAATAGTAGGTACATTTGAGTGCATGGCAAAATAGATTGTACACACTGGGACATACTAACAGTCTTCAAAGATTCCTATATTATCCCGCTACTGACAAAGACCACATTAATCATGCACTGTCAGAGAATTACAGACCGGTATCTCCAGAACCTTTCATTGCTAAAACTCTTGAACGTGTTGTATGTAACCAGCTCTCATCCTTTCTCACCCAGAACAACCTCCTGGACAGCAACCAGTCTGGTTTCAAGAGCGGTCATTCCACTGAGACTGCGCTGCTCTCTGTCATTGAAGCCCTGAGACTGGCAAGAGCTGCCTCTAACTCATCTGGACTTATCCTACTGGATCTGACTGTCCTGTCACCTTTGACACTGTTGACAATCCACATCCTCCTGTCAACCCTCAAGGCTATGGGTCTCTCTGGAGTGGTGCTACAATGGTTCAGGTCTTATCTCACAGGTTATTTAGAGTATCCTGGAGAGGAGAGGTCTCTGAGTCCCAACATCTCAATGCAGGGGTGCTTCAGGGCTCAGTGCTTGGTCCGCTTGGGAATCATGGCTTATCCTGTCACTGCTATGCAGATGATACCCAATGTCGTTTCACGATCCTACTGTTTCTGCAAATACTTCAGCATGCCTAGCTGACATTCCCCTATGGATGAAGGACCTTCAGCTGAACCTTGCAAAAACAGAACTGCCTGTAATCCCGGCCGACACAAAGATTCATCACAACTTCGCTATTCAACTGGGCTCATCAACCATCACAGAACAGCCAAAAGCCTGGGAGTGGTAATCGACAATCAGCTTAACTTCACAGATCAGGCTGGCAGCACCACCTGGTCCTGAAAATTCATCCTCTACAGAATTAGGAAAATTAGACCTTTCCTATCCCAGGATGCTACGCAAGTCCTAGTCAATGCTCTTGTTCTGTCCAGACTGCTACAATGCGCTATTGGCTGGACCTCCAGCTTGCACAACCAAATATACAGATGATCGAGACTGCAGCACCAAGAGTGGTCTTCAATGAACCAAAGAGAGTACTTGTCACGTCTCTCTTCATTAAGTAGCATTGGCTCCCTAACGTCCCTCGCATCAAAGTCAAGACTCTGTTCCTGACCTACAAGACCACCACTGATTTGGCAGCCCCTTATCTTCTGCAGACTTATGTACCCGCCAGATCCCTTTGCTCTGCAAATGAACGACGTCTTGTGGTGCCATCCCAAAAAGTAAAAAAATCCTTCACACGTCCCTGGATCAGTTCCACATTTGTGGAATGATCTGCCAAATACTACAAGATCAACATATTCTGTGGCCATCTTTAGGAATCGTCTGAAAACACATCTCTTCCGTAAAAACCTGACCGATCAGTTCTGACTTCTATCTCTTTTCTACTCTTTAAAAAAAACTTAGCTCTGAATACTGTGGTAGGCTATATGAGACCAGTTATTGCACTAGTGCTTTTTTTGTCGTTTTTCCAATTGCTTCTATTGTTTTTCTCATCTCTAAGTTGCTTTTGGAAAAGGTATCCTTTTTACACCTACAGTCCACATACCCTTTACTTTTATATAATAAATAAAACATCACTCCTTCAGTCTTTCTAATGCCTTCTTGCATTTATCCCTCCATCAACATGAACGAATAGGCCCCTTACTGCTGATTGGCTCATGTTTGTTTTGGTACTCGTCCCGAGTGATTTCTAAAGCGTTTTTGACTAAATATTAACCCTGCATTTAATCGGTTATTAAAGGGGTCATATGACACGGCTAAAACGAATATTATCGTTTGTTTAAGATAAAATATACAGTATTGTTCAAAATAATAGCAGTACAATGTGACTAACCAGAATAATCAAGGTTTTTAGTATATTTTTTATTGCTACGTGGCAAACAAGTTACCAGTAGGTTCAGTAGATTCTCAGAAAACAAACAAGACCCAGCATTTATGATATGCACGCTCTTAAGGCTGTGCAATTGGGCAATTAGTTGAAAGGGGTGTGTTCAAAAAAATAGCATTGTCTACCTTTGACTGTACAAACTCAAAACTATTTTGTACAAACATTTTTTTTCTTCTGGGATTTAGCAATCCTGTGAATCACTTAACTAATATTTAGTTGTATGACCACAGTTTTTTAAAACTGCTTGACATCTGTGTGGCATGGAGTCAACCAACTTGTGGCACCTCTCAGCTGTTATTCCACTCCATGATTCTTTAACAACATTCCACAATTCATTCACATTTCTTGGTTTTGCTTCAGAAACAGCATTTTTGATATCACCCCACAAGTTCTCAATTGGATTAAGGTCTGGAGATTGGGCTGGCCACTCCATAACATTAATTTTGTTGGTTTGGAACCAAGACTTTGCCCGTTTACTAGTGTGTTTTGGGTCATTGTCTTGTTGAAACAACCATTTCAAGGGCATGTCCTCTTCAGCATAGGGCAACATGACCTCTTCAAGTATTTTAACATATGCAAACTGATCCATGATCCCTGGTATGTGATAAATAGGCCCAACACCATAGTAGGAGAAACATGCCCATATCATGATGCTTGCACCTCCATGCTTCACTGTCTTCACTGTGTACTGTGGCTTGAATTCAGAGTTTGGGGGTCGTCTCACAAACTGCCTGTGGCCCTTGGACCCAAAAAGAACAATTTTACTCTCATCAGTCCACAAAATGTTCCTCCATTTCTCTTTAGGCCAGTTGATGTGTTCTTTGGCAAATTGTAACCTCTTCTGCACATGCCTTTTTTTTAACAGAGGGACTTTGCGGGGGATTCTTGAAAATAGATTAGCTTCACACAGACGTCTTCTAACTGTCACAGTACTTACAGGTAACTCCAGACTGTCTTTGATCATCCTGGAGGTGATTATTGGCTGAGCCTTTGCCATTCTGGTTATTCTTCTATCCATTTTGATGGTTGTCTTCCGTTTTCTTCCACGTCTCTCTGGTTTTGCTCTCCATTTTAAGGCATTGGAGATCATTTTAGCTGAACAGCCTATCATTTTTTGCACCTCTTTATAGGTTTTCCCATCTCCAATCAACTTTTTAATCAAAGTACGCTGTTCTTCTGAACAATGTCTTGAACGACCCATTTTCCTCAGCTTTCCAATGCATGTTCAACAAGTGTTGGCTTCATCCTTAAATAGGGGCCACCTGATTCACACCTGTTTCTTCACAAAATTGATGACCTCAGTGATTGAATGCCACACTGCTATTTTTTTGAACACACCCCTTTCAACTAATTCAACTAATTGCCCAATTGCACAGCCTTAAGAGCGTGCATATCATGAATGCTGGGTCTCATTTGTTTTCTGAGAATCTACTGAACCTACTGGTAACTTGTTTGCCACGTAGCAATAAAAAATATACTAAAAACCTTGATTATTCTGGTTAGTCACATTGTACTGCTATTATTTTGAACAATACTGTAAATATGTGTTAAGCGATTTAATTTAAAAAAATACTGTATTTGCCACATACCGTGCATGTATGTATCTCCTCTCTGTATGTTTTGCCCCGCCTCTCCGCCAAGCTTTAGTCTTTATTCCAGGTATGCAACATGAATAGAACGTTTTTACTACATCTTCATAAATATATATGAAGAACAAAAACATATAACTGTCAATTGACTAAAGTTATACATCACTTCGACCGGGATAAACACAGTATGTATCAGTTTAAGATTTTTTTAATCTAGTAGTGGGTTTCAAAGAGCAATAACAGTCGGCCTTTGTTCTTTAAATATCAGCTACTATGCGATTTTGTTTTAAAGGTGAGATTTTGAACATCCAAAGCCACAAAATGATGTCCCGCTGTTACCGCAGTGATTCTTATGGTCGTGAGTCATTGTGTCTGTACTAGAGTCAACAATACCCTTCTTTCTTCTTGCCATTGTGAAATTTCTTGTTGCTATGGCACAGGCTGACCTCATTATTTCTGTTAGTAGGTTCATTAAACTCAGAATGGAAAGTCTTTGCCAGAAAATTTTTACTGGCTTTTCATTGCTCTTTATTCTCCCCTTGCCCTGTCATTACCTCTTAGAAAATAATTGTTATTTAGTTGAGAGAGCTGTTCTCTAATTGACATGTCACTTTTTTCTTTATGATCATGGGTTATTGATGGAAGACATATCATGTGTCCGGATGATTCACGGTATGGATGATTTAACGTGTATTGTAATAGATATATCAATCAGACAAATTAAAGGAATTCAGCCCATAAGCTGTTCTCAGGAAACAAAATAACATTTAACTACAAAGCAGGGGACCCTGGAACCACGATGTCTCTGGATCGAAACACACAACTGTATGTGTGCTCTGCATCAGATTGCCTGACGATAAAATCAGACTTGATTTGTCTAAATGAAATAAATTGTTCCAGATAACCCATATAGTGCACTATTTGTTATTCGTAATGTGTAAATTGAGACTTTTGTAACGGAAGGGGTGGTAGGTGGTAGGAAATTTTATAAAAAGCTGAATTGCAAAATTATGTCATAAAAAGGACTTTTTATTATTGGCCTTGAGAAGGTATACAGTATAAATTTTTTCAATGTGACTTTGTCATACTCCAAGACTTGAAGATTTGGAAGACAACGAGGAGACAACAGGAACAGACGTCAAGACTTCAACTTTGGTCGCCCTATCTGAGTATTTCTGCAGTCTTCCAGTGGATTTCAGGTTGGTGTTTAATGAGCCACGGAAGACACAGAATGATCTCAGGGGTGGCCTGAGGACCTAAATATGTATATCATCCTTGTGGCATGCGACCACTTGTAGCTGCACCGCCCCCATTTGAAAACAAACCTTCCATTTTCTGAGTGGTCTTCCTAGGATTGACTGGACTTGGTAATAGACAAGTAGGATCTCTTTTTTGAGGTTGAACTGTTGGCAGAGGGCACCGGAGATGAAGTTGCCAGCTGACCCAGAGTTGATGAGGGCTGTCAGAGTGAGAGCAGAATCAGTCGTGGATAAACACAAATCAATATGCAATAGGTCTTGAGAAACGGATGCATTCTGCTACTCACAAACGAGTGTGGTGGACGAAAGGGGCATGACGACAGTAAATGCCCTGAAGTTCCACAATAGAGGCCAAGGGTCATCCTCCTCTACCACTCAACGGATGGCAACCGGGTTGTTCCGATTTCCATGGGCTTAACAGATGTCTCTGGAGCAGGCTGAAAGGGGAACTCTGGCAGGCGGAGTTGAGTCTGGTGGAGTTGGGAACACATTTGTAGCTGATCAGCGTGTTGGATTGAGAGTTGTATGAACCTTTCCAGTACAACATATTCGTCCTCGCTGGGTAGATGGAATTTGAAGTTGAAGGATTTAATCCTCTACGAAAGGAGGGCTTGCTCATTCCCCTCGCGGCTGCTATTGTGCGAAACCTGATGGCATATTCGTGAAAAGATATTAATTGACTTAATCAATATAATCTTGCACCTTCAGATGGGTGTTGCATGAACCGAGAGATGGACTGCATGGGAGGACCGGCCTAAGACCTGAGGGACTCCGCCCATTGGAGAGCTTTCCCCGAGAGCAGAGAGATGACGAACGAAATTTTGGAAGCCTCTGTGGGATAGAAGTGAGAATCGTGTTTTAGGAAGAGGGTGCACTGGAGAAGGAACCAATTGCAATCCTCCGCAAGGGAACTGATGCGATCTGTGTTCTGATGAGACCAAGATCCTTTTATTTGGTTCAGTGTGTGGCGGCAAACAAATGTGAGAAGTACAAATACAAGTGTGTCTTGCCTACGTTGCAAGGTGGTGGGAGTGTCATGGTCTGAGTGCTGCCGACATTGGTGAGCTACAGTTCATTCAGGGAACCATGAATGCCAAGATGTACTGTGACATACTGAAGCAGAGCATGATCCCTCCCTTCGGAGACTGGGTCGCAGGGCAGTATTCCAACATAATAACGACCCCAAACGCACCTCCAAGACAACCACAGCCATGCTAAGGAAGCTGAGGGTAAAGGTGAAGACATAAACCCTATTGAGCATCTGTGGGGCATCCTCAAACGGAAGGAGGAGGAGCGCAAGGTCTCTAACATCCAACAGCTCTGTGATGTCGTCATTGAGGATTGGAAGAGGACTCCAGTGGCAACCTGTGAAGCTCTGGTGAACTCCATGGCCAAGAGGGCTAAGGCAGTGGTGGAAAATAATGTTGCCCACACAAAATATTGACACATAGGGCCCAATTTGACCATTTTCACTAAGGGGTGTACTCCCTTTTGTTGAAAGCAGTTTAGACATTAATGGCTGTGTGCTGAGTTATTTTGAGTGCAAAGCACATTTACACCATTATATAAACTGCACAATCACTACTTTACATTGTAGCAAAGTGTCATTTCGTTATTGTTTTCAAACGAAAAGATATAGTACAATATTTACTAAAATGTGAGGAGTGTATTCACTTCTTTGAGATGCTGTATATACTATATGTATATTAGTGGTGGGCATAGATTTTTTTTTTAAATCTAGATTAATCTAGATTAAAATGGCTCATTTGAATTCTGCCGAAGGTACTCAGAATATGTGTGCTACCCAAATAATGACTAAAAGTAAGTCTTTGAGAACGGGTGTTTTAAGCCAGGTGGCGCATTAGACCAGGGGTCATCTCCTGTTTCCAAAATGCATCACAAACTGCTTGAGAAAGCTGTTCTACTATGATAATTGGTGTTGAAAATAAATTATGTTCAAAAGATGTACTTGTGTTTACTTCCGCATTAGCTAAGGGATGCTTTGCGTTTAGATGGTACTTGAGACTGGAAGAGCTCCTACAGTACATTTACATTTAGTCATTTAGCATACGCTTTTATCCAAAGCAACTTACAAAGAGTTAGGGAGCAACAAGCGATATGTCATACAGGAGCCATAATACATTAGGTGCCACTACAAATTTACTGGTTTCAACTAAAGCCAGACCACTACCTGTTGAGAGAAAGTTTTTTTTTAAACCAATTCCGCATTGCACAAGGTGCAAACAACCTTAGTCTTGTCGATGTTTCCATTGGGAAGCTTCTTAAAAATTAATTTTCCCTGAAGCAAACCCGGCGGCTTCAAAGCTGCATCCATGTTAGCACGTCACGTTTGATGTGGTAATTTCACAGTAACGTTATGATGTGTTCATACCAAACGCGAATGGCGCGTCAAGTGCGAGTGAAGTCAATGCAAAGACGCGATAGACCTACTTGCGGCGCGAATCGCGCGAATGAAGCTCTGGTCATGAGATGATGAGGCGGCGCGAATGACACGAATTGCGCGAATCACGCGAGTTGAAAAATCCGTTCTCTTCCGGTACAGTGCAATTCAGCTAGGTATACATCCGCGCTAAAATATCAAGGTGAAAGTCATCATAGCTTGCGTAGTATAGACCCAGCTCCCAACCCAACTTTGAGAATAGATTAACGGCGACATTTTTTTTATCACGCGATAAGAGTCTCACGTTAACGCAGCACGTTAACGCCGTTAATGGCCCACCACTAATGTATATACATATCTTGTTTCCCATCTCATATTTTTTCCATCCCCATGTGCCTATAGGGCTTAGGGTTAGGTTAGGCTAGAGCACAAGTAATTCAGGTTTGGTAATCTGAAAAAGTGTCTATCTGGATCAGGGTGATTCAACCCAGTTTTGCTTTGAACATTGTAAAATCTAAAAAATGTAAAATGGATTATCTGATCTTGGATAGCAAAACAAGATATTTCCAAATCCAGATAATTCTGATCCCGTTTAAACTTTTTGACCAACCGGCCCCTGGTGATTCTGTAACATGAGTATTTAGATGCACACAAAGTACACTGAATACAAGACTATAATGGCTTTTATGCCTCTGAATTATAAGCATGTGAGACAAGGTAATTTAAATAATCCATTTACTTGTAAAGAAAGAAATAGTTTAGGAATAACAATGCATTCGTCATGCCCTTTCCACCCAACGATTAAAAAAATCTTCTGTAGCCCTGTAATTCAGACCGTATCGATTGCTGGACTACAAACACAGGCCTGCAGACAGCTCTTGATATTTGCAACATAAGCAACTGCTCATAAGAACCAAATTTGTTCTTCAGTGAATCAATAAGGAATCTGATCCCAAAGAAAAATACTCAAATTTGGATTTACAAACAATTGACCTTGTTATGAGGATTAAACAAGCCTAAATTTAGTCAGTGATATTTTTTTGTTATATGACTACCTTTGTAGTGTTTATTTTTTTATTGCGACATCAAATCAAAGTGGGATAACATTTCTGTTCCATACTGACGAAAACAGTGATAGTGGCAAGAAAGTGACTAAAGCCCTATTCACACGGGATTAGTCTTATCTGGGACCTTGTGTGTTTATAAATGACCTCCCCACATCTGTATTTCATGTGGTGCATTCGCCTGTGATTTTACTCAAATTTACTGATTTATTTCCATTGTGAACTGGTGATGGTTATGATTTGAATCACATGCGCAAGACAACAATAACACGTTCCAGGCAGCACGCTTTCATACATAATCAAGCAAGGGTCAAGTCAGCAGGTGTGTTTGACTTTCTGCAGTGATGAGCGGTTTGTTCTCGGGGTGTGATTTCAGACATTCCCGGAGCTGTTCGTTCTCGTCCCAGCATGGAGTAGCATGTAGCATATTTTGAATAGCTTTTATTTTTTACAACCGTGTCAATACGCACGCGAGTGGTGGATGCAATGCGATAAAAGATAATAGACACCATTAAAGTGTTTATCATATTGTATCCCACCGCATCCTGTGGGAAAATTCTATGGTCATTTGTTGCATCGCATCGTGTGGCTTACTTGTGGTAGACAGGGCAAGGGCTTATGTTTATAATCTGATGCTTAATGTTTGGCAACCAAGCTGTAAAGTGCACTTCCATCAACAGAATAGCGTGCAAAACTGTAAATTAGCACAAGTCGATCTACAATGAAGCAAAAGTCTCTTTAATTCCGATATGACTGTTCAGACTGAGGTCGCATTGCGAAATCTGATTTTGGACCACATATGGAAGTGGCTCAAATCAGATTAAAAAAAGATCGGATTCCATGTGGTTTGTCCTGTTCACACTGTCATGCTGTAAACAGATCTGGGTAGCATATGAGCAATAAAATCTGATTTTGGTGGCAGTGTGATAGTAGTCTTAGGCAACATCTTTAGCAAAATTTGATTCCAGTGGTTCTTGTGTCAAGTGTCACCACAGTTCGGAAATAAAATAAGTGAAGCATTTTAATTTGCTCCTGACTGTGGCGACATTGTATCATGTTCATTGGCCTTGTCAGTTGAAATCAATGTCCACCATTGATGCTTAAACTATTTGGGGAAATTTTCAGATCAAATAGAATCTTCCCTGTAGGTATTTCATGTTAGCAGATATGGTCACCTGATATAGTGTGTGACCAAAAAAATAAGTGTGCACTAAGAAGTCTATTGTTGAAGCCGGCATGTAATTTTAGTTAGCTTCTCTTGAAGTGACTTGAGGAGTCTAGAATTGTTTATTGGAATAAAGTGCCCTGAAGTCACTTCAGTTGAGATACTAGGCTATGTCTTTGAACAACAATGAAGCAATACATTTAAAAAAATACATGAAGTTGGTTATGCAAAACAAACTTTTAAAAGCATAGAAGACAAGCATTACAGTTGTAAATGGTTAATCATATAGTGTTGATAAATTAATAATCTGATCTAATATTGCCTGTAAATTAAAAGATGGCTGTTTGAAAAATAATGCTGGCCTCACGGAAATATGGTCTGGTGGACACAAGACATGAGCACTTTTGTTCCAGCTACGGAAAATAACGGATCATTCAAAATGTTCATTTAATCAGCATTTTATCAATATAAATCAAACCTCATGAGTGACAAAGTCAACGGATAGCAAATGTGAAAGAGTGACAGCATGACAGACAATAAAAATCATGGTTATTGTGAAGCATGACAACTGACAAGCATGAGAACGTCCAAACTTTTTCATGTGATGAAGCTGATTTTTATTTTAATGACTTAATGAGAATTTTTAAATGAACTACCGAAAAAAACTTTCGGAATCTTTCTTGAAGTGTGTTTTAGGCCGGGGGCTCTGGTCTATAGATATTTTAGGATTGGAAGTACTGTAGGTGGAGCATTTCTAGTTCAGGTTGGTTTGTTCATGATATCGGACCTTACAGCGTGACTACACTGGGCGCGACAGGCACGAGGCGACACGACAAAAGACATTAGAAACACATTAGAACCCACTATAATTTAAAATATTGTCCATACTGGATGCAGCGAGATGCGACAAACCCATTAAAAACAAGCGGCTTGTCATGTCGCTTCGCACCTGTCGCGTCCGGTGTAGACGCGGTTTAACAGTAATACGGTTTAACAGTAATACGATCAATTCAGGAGGGCATAGTTTAAGATAAAAAAGATTTTCAGTGGGTATACTCAAAGCAGAAAGACTTCATTCGTCAGTCACTATAAAATTCAACATCAACATCTAACTGCAAGAAAAGATCTTGAACGTATAATGTTTCATTTAATCTGGTATACTGGACCATGGCCAAGCTGTACACATATAGACAAATTTAATGAGCTGTCATTTTTATCTTATTGTACCACATTCGCCTGCTCTGGCCCCTCAAACAGGCGCCACAGACATTGGTAGTAATGATAATGGACATCTTGGACAAAAACCACTGAAGATCTTTGCGAGATGAAAACTCTCCCTTTCGAGGGGTCATTCTAGAGCAGCTTTGTAGCTGAGGAGACCTCTCAGTTTATATGAATAATAAAAAGATATCTACGACCCTTCGGGCTCTAAGCAGACACCTGCGATGACAACATCCATCAAGGTTTAGAGCAACCCAGATGAAGAAAGACAAAATAGAGAAATAAGGAGGAGATACAGGTGAGAGGCCGAAGAATGAATCGGATTACCACTTGGAAGTTTGTTTGCTTTTTTCCATCATTTTGGAGGAAATTGCTTTTTGCTTTGATGTTTCCTTTTCAATTTCACTTCAGTATATTATGGTAAACGCCATGTGTGATATTAACTTAATATAAAGTGTCCGCGTGAAATAAATATGTAAATAAACTCATGAAAAGACAAACAGCATGGTGTATTTTGAAATGCTTCTTTATGAAAGATTGTGTGAAATCATCTTTTATGTCAGTCTGAATTAGTGTAGGTATGACATTCACTATGGTTTTGATATGCTTTGTTAAGATTGTATAAAGTTCCTTTAGAATATAAATGAATAAATAAACACCGCCCGGACTCTTTTTACTTTCAGAATGCATCTTTAAAAAAAATACCTTGATAAAGTTTCCATTGGGTTTCGATGTGAAAATGGGTAGTGCCATTTTATGGGCATGTTTACAAAAGGAAACAAATGTTGTATTAGGTAAACAAATTGACCTTGAAGTGTTTACTTACTTTTAGCATGTTTATTTAAGAGTTATCAGGATACTTGAATACAAGTAATTCATTTTTAAATAAATGCATTTAAAATTCATTGGATGAGGAAAGGATGAGAAGGGTAAGGTATTTAACATCAACTGAATTAACTTCAACTCCAACTGCCCCACATTCATTCTAATTGGTATGCTTATGTTAGTTGAACCTCTTGCCCTTCGAATCTACTAATTACATACTTGATTTTTTGTGTACATTTTTGCTCTATGCTCTTCAACAATCATATACTGCATTATCATTCCCACACACTTGTTATGAAACATGGCAATCAAAAAACAAACCAGGGGTTTGCTTCCTAAACATTGACATAACTTGATTCTTAACCATGAAATTATGATGTATCGTTGGGAAAATGAACGATGTAGTTACGACAATGTAGTTTTCATGAAACCTTAGTAACTCTGTAAAAGATCAATCGTTTGGGTGGTTTCAGTAATCTAGTTGATGACATCATATACTGGCGGTGAAGAAATAAAGTCTATTAATGAATACGTTCAGATCGAATTAATGTCATATTATTGCTGTAAATAACACACATAATACATTTGTATCAGATTTTTGTTCTCTGTTTTTCATTTGAAAATGTTTCATTCATTCGCAAGTTTCCTTTATGTCACTCCCCCCAAGGATTCCCAGGGGTTCCGCACATGTGCACTTTTCAAAAGCAGCTCTTTAATTCTTTTGACAAACTAAAAGACATAAAAATAGAAGGACGATTGATGTAGAATGCAGTGCATATTGCTTGCTTATTTTGCTTATAATGTATGTACTGTAAGGATACATGGAACTAGCCCCATGCTTCTAACCACAGCTCAAGACCTGTATAGAGACCTTCCTGTGAATGTTCGTTGAGACAATGGTTTCGGGAAACACTTGAATCGTGCCGGAGGGAACCTACGAGTTGGCTAGCGATGCACTTGGAAAGCACACTGTGGCCATGAGGACTATGATGCATTACATTTAAAAAAAATTGTCTTGATAAACCAAATGATATGATCATTTCACAAATTAACCTATGTTCACTGGGGGGACTCTAATTGGGACTTTTTTTAAATCATACACGCAGAAAAGGCGTTAAGAGGCTATTTCATGGTTTAAAATGGAAATCCTCTACATTTTCAAGTGGAAGTTGAAGTTCACTTTTTGGACTCCGTCTCCCAGGTTCCCCTAATTTCCAGTCCTGCTTATGTTCCCAAAGTAACATTTTGCATTCTCTCTCACCATACAAAAAAACCCATTCTTTTTGCACGTCCTATTTTTCCTTTAAGACTATAATGCAAACATGTGCTGTTACAAATTACTTACTTATTAAAAAAATATCACTGCTTCCACCGCAATGATACCCTGGATGATAAATGATAACCTCTCCAAAAACTGCTGTGTGTCTAAATCTCAATCAGAAGAAAAGAACGCTCTCTTACCACGAAAACTATAACTGTTTAGTTCAGGACAGAGAACATATGTTGCACCCTAAGACAGAAATATCACACAGTCATCAACAGATGAAGCATCAGAATAAAACTGGTTACTTACGGGTTTGCTGTGGGGTCCAATAAAGTTTTTAACTGCCTCATCTTTTAATAACAGTGTCTCTAAAAGTCTACATGAAACCAGTTACTTTATACTTTATAATGTTTGGATCTTTCTTATTTAATAGTCCTACGGAATTAGATTTTACATTGGATGTACAGTAACAGAGAATGCAGGAATATATAATTATGTTTTATCATTTACAGTATATTGCATTTCTATGGTTTTGCACCGCTTGAATTTTTCTTTCTTTCCAATACAATAAAACTCTATTTTATAAAGATTGTCCAAGTGTGGATTAAAACATCCAGGGTGCAGTTATTAGCTCAAATGTGTCTGTGGCATTGAGAGCTGAGGGTGTAGGGGTACACTGTCAGAAATTCAGGCCGTGGTGCCTTGTGCTTTTCCTGCGGGATGAGCCACTCTTAATGAGTGTAGACAGTCTATACAAGGTTATCTCCCTGGAGAGCGAGGGCGTAAAATGGTTTTCTATTCCTGCAGATGAGTCCCATGGTTTTCCGTTAGCGGCTCGGATGAGAGCGTACGGTGTGTTTGTGGGTTCATATGTTGGAATCCGTGAAGCTGTATTATTTCGGGAAAACAGTGGGTTTACGTTTGTGGTTTGATTTAAAGTCTGTAGACTGACACAGCAACCAGTACAGCGAGGTCAAACATTACAGGAGTCAAGCTAATGTGGTGAAATTTAACAACACTGTATTTGCATTTCAATATTTGTTTGAGCGTGAATATAAAACATATATGTGCTAGCTTTGACATTCTTAAAGGGATAGTTCACCAAAACATTCTGTCAACATTTACCCACCATCTTGTCTTGTTCAAATCTATGAGTTTTTTTCCACAGAACACAAAAGAAGATACTTTGAAGAATGTTGGTAACTGAAGAGCTGTTGGTGACATTATATAATTATTATAATTTGTGTAAATTTTGGTCATTATGTGAAATGTATAATTATTTTCATTTACACACACCCGTGTTATAAAAAAAGTATAGCTTTCATTTTTATTACATTTAAACTTTTTTGTAAAATTACATTTTTTGCAAAAAATCTTGCAGGACTGGATGAAAGGGGGAAAAAAATCTTCCCTTGTTCAGTGAATAATCCTTTAACCTTTTTCTCATTACAATTCTAGTCTCTTAGGAGACTCCATTTATTGAGAGACGTTACGGTGTCAACCCCAAACAAATGGCTGCTAAAGTAAAAGAAAATTATACAAAAACATTTGATAAGAGAGAATTAAAAAATCCATCCACCCCTGCAGCCGAGTTCCCGGTCACATTTGATGAATCATCTAATCCTCTCCAGCGAGCATGCTTTGGGTACCGAGCAAAGCGGGGCAAGATTTTAGCAGATATCTTCCCTCGCCACCTTGAACATTCATCACTTGGTCCACCCCCTCGGCATCATGTGGATGTGCCGTTCGCTCCTTGGCCGGACTCGTCACCTCCACTCACAGGCCTGAATCCGGCCACTCTGATTTACAGTGGCTACGTGCTTCGTCTATCTGCTTGTGTTGTGATCCGCTCATCCACGCTCCGCTGATCACGGCACGCTCCGTCTCGCTTGTAAATCTGTCTAAAACAGCACCTGTGAGGTTCTGCCTCTGAAACATTGGTCCTGACACTGCTATGGAGGTCTGATATTCGCTCGCGCAATCTCACGCGAACAAGAATGCATTATGAGCCTGATGAGGCAGAACAGGCAGAACATATATTGTAGATACGGTATAAAATAAATTGTGATCTGATAGAAGTTTTCCAATTACCTGAAACAGGAAGCAGAGCTTTGATTGAGGACTCTTGCCGGGGTTTCTCATCTCTGACACATCCAATCCTGATGGAAACGGGATTGCTTTGTTTTATTGATAAGTGACCTTATCCCAGCTCCATGAACAAATGATTTACAATACTTCAAAGAATAAGAAATGGAAGTCTTTTTATGTGCATTGACAATGCTTTGCCATTCTTTATTGTTTCATATAATCAGATACATAGGAAATAAGAAAACTATTTCCACTGCACACAATGTGTTATATCATGAAAAACACCAAAGGTGTGGGTGAGGTATCTATTTATAGTTTTATAGGTATCTATATAACTCCCCATACATGTGAAAATGGTTTAAATAATTTATTTTACCCAAAACTATAAATTCAGCCTTTCATTCACACACTATGTGTGGTTTGCTGAAAATGCTTTGGCAGCAAAACTCAGTTGAAAATTGATGAAGTTTCCATTTTTTGCTCCATATGGCGTATACTGTTTGAGATTCGTTGTCAATCCATCCATGTTTTTCATCTTCATGACTAGTTGCTCATGTGTGGGCTTTTGGATTCTCAAACTTCCATATGCTGAGAAAGTTATGAGTAGATGTTAGAGTAAATGTCACACATGTGGCCCAAAACAAACAGATGCATTTAAACTTGGTTGAGCTACATCTTTATATCCGCTTGAAATTTGTTTTGAATGCTTCCGAGAGAATAGACTTGATCTTTTCATGATTGGATACCGTTTCCAAAAAAATGATATATTATCAGAAAACTTATTAAACTTTGCTTTGAGCATGAGTGATTTATAGTTTTATTATTGTTTCTTAGTTTTTGCCAGGGACTTTTTTCATGGCAAAGATAAATATTACAGTACACTTTCAAAATATTTTTCACATGAAGGAATTCATACTGTTAAACTCTGACTCATGGTCGTTAGAAGGATTAAAATGTTGTAATTCTATATATTTTAATACATGGCATTCATGCTGCAAAAATTGTTTATATTTCTAATGTTACTATCCATATTTGGAACAGGTAAGGATGTGGTAAAACAACACATTCTTTCCCTAATGGCACACATCTCTTTATCTAGTTAAGGACAACAGTTGTTTTACTTAAAACTGGGTTTGGACAACACAGCTTTGAGTTTAAAGGCAGCTTGTTGGACATTTGGAATCTATAGATTGTGTTCATGTATACGAATTTCCCTCTTTTTTCGTTTCATAACCTGGTATCAAAAGATGTCGTATATATCATAAGAGTTGGCTCACCAAAACCCTAAAATCACAGTCGCAAAGGCTAATTTTGCTAGAAACGCAAGTTCTACGAGGTGGCAAAGCAACGATAAACGGCTACCCACAACTAAACATCACAGGGGCAACGTCAAATCACAACAAACCATACCAGTTTCTTAGGAAATACACAAATGATCCACCTTGTAAAATAGGTTCCCATCAGATATTGATATATTTATACATACGAAAGAAATGTCATATTAAAATACCTTAGATTGAAAGTCTCTAATTCATGAACATGAATAAATGTATTACAGGTTGTGAGACTGTGTTGGTTGTCCTTAACACAAAATCAACACAAAGCTATTCTTAATGTATTCAAATTCCAACCTGGTCTCATGGGTAAGACGTACCTTTTTGCACACTTTTTGCAGGGCCACAAAATAAAAATTATATAACACAAAAGCTTGTTTTTATTTAAACATGTTCTTTTTGAGATTGAATACGTGACCTATTTCATATAATTAATTAAAGCACAAAGAAAAAATACCTTCATGTGCAGTTTTAAGATAATTTTCTCTTTTTATTTGAAATTTGATAGATGTTAAACAAGAAGATATTCATAATAAATGAATCATATGTCTGGCATTTATGGAAAATAGCTTTGAAAATCTATAAATTCCTAAAATTGTAAAATTATTTTAAAATAGATAGTTCCGAAACATGGACACTTGTGACTACACATGTCAATTATTTATTATTAATGCGGGCGACATATTTCTACTATTAAAAGTAATAAAGTAGTAAAAGTCCAACTTTTTCTTCGTCAAATATTATTCAAGTAATTACTAAAAACATATTATTCATGCATGTTAATGTATTTGTTGCATATTTCTACTAAACGCAAAATAACACATAAGATAAATACAAAACACACAGAGTAAAAACCCAGGAACATATTATACACAAGGATCAACAAATATAAATAACACCAATAAAACTATTTAATGTTTGGGTTACAAATCGTTTTGATATTTCAAAATGACCATATGTCTTTGCAATTACATTTCAACATATACTCAATGGAGTCTATTTGGATCATGTCAACTTCAAACCCTGACCCTAACCTAACAGTCTATTTATACTCTAATGAGATTAAGTTGACATAGATGCAAAATTACTTCAAGTTTGATTTTTTTTTGTGAGACTGTCATAGAAAAATTATAGCAGATATTAGAAAGACTACGCATAGCCTTGAATGATACAGTATTTGACAAGTTGACAAGTTGTGTGCATATTCAAACAAAACCCATATTCCCTGATTATTTTAAATTTTGTACCATGTGCCTAATATTTTGATGGTTTAATCTAACCCTGGGGCATTAAAGCAAATATTGAACAACTATGCCCCCATACTTCACATTTGGCCATTAATGTACATCATCATGCCGCTCAGGTCAAACATTCAGCATAGAATCCAATCTGAATAGTTTCTAGCAGTTTCCAAACTTAAAACAGGACCTTTCCTGATAACTATCTTCAATTACACATACTCACAAACACAGTGTTATCAGACCACATGCATTACACCAAATATTTAATTACTAATGTTAAATCTCATTATATGATACCAGTCCCTGTTAGATTCTGTTGATCGGGCGATTTAAGGATCTAATGACTTGACTTTATATTTACTAACATGATCTTAAAGCATATTTGAGACTCACTTCTGCCTTGTGAGACAAAAACCACAGTCACTTTATAGTTTGATCCATAAAACATATTGATGCTTTATGACAGTAACAATGTTTGGTGCAAAACATTCTTTAGAATTGATTGCATATAAGGGCCCTTATACCTCTAATATAACCCCAAGAACAGTAGGGGCATACATATGAATCAAAATGTGAATAATTTCTTGAGCAAAGTTTGAACATGGTATAAAGCACATGCGTATTTATACACACACTAAGGTTAACAAGACACACACGGACACATTAAGGAGGACTAACAGTAAAAGAACTACAAATACCATGGACATGACTAAAACAAAACGTGACATCATCAGCATCATCCAAAATACAAGATTCAAAATAATAGACATGGTGACAGAAAAACACACAGGCATCATAACAATGAACTTATGAATTCAGACTTTGAAACATTTGATCTGACTATTGGATACGATCCGTGGTTCAGATAATTTGTCTATTTGTTTTTGTTTTCAATTTTTTTTTACATATTCCACCGTTTTCATGAGCATAAAAAACAAATCTGAGACATATTTTTTATCTTTTTTCCTCAATATTTCTTTAAATGCATTAAGTAAATATACAATAAAACCGGATGCATTGTTGAGACTTTTTCTGAAATTTGTGTGTTTATCATAATCAATATTTTGTTAATTGTTTCCTAGTTTTACCTAAATCTTAACAACATAACAAACATTTGTGCCTTATATTGTTCTCCAAACCCTCACATGTAAGGACCTAAATTATGGATTCCTTTTTGTAAAATTAAGAAAAAAAAGCTTGAAGTAAGATTGATTGTTATTTTAACAAATCAACTGTGGATTTGCTAAGCAATGTATAATATTGAAAATAACAGAAATAAAGTATTTTGATGTGTTCAGCAGATCAAAAGAGAGTCTAAAGGAATTAGGAGACTTAAATTAATGAAAAGAAAAAAAATTAAACCACAAGCATCATTGTGTAAAAATATTTCTAATCCTAATAAAGGAGTTGTTTTGTTACTATTTAAAGTTTGAAACAAAATATAATAAAAAAGAAAAACTGATTTGTCACTGTTTTATGTTCGTATACTATTAGTTGTAATTATTATACATTTATATTTCAATTTAATGCTGTCACTTTAATATCTTATTCATTTGACCTTGCATCAAATTATTTAAAATAACAATTAAATAAACCAGAGTTTGAGTGGGATAGTAAATGAGTTGACTGTGAAAGGATGGAAACATTTTCATGATATCCAACGATAGATTCCTTTCTTGCATTTTATCTCTTTTTCAATATATGGACAATACAAATAGTTTTCCACTAATTGTGTGACTTTGTCAGTGTTTTTCAAATAACCTTGTACCAGAAGTGCATATAAGAGAAATGAGAATTGAAACGAGTTACAAAAAATAAGTTTATTCGTGAGTGCTATTGGTATACCAGTTTAAAACTAAAATAAGTATGCTCTCAGTCTACCTAATTAAAATACACTTAAGTTTACAAGTATTTGACTTAAACCTTTGTTTGAGATACTGAAAGCTATAAAGTGTAATCAAGTGTTGAAAGTATACTTTGCTTGAAGTGGCCTATAAAAATTGCTACTTTCACTAGTAGTCTACAAATGTACTTGAGTATACATGAAAGTGTTCTTTCACAAAGAAAATAAAAATGTTCTACAAATAATAGTATAAGAGTATACTGTAGTTGCTGTACATATGTAAAACCTAGTTGCAAATGCGTTCTCAATGTTTAGTGATAAACTCAAATTACACTTAAAGCATACTTGAACTAAAAAGTGGGCCGATTATTACAAATGACTAACGCTACAGGTCCACAGGTAATATGAAATTAATCCCGTGGGCATATAAAGCAATCTCTAACAAAGCAATAGTGATGCATGGTACAAAAATGTTTTACTCAATTAAGATTGCTGCGCCATTCCTATTGGATCCAATATTGATGGCACAGCACTGCTTTTTAATTTTTGTCTCTCTGCAAATCCAGTGTCGATCTGTGCCTTGTTCAAGAAGGAATCTTCTACGTAAATGAAAAAAATCAACCCTCCATGTTTTTCCAACGTGAGCTGGAACGTCTTTTAAAACTTCAACCTCGCATTGTAATATCAGAATCCGAAGGAAGGTTATGCAGCGACTGTATTCTTCCACAACCATGGATGGCACAATATTTATTATATCTGGTTCCGCGCCACTTGTGTTACTTCAGTTCTGTCATCCGCAAACCAGTGGGCGGGGCAAGAGAAGTAATCGTTGATATTCTTTCTGTGGAGGCGGTGTTCAACCAATCAATGACATCATTGATAGGTGCATTCCAGAACTTGGCATTTGCTGGGCCTGGTGTCACTAACAATTGTAATCTCAGAAACAAGGGCGTGTCAGTTCTGACACTTACATAATGTTTCCGTGAATATGATTCCCTCTTATATGACAAAAGCTTGGGTTAAAATTGTGGTTTCAATTCATGGCACATTTAAGTATGCAGTACATCACTGACTTCACCACTGACCAGTAGAGAATGCTAGTTGCTCTAGCAACCACCGAGTCACGGTTTGGTGCAAGTCAATATAGATAGAAGCATCATCCAAATGTGTAAATGTAAACTTCTTTTTCAAAACGGTAAAGTTTTGAATTCTTTATATTCTATTTCAGGTAACTAAGCTAATTAAGTTAAAATGTAGATTTATTTTTCTTCACACAGTGCATCAATACTCTAAATATCTTTCTAGCACCTTTGAAACATTTACACCTGATGAAGAGACTGCCTGTGGAGTGACTGTTAGTTAGTTTCATATCGAATATAATCTTCTACACAGCACAGCTGGCAATTTATGGGTAAATTCTGAGCATAGGCAATTCAACATAAGATAAGGCACTACTTTTTGAAGATAAATGTTCCTATTTCAGCAATGAAATATTAAGATGTTGTCAGAAAACTTGGGAGAAAAAAAACATTAAAAAAGTGAATCTTAACAAGATTGGAGACAGTGAATTTATCTTTTCTGCCTCAGATAAAGACGTAATTGATGTGTGAGGGATTACGCTGATGCCTGGAAGGGAATTCATTTTTTGATGAATTAGGATTTCGGCTGTTATCGTGTCTTCTCGCCTCTAATTTCCCTTGTAACTAAAGCAGAGCAGACGTGCAGTCATTACTCTCTCATTATGAGAGAGAATGCGGATGCTGTGGTGCTTTGATGGGCCTTAAAGGAACAGTTCAATACAAAATCGAAGTTCCTATACATCTTAATTTTGTTGCAAGCATGTTTGTTTTTCAATTTTCTTTGAAACATGAAAGGAGAACTTTTGAATAATGTATTGGTTGCTTGTTCGACACATGAATGCTGGAGATCATGACAGTACCATAAACATAGTGTGCTATATTAAATCATCAGAGGTAATACAGTTGTATAGCATCGGGTGAAAACATTCAAAATAATATTTAGCAATAATCTTTTCTTGAAAAAAAGATGTTGTTAACTAATTTATTCCGTCAGTGAGTCAGTCGAGAACCAATTCATGAATGAATCCTTTAGATCACATTTCTAAATTTGATCAATTGATTAATTTTTTTATTTAAAACAATGGAAAGATGTATTTATTATTCAGGTATGATACTTTCTAATCATCTTGCATAAATGTGTCATAGAGTGGAGGTCAAGATTATCAACAGTGTTCAGATCTTCACACATTGAGCTTCTATAAACTACTATGAATATCAGAAGTTTTAGAACATAGCCAATGGTCAATAGAGACATCTTCTGTGATTCATTTATGATGCTTGGCTTCTTTTTGAAGCTTAAATGTCCCTTGATCAGTACGGGCCAAAGATAAAAAGACCAACATCAGGGTGAGTACATGATGACACGATTTTGCTTTTCAAAGTACAAAGTTTAGTTTTGTTTCTAAGAAACTGACCTTTAACACAAAGTAAAGTCATGCTTGATGGGAAAACAACATTACGCTAATGCTAATCCATAAGAGTTTTACTAATTTTAGCTGTTTCCAACAGTGCAGTGACTGACAAGTGTGTAACCTAGAGTTTATGGTGAAAACTCTTTTTTTGGATATTCGCAAATTAGCAACACTGTTAACTAAGATAAGATATGTGTTATATGTAAACTGTACAGTCCCAATTTTGTGTTTGCTCACCAATAATACATTGTTCAAACGATTTCGGAGCATTTAGCAAAACTTTTGTAATTTAGAACATCTACAGCTGCTTTTTTAAGTTGTTTCTCAGATGTTTGTATAATTTGATAAAAGTTAGCGTGGCATGGTGATGGATAAAACTGAGGCTATTCTATTTCGCACCAATAAAGTAAAATTGTGTTTAAAACAGTGACTTAAAAATTTTATTCCACAAGGAGGCCTTACAAATATAAAAAATGTAATTACATAAAACGTAATAGCAGTTTATAGGTACCAATCATTTTATTCAAGCTTCGTCCCTCTGAATTATAGAATTCCTGCTCTCTAATGAATGCAACATTAAATATTAAAATCTCCCTGATTTAACAACCAGAGGCTGTGCTTTTAAAAGAGCTATTTAGGTAATCTTATAAAGAAAAAATGGCCTTGTTATCCATAAATGTTTTAAGAATTGTGCACATGGCACATGTTTAATGTATATGCTTTGAATGCTTCTGCTGAAGAATGTGTCTGAATGATCATAGAGTCGCTGAAACATCTGCTACATCAACTTTCTTTTTACTGATTAAGTTTATTTGTTGTGTTTGGCTGTACCTTACTCTGCCTCATTTGAAGGTACAGTACAGCATCCAATAAAGAATATGTGTCGGCTCATGCAGTGATAATGATCTATAATTGCAGATGGTCCTCAATAAATCACAGGTGACTCGCTTAGTTGTATTTGAAATGAGAGTAAAATAATCTTTTATACCTCCCTATAAAAGTTTTGTAAGTGATATGGAAGGAAGGTTACAAATAGTCAGGGAGACTACCTGCTCAGTTTTAGCCAGTCTGAATCATTTCATGTGTTGGCGTTTACTGATATCAAGTTGGCTGACATGTATTTGTGTGAAGAGAAGGATGTGTGGTTGAAGTTAGAAAAATGGTAGACGTTAGCAAAACGCTTACATTGCATACGGTGAAGTATTTAAAGAACCAAAATATATTATGTAATATCTGAAATCTCAGTTCCATACCATCATGGTAGGAGGAAAGTTTTCTTCACCTGTTATAAACTCTTTGGCATAATCATGCCATATCTTTTGTTTCCTAAGCGTAAAAAGGGCTAAATGCAAATATTTTAAGGTTGCACGGGTTGGAAATCCGTTCCTTTTCCTTTTTGTCTTTTTTGTGTAGTCCTAGCGTGTTACTTTTTAAAAATACACTTATTTGTTTCCTTCTCACAATATGAACTGCACTTGAAGTACCTTTTTACATTTTTCAACTTCATGGTTGCATGACAATCTTCAAGTGTGTTGCTTTAAATGGTGTTTAATGTTACGTAACAATAGCCCTGGAACAACATGTTGTTAGCATCTTAACATGTCATTGTTTTTTGGCCCAAGTAAAGTTGGCGACCCTGATGTCTCACTTAATCGGTCCTGTCATAAAGATTAAGTCAAAATTGTTTGTCTAATTTCTTAAATAGGTAAACGCACACGGTCCCTCAACATTGTGTGCACAATTTGAGTCCACAGCACATACAGATGAGTTGAGTGCCAACATAGGGTTAAACGTTTGTTCAAATCCCTAAAACCTATAATGATAGTGGTGCTGAAATAAAATAAAATCAAGCTCAGTTAAGTGAAGATGATGATGGAAAAAGTATTTTCTGAGGATCAACCAAGTCACTAGGTGGAAATATGACAAAGTCCTATAAAGCATAAATGGCTTTGGGAGGCTATTAGAATCCCAGTAATTTCAGAACCTTAGCCTTGAATACATTTACAAAAGATTTGGCTTCATTTTTCGATGTCATTGCTCAGTATGAAAATGAAACCATTCCCTGGTCAATTGGGTAAAGGTCAGCAGAACGTCCTGTGGGCCAACTGGTTTGAAAAAAGAGAGAAGGCTAATCATAATAATAACATGAATGCTCCTTTGGCTCATCTCTGTGTCTGCCATTTTAAGTTATGCCAGAAGGCATGTGGGGATAGAAAGAGAAAAAAAGAAGGGAATAAATGTCTGCAAATGATACAAGGCTGTAGGCACGGTGAGATGTGCCCTGTGCTCCACGCTGCCCTGGGAACCAAAACAGGCCAGAGTAATGGAGTTGGCATCTCTAATGCCACAGGCCACCGACTGATAAGGCCGTACACACTTGGGGCTGCATCTGTTACTGTCAGCATTTCAAAAAGCTCTCATCATGTAAGCAGATGTGTGTTGGGTCAAGAAAGATCCATACAGAGCCAGCGGCTTTATTTCCCAATGCATGTGTTATTTCATATGTTATCTCTGGGAAATGTGTAATGGATGACTGTGGGTGGCGATAAATCTGGTACAGAATGAAAGATGCTTCAAGCTTGATGGTTGAGATATGTTGATGTTTGCCAAAGTGAATGTGAAAGTAATATTCTCCAAATCAAAAAAGTTGGGTTTTTTCTCAGAGTAGAAACTTTCTGCACCCATTTCCTACAGCTTGGTTGTGTGGTAACCTTAATCCTCTGAGTTTATAATGACTCAATGGTTCCAAAATCATTTGGAATGTCTGCTGTAGGGCCACTTGCACAAAAATGAGAATTTGGGTATTTGGCACAACAAAGACTTGTTTCGGTAAACAGACAAAAGTCAAACCCCAGCAGAGCATCTGCCATTGAAATGAACAGTAACGCTGACCAACCGCTTTCTGTAGGTTTTTCAGAGATGATTTCCATCATGGATGAATCCACACACTACACTACAATTTCCCATAGGGAAAAACGTAATGCATTAAACATAAATGAGTAACATACTGTAGTGATGATGTGCTCTTTACTAGTGTTGGAAATTGAAATACTATGCATATACTTATGTAGTGCACTGCATACAGATTTAATCACATTAGTCTGCCGAGATGTTTTAATAAAAACATCCAGGAAACAGTATTTGTGCCCTGTTACTATCATAAAAAGGTGCTACAATAACTGAAAACATGTCATAAACCTGAGGAAAACAATGTTGCACAAACTGTGATAATTATATTATAGTAAATCAAGTGAAGTGCCATGGTAATCAGACAGTGTGATTATGCAAAAGCATGTAAGTGCATAATGTCCTGTTTTTATTGATTTGACACAAACGTTTATGAATATGTAAAAGCATGGCTGTAAAGAGAGGTATGTGAGAGTTAATGTCAAGCAACATAATAATGGTTTTACATGACATAATCTAATAAATATTTTGTATAGTAAACTCATCATAACTAGCATGTAACTAAAACCATATCAATTCAAAAGAAATGTCATATTTTAGCATCTTCCCTCAAAAAATACTGACTTATTTGCAGTGCTGGGAATAAAAGGGATGAGCAGGTTGGGTTTGTCTCTTTTTGACCCAATACTAGGTTGAATGTTTAATGCCATTGAGTCATCTTTTACTCAGAATTGAACACATTTTGGCATACTTTTAGCATTTTAACAGCCAATTTCTTGAGATCTCACCCTGAGATGATTTTGAACATTATTGATGTAGTTCCCATCTGTTCAAGACTCTTTTAATTTGTGTTATTTTCAACCCAGCATTGTGTGAAAAAGCAGTTTGGGAAAATTAACTCAGAATTGTTTTACTTTTTACCAATGAACAATGGGTTACAAATACCCTGAATTTTGGGCTGAACCAACCCAGCACATGTTAATTTACAATCCAACAGTTGGGTTCATCTCTTTTTGGCCAAATGCAGGGTTTAAATGAAGGATATAGGATACATTTTAAAAAGGTAGAGTGTATGAAATTTAGCATCATCTAGTGGTGTGGTTGCGAGTTGCATCCAACGGCTCACTCCACTGATCCCCCCTCCCTTCCGGTGGAACAGAACTCAGTTGTCGTCATGTTTTCATTTCTTTGCTGAAGGAGATTTATTTACCAAACACGTTCTGTAGAGCAGATTGTCCGTTTAGGGCTACTTTAGAAACAACATGGTGAATTCCATGCAATGTATGTAAATAGCTCATTCTATTCCAAGGGTTTCGATGTAGCTGTGTATATTATATTGGATTTCTATCAATAGAAAATTTAACACTGAACCTTTAAAAAAACTTTCAGCAATTCTTCAAACTTTTTAATGCTTGTTAAATGAATGTACATGCACTAATGGAACGCTTCATGTTTAAACAAAGTAAGAATGTTTAACTGGAAATAGAGTGGATGAAGTTATAGAGTTTCCGTTTACAGAGAGGTTTTTTGTGTCATTGTAGGTGGCTGTCTGACATATCCAGAAAGTTTTTGAGTTGTCTTGCAGGGATGTGATTTCCATATTTTTAGAATTGTTTTTGTCTAACCTGCTTGAAACATGTTAAAATTATTGTCATCGCACAATGGTTGATTGACAGGTGAGTAGGCGGTCTTTGTTGTCCATGTTTGGTTAGATATGACACTACAAAACTTGATGCAATGATGTGAATTTTTGACTGCTTCCTTGTGTTTTTTTTTCATCAGATCTCAAAACCTTTTGAATTCTGTTCACACGTGTGTTTAGCGATCCCCACTGGTGACAGGATCGCCTGAGATGGAAACAGGGACCTGCAGAGCCGCTCACCAGCATTTAGTATCACGAACATGAATGACTCACATAATGAGGAACATAAAACAAACTTTATTGCAACGTGTGAATTAAACATCTATTGAGTCACACTACAGGCACACATAGGTGAACAATCTTTCGTTATCTGCAAGTCTAAGCATGATCAGTTACTGACAGCACAGTGTGTTTTGTTGCTCCCAAATGAACATTTCCTGCCATTACAAAAGTGGTAGACCAAAGCGTTCCTCTCCCCTCAGGGAAGCAGCATTTCTTCCTCTTTGTTTTCAGCATACGGATGGTGGGTTTCTTTGTATCTGTCATGTTTTGAAGATTCAGCGAGAGTCAGCGACAACTCGCTTTTCAATTTCTCTAGAGAGCCACAATGTTTTCAATATGCTGATATACCGCAAACCCTTTTCACTTTTACAAATGGGCTGCGATATTAAAATGAACACCCCTATCCTGAAATCCATTTACTCTCTGCTGGTTTAAAACCATCCCTGAATTGAAATAAATGTGTCTCTCCACCTTTAGGTAATATTCATTAAAATAATCTTAATGAAAACAGCTTCAATCCACGTCAATTTTCTTGGCCGTTCAAATATGCATTCAGATTCCTCTTTTCTTAAGAGAAATTCTGTCACCAACCTGTCTTAGAGCTACATTGTACAAAATACAGGCTTTCACAAGATTAAAATATAATTTTCTTTTCCTGATCTTTATAGTCTAAAATCAATGCGGGCTAGGTCATTTTCTTAAAATACTATTTATTTTTGCTTGGCCACTTTACATTTACATTACATTCAGTCATTTAGCCAACGCTTTTATCCAAAGAGACTTACAAGTTGGGTAAACAATGTAAGCAATTGGGTAAAATATTAGAACAACAAAAAGCAAAAGAGGAATAAAAACATGTCTCACAAAGCCTACTACACTGTACAGAGCCAAGTTTAGTTTATTAAGCTTAAATAAGCATGCATTTTTTTTAGATATTGCAGAAAAGATATAGAAATCAGAAATGATCAGTCAGGTGCAGACGGAAGAGATGTGTTTTCAGCCGCTTCGATCTGGCGGGTACATAAGTCTGCATAAGTGAATGAAGATAAGGGGGTGCCAAACCAGTGGTAGTCTTGTAGTTCTTTTACTGCTTTTGATTCATTTTATGTCAGCTGGTAAAATAGTTTACATAGAACAGCTGCAGGTGCCGTGTATTACTCGACTGGTGGACTCTGATCAAAACTTTATGAAGACTATTATTTTTTGTCTCTTATTTAGAGATACACACAAAAATAAGAACTCATACGAGACTCAATTGAAAAAAAAAACTGTTGGTGTAAACAGTGGTTTTCAACTCTGGCCCGCGGGATCCATTTTCCTGCATAGTTTAGCCCCAACTCTGATAAAACAACTGAACAGGCCAATCAGCGACTTCAGGAACAGACGCGCATAACTTAATGTTGGGCTGCGTAGATTGTTTAGCATATCGCATTAAAGTACTGCGAGATCGTTGCAAATACGTAAGGAGCAATCTGCACTTGAATCACTGTGGCGGAACTTAAATGTCATACTCTGATAAATTTGCGCAGCGCCGCATTAAGATGAACGCATCTATTCCTAAAGACGCTGACTAACTTGTTCATGTGTTTTATGTCAGAGTTGGGGCTAAACTCAGCAGGAAAATGGATCTCGCGGGCCAGAGTTGAGAACCACCGGTGTAAAGTATTGATGTAAATGTAATGAGTTAGCCAGGCCGGACTGTCGATCGGGAGAACCAGGACGATTCCCGGTGGCCTTTCGACTGTTTTGGCCTACTGCCAGCAAGCTATGGCATTTTTACAGACATATATCGCTAGAATGTTGTGCAAACGTACATCACTTGCACGTGGATTTCTTTTGCTCTAGCTATAAACTGGACGAGGTATCTGTACTTTTACTTAAGAATGGTTTTAAGGTACTCTTTACACCTCTGCTGCTGTCCTTCTGAATCCTCAAAATTGTATTATTTATATTTCCTTATCGCGAATCATTATTATTGCTCACCCTTTATGTTTGTCACTGGGTTTTGCAAATATCCACCAATTAAATGTATTAAAAAGCTCTTGTCAACCTTGACAACACAGTTTGTAATAATTTAAAAGAACATTGTTTTTTTCCATTTCATGAAAAACAGCAAATTTGGACATGATTCCGCTATCATGTCATGTTTATTCTTGGTCTTGCAGCGGAGTCATGGCATAGCCTTAGGGTTTCGTGTGAAAAGAACATGGCTTTGTTTATATATTGGCTAGACATGTGCTTTCTCAAGTCTCGTCTGTGTTTCCCGCCATCTCGTTTCCTCGTTAACTTTCCCTGAGTGTTTAATCCCTGTCATATGGTCGCTATTAATTATCCTATGTCTGTTTCCCCTTTAAATAGTGCTCATGTTTCATTGTCCTGTGCTCGGTCATTGTATGTGTTTCCTGTGTGCCACCATTGTGTCACCATTTTGCCACCCCGTGTCACCCTTGTGCCATCCTTGATGTTTTGTAGTCACACCTGATCCTGTTGTTTGAAGCTCCTGTCTAGTCCATTAAGTGTTCAGTTCAGTTTATGTCTGATGTAGTTATCTCAGTTTAGTGTTAGTTAGTCTATGTCCTGTTATTATCCTGTTTGTGCGGTTATACCCCATCGTGGGTCTTTGTTTTGTGTTTCTTGGATTTAAATAAACCCTTTTTGTTAAACCCTTCATCCCCGCTGCCTGTAATTGGGTTCTTCCCCGAGAGTTCATGACACAGCTATGATTTGTAATTGCCATGAGACTGTGTTTAAATTCATTCATTTTGCAATAAATGCTGGAAACTAGTAGCATAATACTGTAAAACTTAAAGATTCAATTCAATTCAATTCAAGGTTATTTATATAGCGCTTTTCACAATGTGTATTGTTTCAAAGCAGCTTTACAGGGGCAAACAGAAAAAACAGAAAAGTTAAAACACAGCACAGTGCAGAGATTAATACAGGTTAACATTGTGATTCACAACAGTAATACATTACAATAATTATTCTTTGTGAGATAACAACATTCTGATAATTAATTTAAATCCGAATAGTTGTACAATGGCAGTATGGTTGGGTCAAACAAGGGGGAACCCAACCACTGGGTAAAAGTAAAACAGAAAATGTTCATATTTGATCCAACCATGAGTTAAAACAACCCACCATTTTGGGGTGAAACAAAGCCTAGGCTACTTTGTAACTCTATGGTAGGGTTTGTCCCTTTTTGACTCAAGCATTGATTGAAAATAATCCCACATTTTGTAGAGTTTACTATACCTTCACAGTACTTCAATTATTTTCATCAAAAAGGAAATCATGTTTAATAATGTCCTCAAATAATGTTTAGCAACATAAGTGGGCTGTTTTATTCACTGCCAGCCTTCTGTGATTGGGAAAAGATGTGATTATGAAATCTTAAAGAAAACTAAACGCCCGTTCATGTTTCTTAATGAGGTCCACTCAAGAATACCACGCAACAGTGTCAAACATTGTCACCCCTGTGGGTGAATATAATCAATACTGCTCGGCAGACGCGCTATTCCCACACATGAACACGGGCTGAAGTGAGGAGGTCAAACTAATTGCAACATAATGAGAGAGACTAATAGCAGATAAAAATAAGCCAAAAAAATTGGGAAAAAAACATTAGGTTCTCTGTAATTACAAAGGTTGTACCCTTAGCTGTCGGACAATAATTAGCTTGGGTTTGCTCATCATAATAGGGTTTACTCTTGAATCTTTAACCTTACTTGTGTTTTGAGCAAGACCGCAGAAGTAATGAGGTCTTTGGTTTTCATTAATATGACTCTGAAGGCCTTTTTGTCTGGTGAAATGCAAGGGAAAATTAAAACATTTGGGTTTCTTTTAGGATTATGTTCACATTATTTCGATAAATTTTAGTGAATCTTCTGCATCTCCTTTGGTTCTGGTTCTTTGGTTTAGGAATAGTTCACCCAAAAATGGTCACTGCTGACTTTCCATTGTAGGAAGAAAATGGTCAAGTCAACAGGGATCAATTTTGGGTGAGCTATTCCTTTAAGGGAACCATATAGCCAAAAATGATCTTCCATGGCATCATTTAGCACCATTATTTACATTTGTGCATTTGGCAGACGCTGTTATCAAAAGCGACTTACATTGCATTATACTATACATTTGTTTTCTAAGTATGTGCAATTCCTGGGATCGAATCCATGACCTTGGCTTTGGTAGTGCCATAACCACTGAGCTACAGGAAAGCTAAGTGATATTTGTGTTCTTTTATCTGCTTTCTCTCCTTTTGATAATTTCTTTATCTTCTCTTTAAATAAGATCCACCTGTTATTTTTAAAATATATCTAAGCAATGGATGTGATATTGTTGTGTAGTGGGCTTATTGAGCCATGACCTGAAAGTTGCTCACCAACATCACCTTCACACACCATGACATCAAATGAAATATTTACAACAACGGCATCCGTAAAGATTTTCATGCTTTCACAGTACGTGACCCGCCAAAAGAGATCTATCTGTACCCGAAAGGGCTTTTTGTCTCTGCAGGGGCAAAGCTGTTGCATCACCTAAAACTGAAGCTCTCTTCAAACAGGCCACATTAATGAAGCCTGCAGTAAAACGAGTAATTATAAAACAACATTACTGTTGCATTTGTACAAGATAACTGAAGACAAGCATCAGGAGGTAACCCATTGAAAGTGACAGAATTCAGCATGACAGTCCTAAAAAGCAATTAGTACATTCCTTATTATTATTTTGCCCAGTAATGATTGCATATGAGAATAATTTAGCTGATTAGATGGAATAAATATCCCATCAAAGAAGTTCACAACGATGATGCTATTTGATTAATGAAATCTTTCAGATTGCTCACCCTATTCGGAAGTTTTACAAAAAATAAGGCATATCCACATGAATGTAATGGTATACCAGAGCTTTATAGCGGGTCATCTGCGGTTGATGTTTGATTTGAACAAAAAATCCCATGGGTCTGTTATAACATATTCTTGTTGATTGTGATAAACAGAAGGCAAAATTACAATTTCTTGGTGTTTATGCAAACAAGACAGATGTTAGAGTTTGTTTATCAGATCACATAATTGAGCAAACAGAGTTAAGAAGTGGAAGTTTGTTTGGTGAAGTGGATTTCTGTTTGCTTTTGTGTAACAACTTCAGATGGTTGTTAATTGATTATTGCAGCATACCATCAGAAAACTAAAATCTGCTGGCCACACAAAAGTGCTTTTCTTTTTTATTCCTTTTTGTTTGTGTCTGTTATAAATATATTAGTATCATTTTTTTTTTATATTTTAAGCAGGGGGGCACGGTGGCTTAGTGGTTAGCACGTTCGCCTCACACCTCCAGGGTTGGGGGTTCGATTCCCGCTTCCGACTTGTGTGTGTGGAGTTTGCATGTTCTCCCCGTGCCTCGGGGGTTTCCTCCGGGTACTCCGGTTTCCTCCCCTGGTCCAAAGACATGCATGGTAGGTTGATTGGCATATCTGGAAAAAATTGTCCGTAGGGTGTGAGTGCATGAGTGAGTGTTTGTGCCCTGCGATGGGTTGGCACTCCATCCAGGGTGTATCCTGCCTTGATGCCCGATGACTCCTGAGATAGGCACAGGCTCCCGTGACCCGAGGTAGTTCGGATAAGCGGTAGAAAATGGAATGGAATGGAATATTTTGAGCAATGTCAGACTTACACCATTAAACTATCAATTTATTTGATACAAGGGAGGTCCCTTATAATTAAAGTTTCCTCATTTTTAGTATTTTTTTTTGAAGAACATTTATCGATCGTTGATGTTACCTAATTTGAACTTGCATTCTGTGCAGTGTAATTTCTATGATAGTGATTTAAAGGCTTTGAATTATTGGAAAGTGTGGATAGGACAGTGTGTTGTTTTGTTGTTTCGATGTTTTATGTAAAAAAAAAAGAAAGATTTTTATTGTTTTCAACTTGAATCTCTAGTACCAAATCGTATAGAATATTGATTCACTGAAAACAATGAAAAACATTTTCTGGATGTGTTCCACGACTCTGGAACGATCTTTCTTTTGCCACTATATTAGTGGCTTCTGGAATTGTCCTTAAAAACATATCTTCCGTCAACATCTAACCCATTGGTACAGTCTTTTACTTCTTTTATACTTTCCTAAAATAACCCCCCCAAAAATATATATTCTTACCTTTCTTAAACTGTGGTAGTCTTCGTTTCACTGCACCAGGCTGTGCGTTGTTGTTTTTTAGTTACACATATTGCTTCTAAAGTCCCTTTGGATAAAAGCATGTGCTGAAAGACTAAATGTAAATGTAAAATCACACTGGTGATGAAAGGCTGTAAATGATGCCACGAGAAAATGTTTCTCTTTTCTGTTCCTCCCTGCGATGCCCCTTGAAACTTGTTCAAAAAATTATTTCAACGTGCATGTGACAAGTAATCAGCTAAGAGCCAATAGCATCAAGGGCTGGGACGATATATTGTGCAATTCTTATGTTCAGTTTTTCAATGAAGTACGGTTAAATGGAGACGTAACCGAATGCAGAAGCTCCAGATATAGGCCACAGAAGAAGAACGATTTACACAGATTCCGTTTCTCAATAGGCCTTTTTCATAATGACGTCACTTAACTTCCGCCTTTTCGCAAAGCAGTGTATCATAACATCCGTCTTACAACAAACAAGAAGAATAAGAAGAATTTCCGTTTTGCTGTCGTGCAGGAATTTAACAACAGTAAAAATAAAACTGACAGAACACTTCAAGTACTTATCGTAGCACCTTCGCTAACACAAAAATTAAACAAAACACTTACCTTCATAATTAAACAGGTACTGTTCAACGAACTCTGATGGACGCGCCGCAGCGACTTCTGGGACTTCAAACTGGTTCCGCACGCGCCTTAGGCTGCATTCCATTCATCCTTTATATTGAGTACACATGTGAGTACTTTCATGCATTCTCTGTTCTTGTGTTCTTGAGTAATGGAACTGGACTTTGATGGCTATTGATGACGTAGAGCCAGAAGACGAGGACACAAAAACACTGAAGAATGCATATTGATAAACAGCCACCTAGCTCCAGGAAATGACAATGGGCATATTCTATACATTTTAATAATGATGGTATTTTCATGTTAATAAAGTATATTTATAAAAATGATGTTTGACGAGTGTTGCTTTTTCAAATGCACGTTATAAACAACACAATCTTGCAGTGATTTGAGAGTGAGCAGTATTTCCTACTGATCAAAGAGCTGTAGTTCACTGGTTCACGTAATTCAAAGCCTTTGCGATTCAAAAACCACACTAGACAGGTATAAATTGTGAAACATGATATATCTTCCCAGTTCTAATAGCACAAGACGATTTTCTAATCAATTAGATGATTATCACCATTTTTCTCCACTATCATATTGCCTCAGAATGATGTAGGCCTCAATACAGTGTTTTCATAATGAACAGAGGTGCAGGTGAATTCAAAGATGGCTGATAGGGTGCAAGGGATGGAAGATGGGAAGTGTAGTCTGATGGGGGAAGTGTAGTCTGATGGGGAAAGTGCAGATAGGAATGGTAACTTGGTTCAAAGAATAAAAATAAGTCATACGACCCCCGAGTGATGTTTTTGATTTACAGGATAAAAGTGTCTTAATGATAATACGTTACCAAAAAAATAGAGGGTAAACTTTGAAAATCACAATTTTACCCCAAGCTTTTTTTATATAAGAGGGTTCCCTTTCTGTCGGTCTCTCTTTTTGTTCTTCAGAGCCTTCACTCATGACTACGAACAAAACAAATTCAACAAATTCTTCTTCTACATTGCCAGGTCTATGACGTAGAGCAGCGGATTGTCCCTACCTGCAGCGACCTTCCCCTGGGCGTCTCGGCCGTTCCGGAGTTGTTACAGATTTTTTCTAAAAAGTCCTTTTCAGGACTGAGCATTCTCCAGCTTGGCATGTCCCGCTGTTCTCTCGGGTGCGGTACTCATATCGAGGAGGGGGATGGACGCGATAGCTGTGTCGAGTGTCTGGCCATCCAGCACACTGAGGCAGCTTTTGTGACACATCTTGCCGGCATTACAGTCTAGGGTCTTCCTATGGGAACCAACCACCATTTCGTTGCTACCCGGGTCATGACGTCGGTGGCTAAGGCCCAGATGCCCGCCAGTGTTAGCAGCGTTAGGGATGTGGGGACCTCTGCGAACGTAAACCCGCCCAACCAAGTGCTCACGGGCCGATTTTGAACGTTCCCCAACTGGCAGTGACATACCGTCCGGATCCTCAGGCACGCACTCGGAAGCGATGCGTGACGTAGATGAGATGTCACTCACAGCATCCGAGGGAGACTTTCTGTCATCCGACCAGGGGGGTCGAGCTTAGGAGGAAGCAGAAGTGATGTCAGCCATGCTAACCTGGGGATACGTGGTTCCTGGGGTCGGAGCGCGATGCAAATTGGAGTAGTAGTGATGAAGCAGACAGTGACTATTAGACACCGCGCCGCCCAAGAGGCCTCCGAGATCCCGCATGGTATCTGCTTCCCGGCAGCCCAGGACCCCTTCGACATCGGCTCTGGTTCATGTGCCCCCACAGGCAGCACCCCGGAAGCGGAGGTCGAGGGGGGAAACCTCCACCCCGTCAGCAACCTTCCTTCAAGAAGTGACACTGACGGGAAGACCCCAGGGCCCAACATCGGGCTCGACCTTCACAGCCACACCTCTGATCGTTCGGTACGGGACGGCTCCTGCCTCGTCACCAAAGCCGGACGCTTTTCAGGGCCTGGCGCCCACTTACTCACAGAGTTTTTCCCGTTCTCCCCAGCTGTATTTGCAGCCGATCGCACACTCCACTGGGCTGTGCCCGGCAGCCCGACCTCACGCGTAGACGTGGGGCCGTACATACACGACAGATGTCAACACTCTCAGACCAACAGTGCGTGCAGCTGTCCCGCCAGGCAGGCAAAAAGGCAGAGCCAACCTTCCCTCAGGGCACCCACCCACAACATATGGTTAGCTCCACCAGTTGACGAACCACCCCCCCCCCGTGGGAATGGTGTAGCACACCGTCCCCTTGGTCCCCCTGTCACAGTCCCTGGGAGCTCGAGAGCTGTCTTGCTGGCTAATAAGCAGGTCTGTCTTGGCTACTCTATCCAGTTCACCAGAGACTCTCCCAAGTTCCGGGGCATCCTCTCTGCCTCTGTCAGAGGCAGGGACGCCTCCGTACTTCGGGTAGCGGTCGCAGTACATGCCCAGTCAGTATTGAACTGCCTGGAACACTTCAGGCAGCCAGCGGTCGCCCTGAAACAATTCAGAGGCTCCTGGGACACATGGTGTCCTCGCGCGGGTAATAACCCTCGGGTTGATGCACATGAGACCGCTCCAACGCGGTCATCAACATGGTGATAACACCCTGCTGCCGACGCAGCATAACCCCCTTGTCTTCCATGACCATTCGATGGACTGAGGTCCCTCTGGGCAGGTTAGGAGGCAAGTCGTGGTGACGACAGACGCCTCCCTGCAGGGGTGCGGTGCAGTGTGTGATGGGCACGCAGTAGCGGGGCGTTGGACGAACCCCCGCCTGCACTTTCATATCAATTGCCAAGTGTTGTGGGCTGTGCTACTTGCACTGAGCAGGCTGCGGCCTCTTGTGCAGGACAATAACATGCTCGTCCGAGGACAGCACTACAGCTGTGGCATCCATCAATCATCAGGGTGGCGTACGCTCACGGCAGCTAACACGACTTGCTCGACGCCTCCTCCGGTGAAGTCAACAGGTGACCCGTTCCCTGCGGGCCACACACATCCCGGGGAAACTGAACCAGTCAGCCGACACGCTTTTTTCGTCAGTATACGCCTCGTGGAGGTCAGGGATGAGGAGTACCAGGTGTTATTGGTTGTGCACTTGGCTTTCAGAGCTGAGGCTCTGGACAACGACTCACCCTGGCCCTTTCCCCTGACAGAGGACCTGCAGTCTCAGGGGAAGGGCACGTTCTGGCATCCCATATCAGACCTCTGGAACACCCATGTCTGGTCTCCAGACGGGACGAGAAGATCCTGAGTTGGCTACTCCCCCTCTATGGCGGAGACCATCACCCAGGCTAGGGCCCCATCTACATCTACTCAACGAGAAGACCCACTGAATTGCTCCATCGGGATCGTGTTGTCTTTCTTAAGAGACTGGAGACTAACATCTCCCCTCCACACTGAATGTGTATGTAGTCGCTATCGCCACTCATCACGACTCAGTTGATGGAAAGTTTCTAGGGCAGCACGACCTGGTCACTAGGTTCCTAAGGGGCTTGAATTCGGCCCCGGCAACTCTCACATTATCTTGAGACCCAGGCCCGGATGTGTGCCCAAAGTTCCCACTACTCCCTTTCCGGGACCAAGTGGTGGACTTGCAGGCGTTCCCCATCGGGGATGAAGACCCAACCCCATCCGTGTTGTGTCCAGTACGCGCACTGCGCCTCCACTTGGACCGCACACAGAGCTTCAGGATCTCTGACCAGCTCTTGGTCTGTTTTGGAGGAGGGCAGTAGGGGCAGGCTGTCTCCAAGCAGAGGCTGGCGCACTGGATCGTGGATGCCGTTACGCCATCACTCCACACGGGGTATAGGCACCTCCTGGTATATGCCTGCAAAAGCACCTTTGCGCCCTCAAGCAGGTTGGGTCAGTGTGCTATCTGCCTCTATTCTTACCCAAACACATGGCTAAGAACAGGTATCTCACCAACCTTCCTTCTTACCCAAACACTGGTTAAGAACAGGTATTCCATCCATCACTAAGCAAGCACCCCCTGGGGGCCTTCCCTCTTAGGCAGGGACACCATATGAACTGTCACAGATAGCTCTAGCCGGACCTAGTGCTACCGGACGACTGTAACATCCCCTCCATTACATGGTTCCACTCCTGGTAACCCATGATCTTCCCCAGGTGGACCTCCACCTCGCGGTTAAATACTCAGCCCGAATGTTGAATGGTTCCTCCTCCAAGGACAAGATCACACTATGTCCACCGTATTCCTCCCCACGGGTAGGAGGTGGCCTCTTCCCTAATTAAGGAAGTTGCGCTTACCCGATGTAAGTCCAAGCCGGACGGCCTTAGAGAGCTAAGACCTCCATCCGTGAAAGGTTACCGGTCAGGGCTGTACCCATCTTTCTCCAAGAAAGCTCTGGAACCCCCCGACCAACACACTGGAAGGTTACAGTTTCGCGAAAGTTTCGAGCTGACACGCCCAGGCCTGTTACCGTCGCTTCGCTAGAGATTGTGACGCGATACAGCGTTATGGCATTTTCCATGGGAGCCCCATCTGTCGTTCTCAACACAATGTCGAGAGACCAACAGAAAGGGAACGTCTTGGTTACGTCTGTAACCTCAGTTCCCTGATAGAGGGAACAAGACGTTGTGTCCCTTATGCCACAACACGTATCGTATTCTGCTGCAGTCGTGAGAGGCTCTCAGGCTCTTCAGAACAAAAAGGGGGTAAATGAATGCTGCAGGCCGGCATCCTTTTATACCTGATATCCGGGGGCGGACCGGGCAAGCAAATTTAATTCGCCATTGGCCTTTTCCATAGTAAAGAGTTGATAGAGTTGATTGGTTCTCAAGGGCGAACCCTATCTGTCGTTCTCGACACAACGTCTCGTTCCCTCCATAGGGGAAATGAGGTTACAGACATAACCAAGACGAATTGTATTCAGCTAAACATCATGTCCCTGGCAGAACTGGAAACGCCCTTGTTACTGAGATTAGATCTGTTATTGACACCAGGCCCAGAGAACGCCAGGTTCAGGAATGCACCTATCTATGACGACATTGATTGAACACCGCCTCCACGGAAAAAGATAAATGGCTACTTCTCTAGCCCTGCCCACTGGTTCGCGCATGAGAGAACTGAAGTACCATTAGTGGAGCGGAACCAGATAGAGTGAGCAAGCAATAAACAAACATGCCGTTAAAGATAGCTAAATATTGTGCCATCCCTGATTGTGGAAAAATACAGTCGCTGTATAACTTTCCTTCAGATTCCGACATTAGGAATGCGGGGTTAAAGTTTATTTTTTGAAGACGTTCCAGCTCATGTGGGAAAAACATGGAGCGTTTGACCGTTTCATTTCTCAAAAGATTCCTTCGTGAACAAGGCAGATATCAACATTGAATTTGTGGAGCGTTTAAAATTAAAAAGCAGTGCTGTGCCTTGAATATTGGATAGGAATGGTGCAGCAATCTTATGAAGTGCTCGAATTGAAGGGGGGCTGAGGGGATCCAGGGTCCCTCAGATATTTGTATTTGTGTAAAAATTATAATGACAAATGTGATTAAATTCATGCAATGGAGTTGGTAAATTTTGTGAATTAATTATTTAAGTGTCAAGTGTCCATTAAAACCGAGCGTTTGCAGAGCTGGCCTCAAAACCTGGGTAGAAAATAGCCTATAACTTATTGATTTTTATGTTTTCGGAAGTAAAACCACGCAAACATCATAAGTAGACCTCATATAACAGTATAAAACAATTAACAAGCACAGTTCATCCGACCTTTAACTCTTTTCCCACCAAAATGATGAAAACTCTCATCATCAGATTTTCCTAATTTTTGACAACACTTCCCCAACATTGACAAGTTTGTTTATGTTTTCACTGTTATACATTCGGGGACACATTCTGCAGCCATCAAAGTTGACTGGAAGCGTTTAGAAAATGATGGTTAAGAAACATTAAATGTTGCTTTGCACACTTCGTTTTACTTTTGTGGTAAAATCACTCCATGGTTTAAAAATAGGTTATGCACAGGAATAGCTCACAAAGTGCACAAAGAAAATCCTGTGAGAGCTTGATTTACCTCATAATTAAAGAAAATGAAATACTATCCTGCCCAAAAAGGACAACACTACAGCAAAATGCTTAGAGTAGTGCATAATTAATAGCTCATTGTGGGCCAGTTCCTTCACTGAAGGTCAAATTTGAATACTAGCAGCCTGGAACAACAATCTATATGGGCCTATCTGTTACATAACTGTAGCATGTATTCTGTTTATAATCCAAATTTTGCATTTATTTGTTGAATCTACAGTATATGTCCATTTATACAGTATGTCCTCTACTTGGTTGATGAATGGCAGAAAAAACACACTTCAAAAATAAGCTGATACAGTTAGTCTGTAGTATTGTATGACTTGACCTGTTAATTGTTTCAGTGGGGTGAAATTCATTGATGGAGCACATTTGAATCATGACTGTATGCAATGCAAATAAAAACTGGTTGTACCTCCCTTCATATGCTTAGCACCTTAATCTTCACGATGGAGTCTCTCTTTATCTGCATGTTTTTGCAACTCTGCATTTTTACAAGTGCCTTCAACCCTCCGCTCTGTTCTTTTGAAGGTATTCATTTCAGGAAATAGAAATATAAAATACAAAAGCTCTGTTGAAATGATTAAAGGATGCTGACATCAAACACAGAAATGACAAAGGATTCAGTCACATTTTGCAAAAGCAATAAACAAATGCACCCACCAAAACATACTTTGCCCGTCAGCTTGGCTGGGTATTAAATGGCTGACATTTCAAACTTTTCTCTTAAAACAGCAAGAACAAATAAACTATATTTTATTATGAAATATTGCAGAGGAACTTAATTTTTTATTATTTGTCTGTAGTTGCTCAGATGTATGATCCGGGCAGCATAATAATAAAAAGAATGGTCTAAACAAGGGACTATCACAACGATAGCAGCAAATAGTTAATCCGGAAAAAACTAAATGACAGTTTAGCTAGTCAAATAAATCAAACAGGGGGAATAGAGATTGTTCAAAATTGCAGATTGACTGTCAAGACTTCACACTGAATGTTTGAAGAAGTAGAGTGTAAATAGACACAAACAGGAAATTAGTCAGTGGCTAAGCACATGATGTGAAATGTTAGCATTCTGGTAATAAAAACAGTGGGGTGAGGAGGATGGGATGCACATAAACTTTGTTAATATAACAGAATTCCATATTTCCTATGATATGTGTATTCTTTACAATCTTGTGTAGACTAACTTCATTATGTATTAGCTTGAGTAAACGGTCGTGATGTGGAATGGGGCATCACGACAAGTGATGTGAAGCGAAGACAACTACTGATGTGTAAATGTGTTTGCTATGTAGTGAGTTTAATACAAGATTTTATGGATTAAGAGGGATTGTAGTTACAGTCCAACTACAATGTTACACACCCTTTTTCGACAATTTTATAAAATATATACCATATATGTTATGTATGGGATTATAATACATATACAATAATATTATACATGTTTAAAAATTTTTTTTATAAAACTGTACCAGACAAGATAGCTTGCAGTACCTGGATGGGCCTGTGTTGAGTTATTTGAATATTAAAAATTTATTTGAAATATTTTATTAGCTAATTTCTAACGAATGCAGACCGTCCACGAGGAAAATAGTTTACTTTAGGTTTTAAGGTAAGAGACCATGTTCAAAGATGCCAGCAACAGCCAATTTGTGTTAAAAACTTGTAAATATTATGCCATATTTGTTATTAAAAGACATATTTATATTTTTTGTGAAATATTAAACTGTTTTCTGCAGCATCAAGTATTCCAGAGTGCTGTGTAATAAGTTATGGGTCATCTAAAGGCCTCCTGTTGTTATCGCAAAAAAAAAACACCCACCAGTGTGATATTGTATCTCGATATCGCAGTTTATTTTGCGATAAAAACCGATTGCTTGTACGTTATCCTGCTTATTACATGGCTACTTGGCATATAAGAAAATAATGGAAATGAAATGTGAATTTGATTTATTTGATTATATAATTTTTACCGAATGCAGACCTTCCGCGAGGAAAAGTTGTTTGCTTTCGGTTTTAAGATAAGAATTGATGTTCAAATGTCACGAACAGGCAATTTGGTTTAATCACTTGTAAATACAATGTCATATATGTTATTAAAAGACATATTTATATTTTATTTGTCAAAAATCCTGTCAAAATGATTTGATGCATCCTGGTTATCTTGTGTTATTAGTTTTGAGAGGTTGTTATCTGGGAACAAGGACTGAAATGTCTCGACTGGCCAATCAGAATCAAATATTGCAACAAGCCGTGTAATAACTGGGAATAACACAGGCCGGAATGTTGCGACTGGCCAATCAGAATCAAGTATTCCAACGAACCGTATAATAACTGGGAATAAAGCCAGTATTTGAAGGCGTAATATAATAAAGTGAATATGGGTAATATAATGAAGTGATTCACAGTAATATAGAATAGTAATGTTGTTATTTAGTATGTTTTTATGATTGAACAATTTATATTGAGACTGTAATGGTGTGATTCAGGGACGTTAAAATAGTCATATTTAAGTTGTTGCAGTGTCATTATATGTCACTCTGTAAAGGCAGATGCTTGGGCTGTTGAGTGGCCCTTAAGAGGCAATTATATTTGTTTTTCTCAGTTGAGCTGGGAACACAAACTGCATCCTTATTGCTTCCAGTCAAGATTCATATTGCAAAAACAGACACATGCCTTCACAGGTCACTCCTCACAAGTACATTCTATATATGCAGAATTTATTCATTTTGTAAAGTTTAGTGATTGTACTTTTCATTGGAGGATTCAATGTTTTAAAAACGTATTTTCAAGTTCAGAAATGTGCCTAGAGTATAAGAATATGGTCTGATTCATCTCTTTATCGATTTACTCCTTGCTAAAAGGAAAGAACGCGTCTTGCAGTTTTCACCATGTAACTTAATAATGTGTAATTCTGTGACCTTAGAGATATTTCTGTGCCATGGTAGAAAAAAATTCTGTGACATTTGATATTTCCTTGAAAACCACGTCGCACTCCATGCAGTCTTATCTACAAAACTCCCTCCATCCCTCAGATCTGCCGGGCAGTGCAGACAACAGTTTAGCTTTGGCTTCTTTTTGACAGATTATGGGGTTGATAAACCGTTGAAGGCCCCAAATACTGCAGGACAAGCTCAAGCAAATCCAGGACTGCTTACAATGAGTAGTTGCTAAAACGATGTGCATTTCTACAGTAAAAGAGCTGCAGTGGAGCATAAGCCGAGTTATTTTCATCCCCAAAGGTACTCCCTTGACATCCGCTTCTCGAAAATATGTCAGTGAAGTATCAATGTTAGTTTTTGATTGACATCTGTGTCATGATATTCAGAGGAATCGTAAGCTATAATAAAATATATACTCTATATTTTACAGGCTGAAATAATTGACATGCTTGGCTTTTGCATATTGCTCGACTTTTTTTTACCAGAAATTGACTGGGTTTGGGGCACAATGTTTTTATTTTAGTGTTTTAATAAAAAAATAATATTTAAAGTCGGCATGAAATTAAAGGAGACAATTCTAATCGTTTTCACTATGCAGATGCTTGTTGTCACATATATGTCTATGAGCACCCATAAACACCTGTCCCTTACATGAAAGCATACCACCTTAGCTATTTTTAAACATTTTGTTATATGGTTTGAAAATACACACATGTTTTCTTGTGTCCCTTAATAAAGGGTAAAATATTTCCATTAGCAGGCCAATTCAGCATCCACATCTCAGCACAAAGCAAATGGATGATATTTTTTAAATGCACCATTTTAACGCATCACTCAGAGGAGCCCGCTTTTTATTTATTTGGATAGATTTCATTCTATCCTCTTTCATCCTCTCTCTCTCACTCTCCTAACCTGTCTCATAAGTGCCCACTACAAAACTCTGCTGCGGCCTATTTTCGAAATCATTTATCTTTCATGCACACTTCCAGTTTCTGTCAATCTACCTGAATGCAACGTTTCCCTTCCAGTGTAAACAAAATACACTCCTTCTCCAACTTGTTTGTGTCTACTCCGTCCATAAGCTTTCAATTTACTCCTCGAGTGAGATAAAGTTGTTTTTGTTTTCTGTTGTTCCACTGCTGGCAGCATTCGTAGCGTGTGCTAACATTGCCATCAGCTACGTCTGAGACCCCTGAGAAAACCTCATCATGAATTCATCCCAACATGCATTGTGCGGAGGGAATATGAAATCTTGAACAGGTGACAAAGAGAATTTATGTTTAGTTTATGAAAACATGAAAAAAAATCTAAATGAAAAATGAAAATACTGTTATAATTTACTCAAACTGTTACTCATTGACACATTGACATTGACTTGTCATTTCAAACCTGTATGACTTTCTTCAGCAAACAACTAAAGAACATATTTTAAAGCATGTTGGTAACTGTCACCCATTCACTTGCATGGGTTTCATGTCTATACAATAGAAGGGAATGGATGCCAGCGCTGTTCGGTTACAATCTTTCTTTAACATATGTCCTTCCATGTTCTGCAAAATCATACAGGTTTGAAATGACATGAAAGTGAGTACATGAATATAAATTTAAAATATTTCCATTTTTGGATGAACTATCAATTTAATATTTGACACTGCAACAGTTTTGACAACCTGCATATTTGCAATAGAACTGTAGACTACAACATAAATAAAAACATTATGACACAAAAACATAAATAAATAGCAAGATCTAACGTATTAATAATAATTGCTGAAATGTGTATTGTTATTTAATTATTATACATAGGCACATGCCAAGTCATCCGATTTTTCTTTCAGTAGGCCTATCGCTTTTATTCAAACATAAAATTATTGTAGATAATCAAATGTTCAATAATTAACTACCACCATTCTACCACCAGTCAAAAAACATAATCGACTGTTACGACTGTAACCTCCGTTCCCTGATGGAGGGAACGAGACTTTGTGTTGAGAGACAGACTGGATACAGGGGTTTGATCTTGAGAGGAATTTAAAATGCCAATGGGCTTGGCCAATGGCACACGCAAGCCAGTCTCCGCCCCGTACATACAGGTATAAAAGGAAGATGGCGGCGGTCATTCATTTACCCTTTGGGCTGAGGAACCTGAAATGTCTCTCCCGGTTGCTGTAGTGGATCGGAAAAGCGCTTGTGGCATGAAGACACAACGTCTTGTTCCCTCCATCAGGGAACGTAGGTTACAGTCGGAACCAAGACGTTCCCCTCCATTCGGTCTCTCTTATACCCAGGCCAGATGTCTGTCCTATACAGCGGTAGCGTCTATAACATGAGCTGACACTGGTTCCACTCGTAGGTTATAAAACCTTGCAAAGGTACTGGGTGTAGCCCAATTTGCAGCATAACATATGTCTGCTAGAGAGGCGCCTTGAGCCAGTGCCCACCAGGAGGCCATACTCCGAGTGGAGTGGGCTCTCACTGCCAGTGGGCACGGGCGATCTTGGGACTGGTATGCAAAAGCAATGGCACCCACAATCCAGTGTGCCAACCTCCCCTGGTGCTGTCCTCCAATACAAACAAAGAGCTGCTCAGAGCTTTTAAGGCTCTGTGTGCGGTCCAAGTAGAGGACTGATTATCCTGATCCCATTAGAAGTATGGATTCAATTGTGATTTTTCGAAACCAAGTAACATCAGAGAGGTTATTTTTAACGTGAATAATCACAAAACCAATGTTTACTGATGATATATACATTATATAACGTTCCTCAGCTACAAACCAGGATGGTGACAGCTATGATTAGCTTCTGAAAAGGGAAACCAAAAGAGCAAAAGTACAACTTGAACTGGATAAAGAACAAATCATGCTTACCCAACTGCAGCAGAAGAAATTGCAGACGGAGATACATCTCCTAAAGGCAGAGATGGAAAGAGGTGGTATCTGTCCTGTAAATGATTTTTGACTATTGTATAGTATTGTTTTTGTTATTCAACATTATAACAAAATAAGAATGTAAAATGTGGGCCCAGGTGACCAGGTCATGTTGACTAAGAGACTTACCCTCCAAGATATTGTGATGTTCAGCAATAGCGTCTACATACACTCTCAACGTGGATGGGGAGAGATTACTCTCTAGTCCCGATCCACACTGACCCGATCAAGCAATTCCATGTATTCTCCCCGCAGGAGGAAAACCAGGATGAGAAGAGTCGCCACTTATATGTGTACAAATGCCTAGTGGCGGGGGCTCTTGCCTGCAGGACAGTCTCTCTGTCTACCGGCGGCAAGCCACTCAAGGTCTCGTTGTCCAATCCAGGGGCTAGGCATGGAGATTCCAGAGGCCTGGGTTGGGGTGCCAAATCGTGCCCGTCCCCTGCGACAGAAGGTCCTTAGTCAAGGGAATCGGCCAGGGGGGGCAGTCGTCAGAGCCACCAGGTCTGAGAGCCAACTCTGGTTTGGCCAGTAAGGTGGAACTTACAGTATTTGATGCCCCTCTTCCCTGACCTTGCACAGGACCTCTGGGGAAGGAGAACTTCCCCTTGTCCCGCGGCCAGCTGTGCTTTAAGGCATCCGTGCTCTCTAGGCAGTTGATATGCCATCGCAGTCGGGAACCCGTCAAATGTCCTCATACTGCGTGCCTATTGCACACGGCACCCCACCCCAGCAGAGAGGTATCTGTCGATGCCACGACGCAATTCGAAACCTGCCCGAGCGGGACCCCCGCTGGGAGAAGGATCAGATCTGAACAGGGGTTGAGTGTGCGCAGACACTGAGGCCTTAACGTAACCCGACTCTGAAGCCAGTGCTGAAGCGGCTGCATGTGCATCAACCAGAGAGGGGATACCCCTGTTAAGGACACCGTGTGCCCAAGGAGCATCTGAAAGTGTTTCAGTGGAACCGCTGGAGTCTGTCTGATCAATTTCAGACAGTTCAGCACCGACTGTGCACGCTGGTTGGTGAGACGTGCTGACATGCGGACAGAGTCTAGTTCCATACCGAGATTAGAGGAGCTCTGCGCTGGGGAGTCCTTGCTCTTTTCCCAGTTGACCCGTAGTCCCAGATGGTCTAGGTGCCGGAGCAAGATGTCCCTGTGCGTACATAACAAATCTCGCGAGTCTGCCAAGATAAGCCAGTCGTCGAAATAGTTGAGTATCCGCACACAGCGGCCAGCTGACAGGGGGACAGATGCCTTCCTCCGTGAGGGCCTGCATCTCAGGTGGGGCGTCTTCTGGGAGGGCCCTGGAATAGAGTCCTCTCTCCGAAGGGGAAGTCCGCCGTCAGGAGGGAGAAGTCCGCTGCTCTGCTTCGTAAGTCCAGCAGAAGAAGAAGGTCTCGAAAAGATGATCAAAACCCAGTATCGAGTCTGTCTCTCAACACAACGTCGAGAGACCGACTGTAGGGGAACGATAGATAACATTATCGAACGTAATCCTAACCCTACGTTTACAGAAATACTCCAGGACCAATAAATATGTCCAAGTATGATCCAAGTATGTTTGCCAAATCATGGTTAAACATTCACTTCTAAATAACATAAGGTCTTCTATGACTGATGAATAATAAATACTTCTTTTCAGCCTTTGAATGCGAATAATAAGAAAACTTAACACCATTAAAATAAAGAGACTTTAAAAAGAATTTTGACAGGTAGGCACTATGCCATTGAAAACAATCAACACATCCAGTATTTTGAAAAATATGAAATGACATTGACGTCAGAGATGAAAATTAAAGACTGAGTGCTTTGAAAGCTTTTCTCTGAATGCACTTTCCTGTTCAGCAGCATCGAACAAAATCTTGTTTCAACAACGTGGGGTAAAAAAAGCTTCTGGGTGCTGTTCTTTCTTTGAATGAACTGTAATTTGTTCTCTTTAGCACCACTGCGGAAAAACTGTCTACAAAGACAGATGTTTAAGTGATGTGTTTTCAAGGCGGAGAAACAAGTGCTTGCCCTGTGCCTATTGACGTATGAAAGGTCATCAGTGCCCTAAAGCGCTTGGCGGAGCTGAAGAGTCCATACATTGGTAATTCACTTAGAGGCACACAAGAGGAATTTAGAGGAAAATATTACAAATGTTCAGACAATGTATGTGTGTGCATGACATAGATAGACTGCGCGGGAGGGAAAGCAGATACTGAGTGTGCAGATAGTGTGTGTTTTGGTGGTCCAAGTTCACTCATGCCTCAGTAAACAGCAGGACATTTTCTGTCTCACTGGCTGCCAGTGTGTTTGTATTACGTAACCTTGCAAAATGGCAGGGGATTGGAGTGGCACTGTTAGGCTGAATCTAAACACCAGCTATAAAACAGATAATTAAGGCTCGAATGTACATCTCATATCCTGTTCTACAACTGCTGTAATCAGTAATCCATCTGCAGCTATTTTTACATCACACATTCTGCATTCTGACACACTTTTGAACATTTGTGAAGAAAACTAGTGTGGGCTGAATATGAAAATTAAATTTATCATGATTTATACTTAATCTCAGTTTTTAAACCAATTTATTTACTTCTATCTGCATGGGCAGCTGTCTTCCATGGCAGCACTCTACAGCCACCTAAATGGATTTAAAGGGACAGTTCACACAAAAATGAAAATTAATTCATGAATTACCCTCGAGTTGTTTCAAATCGGTATACATTTCTTTGTTCGGTTGAACACAAAGTAAGATATTTAGAAGGTTGTTAGCAACTGACAATTCTGAGGCACCATTGACTACCATAGTAGACATTATTTTATATGGCTAATATAATGGTATTTTACTTTAAAACTGAATCTAAACTGAAGTATTAACTCATAATGACTGTGGTGTCATGATTTTATTATTAAACTTGGTGTGTCGATGTAGGGTCATGTGTTTCAGTGCTATAATCAGTGCATATCAAGCATGTGAATACATGTAAAGTGTTATTTATACAATTATTCATATAATAGTGGAAAATAATTAATAAGGATTAAGATTAGGATTATACACGACACGGTTAATATTGTTTTGAACAGACTGTGATCAGATTCTCCTTATTGATTTAATTAGCATTTTATGACAGTTGGCAAAATGGACTCAGTACATAATGAGGGTATAAGAGGCAAATTTCCCTTTAGTTACGGTATTTGAAGGTCAGAATAAATGAGGAGAAGCATTACATGATTAGATTTCTCAGAGGACCATATGCATGGAGAGAAATAGTGTTTAATGTTTTCTGTTTTTATAACAAGGGTGTGCGAGAAAAACTTGTGATTTATTTGACGTTTGTGAAACAAAAAATAAAGACAGGGAAACAGCTCTTCTCCGAAAAGAGCTAAATATACATACAAAATACAAAGTGGCCTAATTAAATTTATTTCATTTATCCAAAGTAGGAGAGAACATTGCGCCTATCGACCCCATGGGGGACCCATAGGAGGTGTGAGCAAAAGTTCAATAGTTTGGCTTAAAAATGATAATTACCCAAATACTATCTACTCACCCTCACATGACTGTCTTTCTTCGGCAGAACACAAAAGTAGATATTTTGAGGAATGTTGGTAACCAAAGAACTTTGAACTTTGAATCCATTGTAAGCACACGAAAGCGCTGAGACATTTCTCAAAATTTCTTCTTTTGTATTCAGAAAAAGCTATCAAAGTTTTAAATGACAAGAATGTGTATAGGGTCAAGTGGCCTATCTCCAGCTGTTTTAGTGTGTTGCATGATGTTCATTAAAATAAATAAAAACATGCATCCAGGTAAAATGAAGACAGTCATGATTCACACATTCAGGGATCTATTCCAAGTCTTCAAGCTCAGATTTCACATTTACTTCCCTATTTTTATAACATCACGGATCCGACTCCCGTTACCCAGTCTTTATGACCTGCGGTGCTGGTTAGGTCTGATTGATTACATAATGTTGTTAAAGGAATGAGAAGAGACGGGAAATGCTCAAGGTACTGCTCACTGCAGCTGGATTAATTCAGCAGCTAATAAGTGTTGCATTGCCTTCATGTCTCACTGCATGTAGGGGCCGTCTGCAATAAACCTGTCTTCGGGAAAAGTGAAAATTGCATTATTCATGGGTTTTACTTCAGACAGCCTCACATTCAGGGTCCATCTGACTCTGACATTCCCAGTGACAAGGGATGTCGGCCCATTAATCTTGCGTAAGCTTCGCGATGAGGTTTAATGGCTGCGGGGAATACAGCTGTCGTTTGTCTTTGGATGCAAAGTCTCTTGGCCCCATGGGAAGCTTTTAGAATCCCAATGAAGAACACCTAGCTTTATAAATGTAGCTTAGCAGTCTATCACCTCAACACTTCTTTCTAATTCAATTAGTTTATGTGCCTGGAAACACATCGGTTACTTAGAGGCACATTAGATGTATGTTTCAAATGGAAATTTGATTGTTTAATTTAAAGGGGTGATAGGCACGGCTAAAATTTATATGATCTTTTATTTTAGATTTAGATTTAGGATTTAAAGTTCAAAAACGCAGTATTTTCCACATGCATGTTTGTATCTTCTCTTTACGCCGCTTCTCTGAAACAAACAGGTTTTTTACAAAGCTGATCGCTTTGAAAATCAAGGTGTGCTATGATTGTCCAGTTAACCAGTGCGTAGTGATTTGAATACTGCAAGCTTGTGACGGAAATGTAACGCCTCTTACCATGTTTGGAACATCAGGTTCCAAAGCAATTGTACTGACCGGTACACCCACCTTAGTTGTGTATACATTTAGGAGGTCTTAGTCAAATAATTCCACGAACTGACATAGATTTGTGGGGGAGTGGTTACACGAGGTGTTTCAGGCAGGTCTGAGTGAGAATTTGCTTTTAGATAGAATGCATATTTTGTTCCGACACTTGAATTTTTGCAATTGTACGTATCTAATACATGCATGGGCATCTTATAACACACCAAAGACACAGAGAAACACGTATTTGCGCAATATGACCCCTTAAAAAGTGAGAGAGATATGACTGAGAAATAGGCGATTGACTGCAGTTTGCGTGCGCTTCAGCTGTGTTCCAAAAGCTCTCTATAATTAAGACGCAGGAAATCACTATCACTGTAGAGCAGAGCTGTGAACAGGGATATGTTTAGACCTTTCCACAGATCTCTGACTTTACTGTAATTGCTCCTCTCACCTCAAAAAATATTTTCTGTTGATTATTTTCACACTATTCTTTTTGAGAATCTATGCATAAACCTCGTGACTGGTTCATTTTTTTTTTATATTTTCATAAACTGCTCCTTAAGGATTTTAATTCCATCGTAGGCGATTGACTGCTGATGAAGGGTTTTTTCGACTCTTTCTGCATGCAGGAATCTGGATTACATCCTCCCACATTTTCAACTCTAATGTTACATCGGCAAAGCAGAAAATAAACCCAGTCTACGTCAGCGCAGTATCTTGGAGGAGAATCAGAAGAGACATTTCACACTGAACCATTGAAACACTAACTGAGGAAACTAATGCATTGGCTATTATTCTAAATTTGCTATAAAGACAAAAACTCACAATTTGAATCTAACGTAAATCTATTTGTAATCGTGGTGTTCCTGACGCAGGTTTAATCCCCAGGAAAAGTACAAATTGATTACATGAAAAATTTCAATACATTAAATCACTATGGATAAACCTTCTGACAAATGCATGAATATAAAACATAAGATTGCTGCTGTTCTTCTGAAACCTCGTATCTCCATATTTCGTGATTTATATTTTCTCCCATTAATCATTATGAGCCACTCTTTTCATTTTGTTTTGATAATATCTAACCAATAAAATTTATTCAAAAGTGCTTGTCAACTTTGACAACTCTGTATTTAATAATGTAAAAAAGTGCAGTATTTTTTTCATTTCTTGAAAAACAGTGAATTGCTGCGACATCAGCGATGATATATAAATATTTATGTAATTGTGTTAATAATGGGAGAAATTATTGAAAGAAAAAATTATGCGAGTAAGCTATCAATTGACATTCCAAGTCATTCTCACAGTCTTTGCTCATAGAACCTCAAAACATTTCTAATCCAATCACCTGAGCCCCAAATGGCATGTGACTAATCGCCCTAGAGACGGAGAAACATGGTAACAGTGATTGGCTGTCAAGACAATGTGCTTTTGTTTGCGCCTACATAGAACATACCATGCTTCTATTAGCCCTTAAAAAGAAAGCAAAACATATACTTTAATATAAGCAATATACAGATAGTGTCTATGTTGTTGGCAAAACAAGAATGTTATCAGTTCACTGTTACTGTTAAAAAAACACCAATGAAGATGATGACTAGAACCAGAACCACTGCAATGACAGCATCATCTACTTGAACCAGTTGGGCCATGGTAACCAGTCAAACCTTTACTCGTGAATTGCACTGCTGACCTAATGGAACCTGTTTAAAAAACAGCATATGTTAGATATGTTTTGAATCAAGGTAGCCGGTCATGTGCTACCCCTTAGCTGGTTTGAGCTGGTCATGTCCTGGTCCTAATATGGTCCCAAGCAGCTAGCTCCTGGTTTAGCACCAGTTCATTAGGAACAGTTTAAACCAGCTACCATCACAAGATAATAAGATAACCAGCATATGCTGTTTTTTTCAACAGGGGAAGCAATAACAGTATATGCATTTATAATAATGGTCAGAAAGTGCTTGTCCATTGATTGTTTAGAATGTAACCAAGGACTCTCTTATCTTGAACTCACATAAGTGCAGTAAAGGCAGAAATAACTATGAAATATCTTCTTTAAAGTGCACTATCAACTTAAATTCAATGAATGTATCAGCAATATTGTAAATGTGATATTCCTAGCTCGCCTGGGAAGACAAAGAATTCTCTGTGAATTTTTACGGTTCAGTTTTTGCTGAATCCTCACTTAATTCCTGTGGTTTCAGTGGTTTCTCAGGAGAATTTGAAATTGCTTTTAAGTGTAAGTCAGAGAAATCGGCAATCACTATAAACCTGATTCTTCTGCTGAGTTGCTGATGTAGAGTTGATGAGTGTTGCCGGGACACGTTGTCTGCTTCACGCAGCTTCCTGTATTGACTGGAGTATTCTGTAGCATACTGGGTCAATGACCCTCCACACAGCTTGTTTTCAGTCACTGTGTCTGGCAGAGAGGATGGTATTACTGCCTGAATCTTTAACTGCATCTGAACTGCTTGAAAGAACAGGTCATACTGCTTAAGGTGGATTACCCCGTGTGGCCTACCATCTACGAGATGACCTCTTTCTACAACCAGCTAGAGAAAACACATAAAATCAATACCAATCTTATGCCGTGACTTTATGAACGCATACTGTCCGAAGAAACCAATTTACTTACTACTTAAGAACTGGCAGTGATTCACAAGCACGAAACACAACATATTTTAATTCATGCAAATACAATGTGTGCTAATGTGACCTAGCCATTCATGCAGCATGGTGAATGGCTATGTGACCTCATGTCGCCAATTTATAGAACTTTACTCAATAACAGAGATCTAGACATGCATATTTAGCGCTAGATGTGACAGATGACAGCATTATCACCTAAGAGTCCATGTTAAGTCAAAAGCGCTAGGACACTGAGGGAGGATAGCACCATGCACATTCCCTGTCAACATCAACCTCCTGTTGACACCCATTATACTGGTGTTAATGAGAAACTGGTGACTCTTGGATCTCTTGACCCTGTCACCACTCATGACAACGGTGTGGAGTCGAACCACCCATCGCTCGATACTGCAGTTTCTCGGTCTCAGAGGAGACCTGTTTTCTCAAGTTAAAAGGACATTAGTTATACTGAGAATGTCTCCAGAATTGTTGTTTGTTTTATGATAAACATACTGTAGTCCCATTGTTTTAAAACTTGTTTAAAATGAATACAATAAAAAAACTGTACATTTTACACTAGTTTACAACATTCATTGTTTTTTTCAAAAAAATCTTGATAATTTCTATCAGTGTCATAACTTTTATTTATTTTTTACTATAATTTTAAATTATGTACAGTATTAAACAGCAAGCATGCTATGCATTTGAAATACACACAATCAAATACATTTTGAGAATGAAAAAAAAATTCATCATCATTGGAAATAAAAAAATATAATTTGACTTCTTCACAATTTGAAAAAAAATACCGTGACGCTGTTGACATGACAGAGGTCATTCTCAAAAGTGTTGTAATACTTTTTTGGGAAAAAAACAATACCGGTGAGCTAAACTGGTTCAGTTTTGTGTCCATACAATAGAAGTCAACGGAGTTTAATGTTGTAATGAACAACATTTTGGAAGAAAAAAAAAAATTTGTGCAGTCTGCACAGAAATATACCATACAGGTTTAGAATGGCACGAGGATAAGTAAATGTTGAACTGTTGAAACCATTTAACAATTTGAATACTATATATTGTGTATTGTCATGCCTCAGTTTTATGACGAGAGTTTTCATATTTCAGGATTGAAACACTAGATTTTGCACCTGAAAAGTATTTTCCAAAAAAGGCCTTTGCACCCATTAAAAAAACACAGTTTAATATATAATATGGAATAACAACATTCACCTTTTTTTCACGAGTGCTAGATCATTTTATGTTCAATGCAGCCTACACAGTCTACCATGGAGTCAAACTAAAACAATTAAGTTTTTTTTTTGACATTTGTACTTGTCATTTTCTAAAAGCGATCAACCTGTATTATTCCACAATCTGATGGAAGATCTATCAGAAAACTGAAAAGATAGGTTAAGTTAATTTCCAGGAGGCAGTGCAGAAAGACATGGGACTCAGATGACAAGAAAACAGGTTCATGAAAAAATGACTAAATTGAACGCAATTACACAGAACTTTTTTGTTGTTGTTTTGATTTACTTATTGACAGACTGTTATGACTGAAAGTAACCATTAACTATGAAGCAACAATCTTTGAGCATATGTTGGTGTTTAACAGATATTAATCACAGCTGCAGTATTATTTTTCGGAACATGTGCAATATCACTTCTCTCATTATTGGGCCTTGATGTTGTCATAAAGTAAGCAGATTTGTTGCTTTCTAGTTAGCACAGATGATTTGGAGAGCATCACATATCGTTTTATTAAGTATTATAAATGTGTACAAATATCTTATGCAGTGTGTTACATGTTCCAAATCATAAATGCTGCGTAAACATCAGCACAGCAAGTAGTGCAGATCTGACAGTACATAAAAGATAATGACACATTTTATTTTTGCATTTTTGCAAAATTATTAATTGTATAATACATGTTTTTGGATACAAAGATATTTTAAGAGCACCACACCCCTTACCCAAACATAACCAATTCATTTCAATTCAAGTTTATTTATATAGCGCTTTTTAAAATGTGTATTCCAAAGCAATTTTACAGGAGCAAATAAGAAAAACAGAAAAACACAGAATGGTAAAACACAGCACAGTGCATGGTGTTTATAGAACAAGCAAGATTCTAATGCTTGTCTAAGAGCATTCTAATAAATAATATCTAATAAATAAATAAATATATGCAGTCTCCCGGTGAGCAAGCCAACACTGCCCTGCTGTGGTGAGGAACCCATATTCCAATGATTTATTAATGGAGAAAAAATAATTGGGAGAAACTAGGCTCAGATGGGAGGGCCAGATCCCCTCTGACGTGTCATAGCTGCACTCAGTGACCCCGACCAAAAGTCACCGAACGAACATCCATGAAGAAGAGGGAGAGCACACCACGCGTGACCCAGGAAGTCCCACTTGCGTAAAACCGTGCAGGTCCAACCTGCTCCCACTCCGCGATCGTCACCAGAAAACAGAGGAACAACCAGGGAAAAATAGTAGTGGATTAATGTAACTTTATTCCTCTGTTGTCCGACATCGACCACAAAACAAGTCCAAACCAGACCCACACAGCCCCAACAAATAAATAAACCATAATCTGTAGTCAATAACTCAGGCATGCCGCGCTTTCTCTATAGCAGCCCCCATGTGGAATGCTCTGCCCCTATGTATTTGAACTGCTCCCTATCTCTATGTTTTTAAATCTGTAAAATCTATTTGATTTTGGGGTAACACGTATAATAAAGTTGTATTGCACTCTTTTAAAGTAATTTATTTTTGTTTTTTATTGCTATGTTATACAGCACATTGGTCAACTTTGATTGTTTTTAATAGTGCTATACTCTTTATAATTCAGAGAAATGACTCTGTCCTCAGCTACTCTCAAAAAATGCAAAGAATTTCAAAGCATTCAGTAAGTGCTGAATCAGCGAGGATGAAAAAAATGCTGGTGACATTTTGTCAAATATATCTGCAAAAGCATTCAGCTGTATAGGAAAGTTCCTGGACCCAAGAAAACAAGCTGGAGAAAACAAATTCTGATTTATGCGTTTAGTCCCTTTGTTGTTTACGATTAAGCAGAGGCAAATTTGAACTACACTACTATTGCTTTGATCCTTGGCTTCCTCACAGGTAAAAAAATAAAATATTTTTAATTTAAAAGTCGAAAGAAACTGCATTTACTTATTTATGTTTGACTAAGTTACAATAAAACATTATTGTACAAAGAACACCGCCTATAGGGATATAGCCCATGTTATTTTATATTGCAATACTATTTAGCCTCTTAAGATTTAGTTATTTAGTTAATAATTTTAATTCCTAAAAACAGCTACATATGGCTTGAAAAGAAAAGTTTCAAACGAATCCTTCTCAGTCACAGTATATACTTGTACTGATTTACACATCTTGACATACACAGCTGTCCACAGTTACATCATTATGCAACAAGCCAACAATTAACCAGAAACACATTCACTAGCAGAAAAAACAAAAACAAACAATAGTAGGTACAACATGTTTTTTCACAAATCACAAAAAAGGAAAAAATTATAGAAGAAGTGACATTGTAGCACTCCAACACTTGGATCAATATCATTTAATGTTTAAAGTAGTTAAAACACAATTTTTGACACCATGGTTTAAGTTTTATTAAAGCAAATCCGGTCTAATCGAAGTGACCTCTGCTGAGTTGTCCTTGCTTGAATTTCACATATCACAAAGACGTTTTGAATGTAAATTTAACCTTGCCTTTAAAATTTACTTTCATTTTACATAGGAAAACCAATAAAGGTTGGAAAAAATGTTTAGCACTGATATTTCCGATTTTTTTTTAAATACTAAAAAAATATTATTATATTATATTATATTTTAAATAAAATATGCTTCATATCAAGTTATAAGGTTAACTGCAATGAAAGGTGCAGAATGTAATTTAAACACTTCTAGCAACACTCAAACTAAACAATAACAGTTTTCAAATAAGGATCAGACATTCCCCATGTGCCATTGGTTGAATGATTCAGTAGTTCCAAAAAGTGACATTAAGCCAATTTTATTCTTAAAAGATTGCGTTTGGTGCTACAAATGCACAGAAATGTCATACCTCAACACTGTATGCACTAGTTTTGAGGTCATCTATATGTTAGTGTACTTTGTAGACAAATTCACATTTAAACGCTTCTGGGACAATCTCCTCTGGGAAAATAAACCAAAATCATTGATGATGAATCTTTGCATAGATTCTTGTCCAAATACTCTTTAGAATGAAACTAGCAAGAATAAACCAATTGCTTTTTTAATCAAATCTTTATTGAAGTTTTAGTATTGGTAACATGTGCAGAATGATGCAGACAGTCATCTTAACAGTCATATATTAATATAGAAAATAATAATAATGTAATAAAACATATTTACAAAATTAAAAATAGAATAATTAAATAAGGATACAAACAATTGCCATAAATTAAACTATTGGCTATTACACTATCTATTTGAGAAAAAGGGCACTATTTTGTCGACAGGAGAATGAATGTGATACAATCTGTTAGTATATACTGTACATGCAGTGTGCTGGATCATCTTCTCATGGGGCTGGTTGAGAGGAAAGATATAATCATAGCCTGTCTGGAGAGATACGTAATGGAAGGTCCCAAGATAGTGATTCATTGGGAGAGACACATCATTATCTCTCCAGATGTTCAACACCCTCACTCATGCAGAAAACCTACACAGTGTGGCGTATGATGTCAGTTTACAAGATTAATAACTTTCAGTAAAAAAATTGAATTCATTGTTTTGCTGGCAGTGAAAAAGAATGATGGATTTTTATGGGTGTTCAAATCTAATAGCAGGATTGATTATCCTTTTAATTTCTTTAAAAGATCAACATTGCTTCTCGGAAAACTGATAAAAGAGTAGACACATATGGGTAATGTTAGCTTTGGGAGTATATAACTATATAATAATGTGAATGCCACAATATTTTGTTCTTGGAAGAAATTGCTTATGAATTACTTAGATTGAATGCTTTGGTGTCTGAACAAATCTATCTTAGATAAACAATTCAAATATCAAAGAAATTATATTTTTCCTTTGGCTGTTTTCATACAGACAACATAACATGATCAGATCTAAACAACCTTTTATAGGTTTTTTTTCTGTTGTGTAGTTGTGTCATTTACAATTGACATTTTGTTTTATTTGAACTCTGCATAAGCAGATATTATTGAATTTATGAAAAAAACACTCCTCCCTCAGCAGCTACAGCAAAAGTTAACAATAGTACTTTTATTTTTCTAAAAGAGAATACGCCTTTAGTGCACTGAGCTCTTGACTCGATTGAAAATCATTGTGTCTACCCTGCAAGAAAGAAAGAGCCCATAAAACACCAAAATGAGCTTTAAAAGCTCAAACAATCAATTGTGTAAATGTGGAATTACCTTCCTATTGATTTCCATCAGTGTAGTGTACAGCGTGTTTACAAACAGCTCTCCAACAGGACCGAGAAGAAAAAAGAGTTTGCAGTCCTCAGATTCACTGTTACAGAAAAAATAGGCCTAAGTTATACCTGGGACACAGGTGTTCTAATTTAAAATGTAGTGGTCATCAAATGAAACACAGTTTGCTTTGTATTTTGAAGAGTTGACATGCAAGTTGTGTTGAGATAAAGGGAATAGGAACTTATTGTTGGGAGCATAGAAGTACATTGGACGTGAATTGAGCACTTTGAACAATTGCTGAGATTTGTGTGCAGTGCCACCATATTGTGCAGGTTAGGAGTGTCCTATAATAACAAATAAATGATTAAAGTAAAAAGCAAAATAACATTTAGTTTCTAAACTCATTTTAAATAATTGGCATCTGTGACTTTCTCAATTCCTATAAAAATATATTTTATAAATAATAATGGTAGAATGTTTTTCTACTTCACATAGAGAAAACCATTGTCATTGGTTCATAAACGCAAACATAACTGTTCTTTTTCCTGAAAAACAGCAGCTCACTTTTTCACTCGTATGTGTTCATAGGGCAATCTTGGACTCCCCAATATGGCTGAAAAACCATATGACATGTGGTGGAGGGGCAAAACTAATTTCTATGAATATTAAAATGTCCTAACCAGGGCCATATTCACAAAACATTTGATCTTAACACTAAGAGCTCTACTAAACATTAGAAAAAGAGTTTCCACTTAAAAGCTATTCACAACTTTTACTAAAGAACTGAAAGAAATCTAAAGTTTAGAAAAAGAGCTGTTGCTCTGGATTATGTCAGCAAGCTTACTGACTATGACAACAGTGATCGGCTGATAGAGGATGGGTCTCTGTCAGTCATTTAATAGAAATATTATAGAATGCAGACATATTTAAATTAAGATCTTAAATAAAAAATATTAAGATGATCAAATATACACTAAGTTACTAATTCAACAAGTGAATATGTCATTTACAAAACAGATAACTCAACAAAAAATATATTGTGCATTTGTATTAATATCAATAAAATTGTTTTTCATTGTTTTTTATTAAGTAACAATAACTTTATAAAATAAAGCTAAGAAACACAATAAAACACAATAAACACATGATCACACGATTATTATTATTATTTAAAAAACGGAGTTATCAAATAAAATATATGTTCATTCAAGTAAATAAAGTATATTTTCAGCTATTGCAAGCATTTTGCCTGTCTCAAAAACATTAAGAATGCGTTAGTAGTCTTTATGGTTAGGCTCATTGTCATGAAATCTTTTAAAAATGTTTAGGTTTCAATCTACATCCAAGACTATTTCAGGATTGTTGTGGGTTGTTTACAATCTCTCCTAATTTTTACGACTTTTGCAGAGGCTTAAATACGTGGCATGCGTTTTATAGCTTCCCTTAGGAAACTTGAGGAATTCAATATGTTCGATATTTGTTAATCTACGTATTTTGTTTTCCTCATCCATGTTTCATGATTAATGTTTAATATACTAGAGGATCAGGATGTTGGCTTACAACGGTTTTATTGGGAGGGATTACCTTGTAAAAGCATGATGCAGCAGAATGATACCAGGTTACTGTTGTATATTACAGCTAAAAGCTAAAACATGACCCCCAAATCAATATAGTTGTCATTGTGTCAGACATGCCTATTAAAGCCACACTGGCATAAAGCATAAAACACCACTATTATCCAGCAGCTCCCTGCACGCATACCACACCAGACACACTCAAGATCTCTAACTCATTCAAAGCAGTTTTATGACATAGCGGAACACTTTTACTAACTCAAAATTATTACTTTCCTCTGCATCGCTGACCACCCCACAGTAGGGGATAAATGTTAATTTTGAAATCCAAACAGCACAGGTCAACTCGATAACATCACTAAATAAAAGGAATCCAAATCGCAAACCTCGTTGTTTGTGAATACAGCTTCACAATTGATAGATGATAGATTGATTTTCCCTCCATATAACAATACAAAGCTTTTTTGACCAACCTGAAACTTTACAAAATGCTGGGTGATCCCCAACCAATGGTTGGGCCAAAAAGGTATGAACCCAAATGCTGGGTTATAAATGTGTCATGATTCCGCTATCATGTCATGTTTATTCTTATTCTTGCAGCGGAGTCATGACTAAGTCTAGGGTTTTGTGTGAGAAGGACATGGCATGGCTTAGATATTGGCTGTCATGCTCCTTCTCGTGTCTCGTCTATGGCCCCGCCCCTCTCGTCTCCTCGTTAGCTTCCCTTGAGTGGTTCATTACCCACACCTGCCTATTGTTAATTATCCTTTGTTCGTCTCCCTATTTAATGCCCTTGTATTATCTGTCCTGTGCTCGTTTGTTCTTGTACATAGTTGTAACTTTGCTTGTCTGAACTGCTGTACCCAGGATTTATTCCATACGCTGTGTCCCAGCGTTTCTGCTCCAGCACTCTGTTCCTGAGAGTTTTTGTTACAGTTTGTTACCCTATGTGAGTTTTTCGTTCCTGTTTTGGCTGTCTTTGTTAATCCCCTGTATTTTACCCCATTGTGGGTTTTTGTGTTGTGTTTTATAAAGATATTTTGTTACCCCGTACCGCTGCCTGCATTTGGGTTCTTCTCTATCACCACACGTTTCGTGACAAAATGAACCTGGGTTGTTTTATCTCTTGTTTCATCCCATGGTTGGTTCAGATATAAACAATTTCAGGGTCAATTTAACCCAGCGGTTGGAATCACCCCTTTTGTCCCAAGCATTGGTTGAAGATATAGGTGCAGTAGCATAAATTACACACTAAGGGGGCATTAACTTTATATCCGTATAAGAAGTTACTTTGCAACTGTATTCTTTTCAGAAATTGCAGTTTTTAAGAGGAGAGTTCACCTTTAGAATAAAAATTCTTTCATGTACTCACCCGCTTGTCATTTTGAAGAATGTTGTTAACAGCTTGCATTGGTTTAAATAGAAGTGAAAAGAGGGGGCTGTGCTATTCTGTAATACAGTCATACATGTTTGAAATGACAAGAGAGCATGAAAATTTAAAATAATGACAGAATTTTCAATTTATAGGTGAACCAGTCTTTTAAAAATGAGTGCAATTTCTGAAAAGAATTCTGTTACAATGTAAGCTACAAAAATGCAAATTTGTGAAAATGTTGATGGCACGCACATCATGCACAATATGTGTTCGGTCTACAGGCATGCGCACATACTTAAAAGGCGCAGAGTGTTACTTTATATTGACATCGCCAACTACTAATTATTGTGCCCTGCGATGGGTTGGCACTTCATCCAGGGTGTATCCTGCCTTGATGCCCGATGACTCCTGAGATAGGCACAGGCTCCCCGTGACCCGAGGTAGTTCGGATAAGCGGTAGAAAATGGAATGGAATGGAGCTACTAATTATTTTATTGTCATTTAATCCTGCAATTCAAATTTATGTAAAAGACCAGGTCCAGGAATGAGTTTTGGTCTTCATCCATCCGTGCTAAAGCCCATGAGATGCAAAGTCATTGACACAAACAAAGAGTGTTTACTGAGTAGTGGTTTCAAGCAACAGTCTAGTCAAGTCCATTTTACCACAGAACAGTCAAGTACCTCAAACAACGGCAAACAGAATCTTGTGATATGATGAGATAAACCCTGTTAAACATATTTCTCTGTTCAAGATCTCCAGCTGGAGAAATTTCCAAAATGCATTAGTGTTTTCAGAAGTTGCTATTCTTCTCTGCCTCTGCCCAACTCTGAGTGGATAGTGCGTTGGGGGGAGATTGGCCTTTGGCATGAGCAAATAGAGAAATTCACATTTGATTCGCTCTAGCAGAGTCTCCGGCCACAGTCAACCATACTGAATGATTTAGGAATCTCTGAAATACCTGCTCAGTAATGGAGAAATTTCTAGGATTTCATAATCACACCCATTGCATATAAAACTGTCAGACAAAAGAACAACATTCTTCTTCCCCGCTATTCCATTGTATGGCTGTTTCACTCTTGCTGAATATATGTTTGGTAATGAGAATTTGGCCGAGGCAAAAGGTCACTCCACGTTTTTGCTTAACCAAACTGAACCCCTAGCAAGTTTTATTTGAGAAAGCCCTGCGCTTTGCCATGACCTCATCCAAACAAGCATAATTTCTGATATTTTCAGCTCTGGCTTTACGCACTTGTTGAGGGTGCATGTGGCTCATGTTGATCGTGTAGTAGCCAAAACGTGTATCAGACAGCTGTAGAGCCATTGTGCCAATATTAAAATTAGCCTCTTGGAAAATTCCCCTCTCTAACAAATGTTATGACACTTAAATAACCGTTAAGTGCAGAATTATTAGTGACCAACGATTAGCCACTTCATAGCTCATCAGAGCCGTGAAAAGAGGTTTGGAGTTTAAAAGCATCAGATGTCACAGTGTTATTCAGCATACTCGTTGGAGCAGCGAAAATGTTCCCATTGCTGGACCCAATGAGTAATGAGCAATTCCACAGAAGACCTACAGTATATTGGCCCTCTTGTCACAAGGCCAAAACAGTTTTACCGGTTGGTCCCCAAGTGGCTCTGTTTGGACAAATTGATCACAGCATTGATTGTATATCATCCATTACCTTTGTGCATCAGTGGCATGCAGTTAACCTCTAGACCTGAGGATGTACTGTAGTGACCTTGTGCTCACACCCACTACTTATATTTGGTTTTTACTAATTAGGATTGGACGACATCATTAGTATTGCTTTCGTCAACGAAAATTATGACGAAATATGGTCGTCAACGAATCTTTATCACGTGCCGAAAACGAAACGAGACACAACGTAATGTCTCAATTTTCGTTGACCACAACGAGTCAAGACAAAATGTTATAACGTTATTTCGTCTGATGCTTTAACCTAGATGCGGAGCGGAATCCTGTTATTTAAATGTGATCTGGCTGTTCTGCGTGTCTGAGTAAATTATGTGCACAGTTTAACATACAACATGAGTGACAGTCGAGGAACTATCAGCATCTGCACTGTATGAGGATATGAACAAATTAACTCCATCTCCAGAGTTGTTCTGAGAGTTTATTTACGAACGTTTACTGTTTGGGTGAAGCTATCGGCTGACAGAAAAACTCAAGCATCTTTCCAAAGACCCGTCAAAATAAAAGCCCCCTTAAATTAAACACTCTTAGCGAACTATAGTATTTGCTATTGAAAATTGTAGTGTCCTTGTAGTAAATTGATAAATACAGTGTACTATAGTAAAGTTCAAAAACATGATAGTATCTAAATATTTTCCTGCAGTTTACTATAGTTACTGCAGTTTAATTATATGGCCCTAATTTATCCATCTGTATTTAACATGAATGTCTTTTGTCCGTTACCTGGCTTTTCATGAAGACCTGCAGATGAATAATTTTTTTAAGTGATGACAACTGACAATTTATACTTGTCCTCCTACTGCATTGCCGGTCGTGGGTTATGACAAATACTAGTAAAATCCGTCATGGGTTATGACAAATACTTTCTTTTAATAGTCACACAGCAAGAAAAAGTATTGTATGGACAAAGATGCATTGAGAATTGTTTTATCATCGCATCGCAGCCCTCTGAATCGTAATTGAATCGCATTGTGTCATGCCTAGAGATTCCCACCCCTACCGATGGCTGTAAATTCAAATAAGAGCATCTTCCGTGTCTGGAATGGATGTATACTGAGTCTATAAGTTAACAATAAAGATAACCTTGTTTTAAATGGCTTTGGCTAAAATAAAATTTTGATTTCGTCTATACTACTAGGTAATTATACTATACTGACTAGGTTAAATATAATTGCATTACTAAAAAGAGAGTAAAATACAATTTTTATTGACTAAAACTCGACTAAAATGTCATCAGTTTTTGTTGACTAAAACTAGACGAAAATATTCATGGATAATTCTTACTACATTTACATTTAGTCATTTAGCAGACGCTTTTATCCAAAGCGACTTACATGTGGGTTGGGCAATGGAAGCAATTGGGACAGCATAAGTACAACAAAAGCATAAGTGCCATCAAAAAAGAAGACTGGTCTCATATAACCTAACACAGTAAACAGAACCATTCTTTTTTCTTTTCTTTTTTTTTTAGAGAAGAAAGTAGAGAAGAAAATAGAGTCAGAACAGATCAGTCAGATGTTGACGGAAGAGATATGTTTTCAGACGTTTCTTAAAGATGGCTACAGAATCTGCAGATCTTGTAGCAGCGGGCAGATCATTCCACATACTGTAGCTGGAACAGATCCGGAGAAGGTACGTGAGAGAGATTTTTTACCTTTTTAGGATGGCACCACAAGACGCCATTCGTTTGCAGAGCGTAGGGATCTGGCGGGAACATATGTCTGCATTAGCGAGTGAAGATAAGGTGGTGCCGAACCAGTGGTGGTCTTGTAGGCCAGGAGCAGAGTCTTGAATTTGATGCGAGCGACTAAAGGGAGCCAATGTAGCTTAATGAAAAGAGGAGTGACGTGTGCTCTCTACGGTCCGTTAAAGATAACTCTTGCCACAGTATTCTGGATCATCTGTAGATGTTTGGTTGAGCAAGCTGGAAGTCCACCCAGTAGCGCATTGCAGTAGTCAAGTCTGGACAAGACCAGAGCCTGTACTAGGACTTGCGTAGCATGCTCTGATGGGAAGGGTCTAATTTTCCTAATATTGTAGAGGATGAATCTACAGGACAGGGCGGTGCTGGCAACTTGATCTGTGAAGTTGAGCTGATCATCGATCACCACTCCCAGGTTTCTTGCCTTTCTGGAAGATGTGATGGTTGATGAGCCCAGTTGAATGGAGAGGTTGTGATGAGTCTTTGTATATTTGTATCTCAGCGAGAAGTCGCTGAGATGCGTGCAGAAACAGTCGGATCGTCTGGGCGAAAAGACAGGTAGAGTTGTGTATCATCCGCATAGAAGTGGTATGAAAAGCCATGTTTCCGAATGACAGAGCCTAGGGATGTCATGTATACAGAGAATAGCAACAGACCAAGCACTGAGCCCTGAGGCACACCTGTGTTGAGATGTTGGGACTCAGACACCTCACCTCTCCAAGATACTCTAAAGGACCTACCCGAGAGGAGGTCGCTCCATTCTGTAGCACCATTCTGGAGATCCCCATAGCCTTGAGGGTGGACAGGAGGATGTGATGGTTAATGGTGTCAAAGGCGACAGATAGATCCAGTAGGATGAGAACACAGGAGTTAGAGGAAGCTCTTTCCAGTCTCAGGGCTTCAATGACAGAGAGAAGCGCAGTTTCAGTGGAATGACCGCTCTTGAAACCAGACTGGTTGCTGTCTAGGAGGTTGTTCTGGGTGAGAAAGGATGAGAGCTGGTTACATACAACACGTTCTAGAGTTTTCGCAACGAAGGGGAGGAGGGATACCGGTCTGTAGTTTTCTAACAGTGCAGGATTAAGAGTAGAGAGAGACATCCGCAGAGAAGGAAGAGAGAATAGACTGATAGAGAGAGAGGTCGGCAGGTTCTTTTGATTTGAGCCACTTTCTCTCAGCAGACCTGAGAGAGGCACGATGCTCACGGAGAACATCAGATAACAAGGGGGCAGAAGGAGATGCACGAGATGGCCTAGATTTAAGAGGGCATAAGATGTCTAAGCAGGAGGTAAGTGTTTAGCAAAGGGTGTGGGTGGCGGTGTTAGCATCAAAGAGAGAGAACTGTTCAGGGGGAGGGAGAGTAGCAGAGACGGCAGAGGATAAGCGGGAGGGAGAGAGTGTTCGTAGGTTGTGTCGGAATGTGACCAGTGGGGAAGCATATGTAGTGTCTGGAGAAGTTAAGTCTAGATCTAGAGTGATGAGGACATGATCCGACGTGTGCAGCGGGGTGACCTGGGAGTGGTGGGTGAAGCAATAGCGTGTGTAGAGAAGATCAAGTTGTTTACCAGATTTATGGGTTGCTGAAGTGGGGACTCGCTTGAGGTCAAACGACGCAGTCAGGTTGTTGAAGTCGGCAGCCTGTGGTTTTTACAGGTAGTTGTTGAAGTCTCCAAGTACCACCAGAGAAGTACCATCCTTGGGGAAAGATGACAGAAGCGCATCCAACTCCTCCAAAAAAGTCCAAGGTGCCCTGGGGGACGATAGATAACTACAACATGCGTTTTTACAGGGTGGACGACAGTAACAGCATGAGACTCAAAGGCGGTGTTGTTGAAAGAGGGTGCCAGGTGTTTGAATTTCTTGTCATTATGAATAACTAGACCGCTTCCTCGACCCCTCCCTGATATGCGTGGGCTGTGGGAGAAAGTGTAGTTATTGGAGAGGGCAGCCGGTGTGGCAGTGTCCTCCGGTTTGATCCAGGTTTCGGTAAGTGCTAAAAGAGAAAGTCCAGAATGTTTGGCAATAGCTGTGATGAAATCTGCCTTGTTTACAGCAGATTGGCAGTTCCATAAACCAATAGGAAAGGTAATGGAAGTTACTAAAATAACACTAAAATGCACAAAGACTATACTAAACAAAAAAATTTAAACAAGGCGCCAAAAACAACACTAGACATCAGCACAATGTTGAGTCGACACAATAGTTCCAATTATTAACATGCTATTATTATTATTTTAACCGTTGAATGATTTTGGTTCCTAATGCAATACCATGTGTTGTGGACATCTAATTATGGTTTAACAGCAGTTGTTTTGAAAATCTGTCTTAATACAACACGAAATTACAACAAACTTCAAAATACAATACATGATAATAAAAACAAAACACAGAATCCTCATAGGTACTACCACAGCATGGTATTGTAAGGGTCCGTGTGTCATGTTTCAAGACAACTGTGTAGATTGCAAGAGAATATCATTCTGGAATAACTGATATCACCTCATACATATATTTTAAGTGTTGTTTTCAACAGCATTTGTGAACATGACAAAACCCCATATTATTGAATATTACTAAAAATTGATATTTTAGTTCATTTTTTTCCGGGATTCTGTCACATTGCACAGGACTATCCCTTTCTGTGCAGGAAGACAAATGAATCACAGCCTCTAGTCATTTATTGATGGGACCTGTATGTTCTGTTTCATAATGCATAGTGCAATCAGTGAATTACTCTTCTCATTATTACCATTGTGTTGTTGTTGTTGTTTACTGTTTTCATTGTTTGATCAGTAGGCAAACACTGCATTTCTCATCAGCAAGCACGTGTTATATCAGGCATGCACATAAAGAAGAATTTATTTTAGAAGATTTAATTAAAAAGTAATCCTTTGAAATGTGGAAAAGCAAGTTAATATTTATTTTTGAATGGCCTAGATTTATGATGGACATGTTGATCTGTCTCACTGATGTAAACACAAAAGACATAAACATTGGCTGATCAGCCCGGGGACATGACATGCCATGCCTAGGACAAATTGCATCTTTGATAACTGGCATCCCACAGAAACATATTCAGAAATGCTAATGAAACATTTTCCAAAATGCTCTGATTACTAGTTCAGCCATGGAAATCTGCAAGCGTTTACATAAAAAGTGTATGACTGGAAAACATGACATTGTGGGCAATACAATTAGATATTCATATGTTCTGGATGTTTTTAATTAGGTCTGGTTTTTAAATATAAATTCATTTTCTTGGCTTTACCAAGTTGTTATTACAGATTATATTTTAACACAGAATGTCCTTTAGATTTTGCAGCATGATTTTACATTCAAAACATTAAATCACCATAACTGACTAGCTGGGTTGGAAATAAAGTATGACATACTAATGTCCAAGAGACAAACTTTGGATGTTGATTTAATAAAATCTACAAATACTTAAAATAATTAAATCTATTTACAGGGATACAGGGATTCTGTCATGAATTACTCACTCTATAGTTGTTTCAAACCTGTATAAATTTCCATATAAGATATTTGGAAGAATTTTAGCAACTAACATATTGGGGAATACCAGAGCTGAAAAATATAAGAAAATAGTCAGAGGTTAAATAAATTTTTATTTATATATCGCAGAGAGAATAAGAGAAAATCAGATAAACACAGAAAAGGTCAAACACAACACAGTGCTTGGTGTTTAGAACAGGCAAGACCATTCTAATATTGAATAAATGCAGTCTCCCATTGAGCAAGCCAACATGGCCCTGTGGCGAGGAACCCAAGTTCCAATGATTAATGAATGGAGAAAACCTCGGGAGACAATAGGCTCAGCCGGGAAGGCCAGATCCCCTCTGACGTGTCACAGCTGCACTCAGTGACTTTGATTGAAATTTACTGATTAAAGGTCTCTTAAGAATAGGTAGAGTTTATTAGTTATGATTAAGAAAGTTTCATTTGTTGAAACTGTTGAGGTTTAATTTTGTCTTATTTTGTGACCGATATCAGACAACAGAGTAATGTCTTAAGCAGGGAAAATAATAATGTAACTAGGCCTGCATCTAACGATTATTTTGATAATCGATTAGTTGGAAGATATTTTTTATGAATTGATTAAGCGGGGGAAAAAATATTACATCTTTTGCTTATAATAAGTAAATCAGAAATGGGAAAAGTACACAACTGAACTTATTAGCCTCCTCTAGAGATGCGCGGATAAGCTAAAATGTCACCCACATCCGCTGCTTCAAATAAATGATCCACCCGCCCGCACGTATAATTTTCTCTGATATAGATATCCGCACCCAACCTGGACCCGATCGTCACTTTAATTACTCAGTAAATTTTCTATCACTGTCTTTGTCTGTAAATGCTTAAATCTAATCTTTCAATTTAGCACACACATGATGTACCATATAGGAGGTACCAGTTTATGGCTTTCATATACATACAGTGCCTCACAGTCGTTGAGGATCTGTTTTGCCTCCATTTCTGCTTTAAGACCGCCAGACGCGCATTTCTTTTAAATTACTGCAAATTATCGTCTGATTAAAAATGCATTTAAAACATATTCGTATTTTTTGAGAAATTAATCTGAATGTATTTTTTTAATAGGCTCTCGCATGATGATGGCACGGAATGTTAATCTGGAGCTGACATGATCTCCAGTTAAGGATGGGCATATAAAGGTCAAGGGTGCCCCAGAACTGTTTGCGTTCCTACATTGCTCAACATGTCTTCTTTGTGTTTAATATAACAAAAAATATGATATTATTATTCCTATGGTAGTTAATGATGCCCCAAAAATGACAGTTTCTAACAATTTTTCCAAATATCTTTCTTTTTGTTTAACAGAATGACATTTATACAGGTTTGGAACCACTTGAGGGTGAATAACAGTGACAGAATTTTCATTTTTGGGCGATCTGTGCCTTTAACACTGTTACATTTGGAGGAAAACTTTAACAGATTTGATGTTAGCAAAAAACAGGTCTAAGCCATTATAAAAATGGATCTCTAAAGTTGCAAAGAACATGTATGTACAGTATGTGCATACATTGCACACATACAATGAATAGAAACTACGTATAAGCTAAAGTCCTGTATTCATACTTTCAAAAAGAGTGGATGTCTCAATAAGACAATGCAGTTTCCTGAGGTTTGGGACAGTGCCAGTCGTCTTCAACCAACTGCTGATTCGGCTGTCAGCGAGACATCCGTTGGGCACCCGCCTGACAACACATACAACCCAAAATAAATGGCACCTGACACGCTGTTTAAAGACTTTTAAAAACGAAGCGTCGGCTGACAGGGAAACCATTCACTTCTCATCCCTCTCAGACTAACTATTTAATCAGGCCTCAATCCCTTGGAGACATAATAAATAGTGCTGCCAAGTTTCATAAATGAAGGATCAATTGTAATTGATTTCATAGTCTGATACATTTATTAAAGTGACATCCATTTATGCATTTGCTTACTTGTTTTCTCAATCAGGGCCAGGCTGCAGTTCTCTGGAGATGACGCCCCCAGTGCTGACTAACCACACACTCCATTAGCAAAGTCAGGCAAAGAATTTCATTACAATAAAATAATTGCAGCAAACTGACAAGCGAAGTTGATGCGAGGGGGGTGGCAGTTCATTTTTCATGTCAGTTTGCCTGAATACTTGGCCTCGTAATTTGCTAACTGCGTGATGTGTGTCAGTGTGGGCTCAACAGACGGCTAACGGAACATAATTTCCTTTAAGAGCTGAATAAATTAGTTCCAGGTTGTCGGCGGCTGTCCCTCAAGCGTTGATCCCCCGGGCAGATGAACCCTGTCACTCAGTGCTTGTGATAATTTCATCCCAGCGTAGCTTCTACCTGTCCGCTTAAATCAGAGCAGAAGCGCACCTCACACACATCGAAAGCAGGATGTAAGACTGAGGAGGGGGGACGGGGTATAAAAAGAGACTTCTGCGATATCATTATGCTTTGTTTCTCCTGCGTTTCGCAGTGTGTCTCACTGCGCTGTCAGATGATTGGATTGGACACACTGTAGTATTTTTGCTGAGTTTTATTTTACAAGTATTACCTCAAGACTTGTTAAAGGAAGATTTCAGGTTTTTTAAGGTCTGATTTGAGTTAGCCTGACGTTTGGCTGTACAATTCAGCTTATTGTGACAGACCAACACAATCTCACAGCACAAACGTAACTATTTTAGGATGTGGATTATTTTGGTTCATTCGTATGAATTCGTACACTTTCATTCGTACATTCTACTACGATTTGCTTTTTGCAACAGTGACGTTTGGGTTAGGGGCGGGGTCAGGAAAGGGGCCTCAGCAATGCTTTATTTAGCAATTGAACATTTTTGTACGATTCACAACATATAAATTCATCCGAATAAACCACCTAGTAAAATTGATACGAATTTCTGTCAGATCATGTTGGATTTTCTCTGCATTCATATTCACTAACTTCACATAATATGTAGACCACTTTGCAAGACATAAATAAAACATAAATAAAAAGTGCTTCTGGAACAGTGGTAATGAAGTCCACTGAAGGTAAGTTTAAAAGAACCCAAATGCAGTGTTTATTAACTAAAAAAACAGGAATAAACTACAATGTAAGCAAATACCTGTGGTCTATATCACAAAGTGGGTTTGCATTTATACAGGTAAGTTCCCGTTTAGTTTGAGCATACTCTGAGTTATCGGGCTCAAAAGGTGAATTGGTTTTGAGCGGGTTTTCGTCACCATGGTAACTTAGGCTACACGGCTAACCTGCTCTGGAGCAGGTTTTATTCTAGGTTAGAGATCGCAAACCAAAACCGGACCAATAAGCTGTAAGAATGTGACGTATGTTTGACGCAGTGAACCCACACCCTCGCCACTCTCTCACTCCAAATAAAAAAAGCTTTTTATAAGATGCTATAGGGAAAATATTTAGCTGCTAAGTATTTATTTGTATTGTATATTTAAAAAAAACAGTTTATTGTATATTATACATGTATGCCTGGTTTTACACACAAGGTTTAAGATTAGTCCCAGACTAAAATAAAAGTTTGAGCTGTTTTAACTGAAAATAAATAGCCCTGACATGAGGTTGCCATTGTTTTGTCTCAAGATACAAACCAGCTGTACTTTTCAAACTTTCACAGCAGCACTGTTTATTCCTGCTCGACTTGATTTTGCCTAGTTGTTGATGTCCTCAGGACAACATATTTTGTTGACCTCAGGACAACATTTTTTACAAATAAAACCTAAACCCACACCAAAAATCAACCCTAACCATAACTTACCCCCAAATTCAGAGGCAAATGATAAGTGAAAAACAATGGTCTAGAAGCACCTAATCCTGGTTGGAAGATTACATTTAAAATAAACTGTAAAGTTATTTCTGAAATCTGATGGGTTGGTTTAAATGTTGTCCCAGGGTCAACATGATTCTGTCAACCACTTGGCAAAAACAGGAGAGCCATTTATTCCTAAATGTGTTTCAATTCATGATATTTTTCTTAATGATCTCTTTACCTATTACAGAAATGTGAACTGTGCTGAAACTAGCGAGAAGTCAATCAAATTTATGATGTTTTCAATGTTCCGTGTGATTGGCTGTTCCTCATGAACTCTGGATCAAATAGGCTATTTTCTACCTGGGTTTTGAGACCGTTTCGACAAACGCTCTGTTTTATGCCGCATTGAAGATTTGGAAGTAAACGCCCACTGCTATGATTGGAAAGCAGTTTGCATAGTAAACTTAGTTGGAGCCTTCTGTGAATTTGGTTAGTGACGTAACGTTAGGTTACACATTATCAGGACATATTAAGCCATCTCTAGCAAAGCAATAATGACACAGAGTACAAATATGTTTGACTTGCATAGGATTGCTGCGCCATTCCTGTAGGATCCAATATTGACTGCACAGCACTGCTTTTTAATTTTAGTCTCTACGCAAATCCAGCGCCTTGTCCACAAAGGAATCCACAGTGAAATTAAGCAAACAAATGCTCAATGTTTCACCCACCTGAGCAAGAATGTACTTAAAAATATACTTCAACCACGCATTCCTAATGTCAGAATTTGAAGGAAGCCACTGTGGTCTCCCACAACCAGGCGCTGCACAATGTTGCATGTTTGATGCTTGGTCGGTCTAAATAAAAATAACAGTGAAATTAGTCCTCACTTTTGCATATATGACACGGGGCTAGCCGCTCTCCAGAGCCCTTCGCTAAAGTGACAGGGTTGCCAGAACTTCACAGGAAAAATAAGCAAAAAAGACAAGACAAAAACAAACCTTAAAATGCTAATTGTTTATATATTTTATAAGACCAAAAATTCTTAAAATCTGCAACCATTTATTTAGACCTAAGTGCAGAGCCTTTCTGATCTAACACCAAACAATGAGCATAAAAGCACTTATTAATTACAAACATGGCAACACAGCAAGAGCGCTGAGATGTTGCCTTCCGAGCATAAACAAAACACAATGCTTATCAGCGGTTTAGTTTAAACTCAGGGTCAAAACAAATCTTTAGCCGTAAAACATGTCGCTATGGTTACCAGTTTGTCAATCATCACAAATGCGGGAGTGTGTATGTGTGGCTAAAGTAATTCGCAAACCAGTGTGTGGGGCAAGAGAAGTAGTCGTTGGAGTTCAACCTATCAGGTGCATTCCAGGACCTGACGTTCTCTAAGCCTGTAATAACAATTGTAATTTCAGCAACAAGGGCGTTTTCAGTTCTGACACAAGATGTTTGCTTGAATACGATTCCCTCTTATGTATCAAAAGCTGTGGTTAAAATGAGGTCTTAATTCATCGCCCCTTTAATTTCACAATAGAGTACAGTTCTGTTTTAAATGAGCTGGAGGGTTCAGATATGTTGACCTTCTACATTTAAAAAGCATCTATTATAGTTTTAATATATATTTGCTTTACTAAAGTTATTTCAGTCAAACTTTTTAAGGTGGGACTACTATATTCTAGAATCTAGATCTGTTTTCCAGAGCAGGTTAGCCGTTAGCCGTGTAGCCTAAGTTACCATGGTGAAAACCAATTCACCTTTTGAGCCCTGTTTTTGATCTTTGCTCTTACTCTACTGCATTGTTGATTCACATGCTTATTTTTTACCCCGCCTTGAGCAACCTCTTGAGTCCACAGCTGTCCTTCAAAAACAGTTTGGGATTTTATCGAGCATTACTGTTTCTTATGTCCATCAAATCAAGAATGATGTGATGAGGAGAGGGAAAAATCGATCCTCTTGAAAAATCAGTCAATTAGTCTAGTGGAGGCGTCAACCGTGATATCCACAGATACCCTCTGGTAAGATTTGATTGAATCCTTTATACTGTGTGGTATTGGTTTAAAAATGCCAGGGAGACAAGATTAGTTCCATGTTTTTGACATTTCATATGAGAGGAAAAAATTATTTTAACATTTGATGAAGCCAAAGCCAATCAGTGGCAAGCTAACTCACAGATTAGAATCCATGCATAATGTCAGCCGGTATGAATATATGAATAAACCATGCTGTGTTTTCCTTCAAGCCACACTAAATATATTCCGTTAAAACAATCCCCTGCATAATAGCCGGTCATTATGGCCTGGAGCACTGCTTTTGTGTGCACAGTGTTTAGGACAGCTGTATTTTTACCTCAGCAGAGAATAAGTTTTATCGTATTCAATTTTTCAGAAAATGCAGACTGCTAATGTCAATCAAACGCAGCGAAACGCTAATACACAGATGTAGCTGATAATCAACCCAATCCTGCTAGGGAGATGTTTAAAATTACAGTGTGGTGGAAGTAAACGCTTTTTGAAATCATCGCCCCGTTTCTCTCTTTCAGAGGCTCTGTAATTAATGAACTCCTCAACCTCACGAGTTTAATGATGGCAGACGTCATGTCGCTCCTGTGATTAATTTCCACTGAGTTAAGGTCACTGCTTTTCACCTTTGGTTTACAAAAGCACCCATTATAAACAACTATATTTACATTAACCCACACTACATGTATGTATGTGAGGAGAAAGAACCAAAAATTAAAAATAAAGAATTTATCAAACGATTGCTCCACGTCACTGAAATCTTTTTCATGTGACAGCAATTCATAGTGTGAAATTAGCATAAAAGTATTATTTTTGAAGTCATATAATAAGCAGAGCTGATCCTTCCTATATGCAAACTACACATGCGTAAGGGCCCCTCTACCACCAGGGGGCCCCTTGAGTACCAAACACTTTAATGTAAACAAGACGCGGATTGAACTTTCTGCCTTTCGGAGAGTTCCGTCACAAACTTTACAGGAATCATTTGGAAATTTCCTTTGTAATGCTTAATTTATTTAATTACATTTAGTCATTTAGCAGATGCTTTTATCCAAAGTGACTAACAATATGGTTAACAATGGAAGCAATTACTGTTACATACTCGGACATCATGCAGTGCGCGTAGGTGATGACATGCGCATAACGTGATTATGGATCTTTACATATGGTTTCAAAACGAAGCTACTTCTCTGTAGCGGTAAAAAAAAAAACGTCAACAACGTGAAGCAAAAGACAAAGAAGGCATGTGTTTTTGCACTATTTCAAAGTCTTAGTTGGTTTTGCCAAATTATTCAAGTACAGATTTACGAATTCAATATTTGTCCGCTGGCATACAGTTGGTTTGACTGTTGGATGTTCGAAAGCCGTGAATTTAGTGACCGTCTCCAAAGTTACATAAACATTAATATTCTAACTTCAATAGCACTCACAGGGAATGACTATAGGTCACAAAACCAGCTTTTCTGAATACCACTACCTGTAGCTCAGTGTTAAGAGCATTGCGTTAGGTTGTGGGTTCGATCCCAGGGGATTGCAAATACCTATGTAAAATGTATAGGATACAACCAATGTAAGTTGCTTTGGATAAAAGTGTCTGCCAAATGCCTAAATGTAAATACTACAATACACTGTATTTCGTTTGCCTGTAATTAATGTGTCATCACACAAATTTAGGAATGCTAAGCTTTCTTGAGTCAACTATATTTATCATGTTTTATTTATGTTAATCACTCATTTGGTAAGTGAAAATATAGGTGGTTCCAGAGCCACGTGTTACTTTAGGTAAATGATTATTTACATGTGAATTAATTTATTGTATTATATAACTGTATAAAAATGTGAAAAAGTAAGGTTTTATGGAAGTTAAAGTTTCTTTATGAAATACTCAGCCAAAAAATGGTGGTTCTATGCATGACATTGTAAAGCACCTTTATTGATATCTTTGCAGACTTTGTTGTGAAATTGTGAATTAAAGTGTTAGTGGTTGCACTCCTGTTTGACAGGTTTGTATAGTACTTCAGATAAATGTGTGTTTATGTAAAATCCTCTGAAAACCACCTCTCTTCCAAGGTTATTTAAGTTATTTTAGTTGATTAATTAACACTTTTAAAGCGTTTTTGTTTATTGAAATCAAATCAAATATTGGCCTAAAATTATTTGGGGAAAATAAAGTAACAAACAATTTCCTCAGAAATAAACTGAAATAAGTTTAAAGCACTAAAATTATAATAATAAACTAAACAAAATTAATTAATCTTATACATAGCAACATAAACAACATAAACAACAAACAAATAAACAATCAAATGTCAAAAGCATTTAACAAGGTGGCTAAATATTTAACTAAATTAACATGAAAACAAAAATATTAATAACAACTAAATTAAATTAAAAATCAAATCTATAATAGACCGTCCAAAATGAGATTACCATGCTGAATGCTCTCCACACATAGTATACGTAGCTCAAATAATTTGGCTTCAAAACCCACCAAACACCACACTCTGCCCGGTCTTACATATCTGATATTGTATAAAGGTAATGTAATAGGGTTATAAACATAACCCTATTTACATTAGAATACAAAAAAAACAGAGCAGACCCCGCCTCTTCATTTCCAGTTAAAACACATGGCCGTGTGTTTGGACTCATGCAGTTTAAAGTCATAACTTCTCCATAAGATCAACAGAAATTCATTAGCTCTCAGATTGTGTAGGAAATGATGTGTGATGACTGATAACCCTGAATTCAGTCTGGTTTTATCTGCACCTGATGCTCTAATCTCAGCCAATCCAGAAGCGTGCCAAATGCAGGTAATCCTGTCCGTGTCACAGATAACAGTGATGTTCAGTCAGTGTTAAACATACTCCTATCATCATGCAAATGGCACAAATGGAGAGCGGTCTCCTTTCACAGTTTGGAGCGCTGTAAACTGACGACGGGTTACTGATCCTATGTGCTCACCTACATACAGTATATAATTACTTGAGTGCTGTATCTTCCACCTATACGTGAAATAAAGGAAATAACTCTGAGTAGAGAGTACAGTGTCTTATAAAACAAAGGGTATGAGTTTCTTATCAAATCATGTGACCCACAGCTTCCCTTTCAGAAGGCACAGACCGCCCACAAGCCATTAACTGACCATCTGATAGTAGGTTTAATTTTGGAAGCGCTTGAGAATATTTGTCCGTACGTGTTTAAATGTTATATAAATTATCCAGAATATACAGTATGTTAAAATTTTACACACATTTCCACACTTTGTTTTGTATAAATGCCTGACCTCAACAATCACTATAAAGCTCAAAACAAACTATCTAGTACTCACTAATGTGGACTAGATTTAATTACAGAGTGTCTGTGTTGGTGAAAGTGATTTGCTTTGAGCTCCATCACTATAATGCCAGTGATCTCCAGCTCTGTGTACACTGACTGTGGATTCCGGCAGCTACAAGTGTCCGATAATATTTTATAAATAAATGTAAATTCAATGAAAATATGAAAACATGTTTTTGCCATTTTGTTGATATGTGGTTGTGCATGCAACAGGTGATCCTATTATTGAGGTAAATTAGTTTACCTGCAGTGTCAGATTAAGATGTCACGCCCATAGACCACCCACATATGTAGTCATGAATAAACATCAGAGTCTGTCATTATTTTAGATGAATAGTTATTAACAAGTTATTCATTCACAAGTTTCTGTTGAAAAAAACATAAAGAGAAAATTATTTGTATGTGTTAAATTCCCACCAGTGTACAATTATCAAATAATGTGTTTCAAATAAACCCGCTTCTAAATTACACATTAATCAAAGTTTTTGGGCATTCTGTTAAGTAGTCACTTCCCATCTAATACATTTGTTTTTATGTTTTTCTTTATTCAGATTTTATGTAATTTATGACTATATTTCACATGCAGGTGAATGTTCAGCTGCTGCTTCATAATTGTGTCGTAATTGTCTTATTCAGTTCGCATTCATTGCCAGAGACATTAATACACAGGCTCACCCAGTGGTGTAGTCTAGTTTTTTGTAGAAAGTATACTCTGATTTTCACTCCCAGCATATTCACTGTACAAGATCGACAACCCATGAGCACCACCACATTCACAAATGCATAGAGTATGCCTCTATACGTTTGTAGTGGAGTAGGCGGGGTGAGACCGTGGTTCGAGATCGGGAGCATAAGAGAACGAGCGACCGGACCGTCGATGAGAGAGGAGCAGGCCCGAACATGTTTATGTTTGTATTTATGTTTTATTCGCCAGCCGTAGACTGTGAGGGGCGGCCAGCTGTCTTTTTACTTATGATTTTACGTAATTAAATGTTTAAATGTCTGCCGGTTCCCGTCTCCATCCTTCCTTTAATTGAGCTTGTTACAACATTATCAGGATCTCTTGCAAGCAATATTTCAATTGCTTATGACAGCTGGGGGGACTTGCTAGTTTTGTTTATCACTGTCTAACTCAACCAGTTAAGAGTTTAATTTAGCCTTCGATGGTATATGTATACAATCCCTAAAGCAGAGGGTTTTATCAGCTGACTATTTTCAATTCACATCCATGTGAAATACAAGCTATAAAGTCAATTATTTTGTGATATAGCCAGATTATAACGCGAGATATCAAAAACGTCACATTGTCGGCAACATGGCGGGTCGTATTGAGACAGCGCTAAGGATATTTTCCCTAGATAAAAGTTAAAATGTAATTCTTTCAGTAATTTTCATTTAATAGTAGGGTAACACACATATTGATATTGTTTCATCGACGATATATAAATAAATAATAAACAATTAATAAATGAATGAATGCATTGTGTGTTTCTTAAATGCAGATTTGTTTAAGTATGCTGAAATATTTAGAACTCTAACATCTTCAGAAATTGTGTATAACAAACGTATCTTTTTTCATTTATTTTCTTATTAAACAGAATTTGTGTCACATATTTAGGCAAGGCAAGGCAAGGCAAGGCAATTTTATTTATATAGCACATTTCATACACAGTGGCAATTCAAAGTGCTTTACATAGAAGAAATTAAAATAATAAAAAGAAATAAGAGTAATTAAAACAGTTTATAAAAGTAAAATACAGTACAGTACAGACAGTCGGACGAACATTGGCACAGTGCTCATTTACTGTGTCACAATGTAGTAATGTAGTGTTGAATGGTGGAGAGGGCCAGCAGAGGGCGTATTTTACTATCATGTCATTCTGTTCTCCTATGCAACCTTGAAGAGTTTTCCGGGTGGAAGTCGGGTGTTGGACGTCACAGATGGTAGTATGTTCCACATGTAAATAAACCCAGAGTTAATATTTCCTTCCTGTCTCGTAATGGTCTGCTACCGGTACGGAGCGAGTAGTAACACCGCTAGAGGGCGGAGTCTACTTGCGCTACACAAAATTAATAAATTGGCCAAATGTTGCGTCGCTGAATTAATTAAACTAAACAGTTAATAATACATTATAAATGATTAATAAAGAAATGCTTAAATGTAAAAACAAGTTGCTGTTTGTCTTTGTAATAATTAGTGTCCTAAGGAAACAGTCGTGACTTTAGTCGTGACTTGCGTTTATATCAGTGCACACACTTGCTCTGCTGTCAAAAATATCTACTTTTTCCGTCACAAACCAGTACATACTATTAAGGCATAAAATAAGAAGGTGATCTCCCTTATCTTATTTTTAATATCTCGCGTTGTTCCATGTGATTTGGACAATTACAGATTCCGCCCATTACAAGTTCCACCCATTCCCAGTTACGCCTCTCTCTTGCACTCCGCAGACAGACAATTCAATTCAATTCAAGTTTATTTATATAGCGCTTTCACAATGTGTATTGTTTCAAAGCAGCTTTACAGGGGCAGACAGGAAAAACAGATAAGTTAGAACACAGCACAGTGCACGGTGTTTATACAACGAGTAAGATCATTCTAATAAATAATATCTAATTTATAAATAAATAAATGAATGAATGCACTAGACACTATTGGTAGATTTGGGCGGTTTTAGTCAAATCACTCCACGAGCTGACGTCAAGTTTTGGGGGTGTGGTTACACGAGGCGTTTCAGGCAGGTCTAGATGAGGATTCGCTTCTAGTTAAAATACATATTTTGTTCTGGCACTTGAATTTTTGCAATTTCACATGTCTAATACATGCATGGGCAACTTATAACACACAAAAGACAAAGAAAAACACGTACTTCCGGCGAATGACTCCTTTAAAGAATACGCAATGGTTTTAAAGTGTGGATGAGTTATCAGCAGGAAGTATAATACACCGACGATCAGAGAACGAGGGGATTCCGTGTATAGCGTAGTTCCTCATCGGGCTCCTTTTCTGTAACACATGCTGCAGGTGCAGCGTCACCCGAAGCGGCAGTAGCTTCATGGGCAGGTTTACATACACTGACATAGTTTAGATTAAATGTTTGCATTTCATGATCTCCTTTTGTTTCATATCTGCCGGCTGCACCAATGGTCCAAAAGCTTCGCACTTTTCTGACACAAAACGACGTTGTCACGTATACTGGCTATTTTTAAGAGGTTATATGGAAATTCTTGATCTATTCTAGTTGGTATATGGCGTTTACCTGTGTATCACGTAGACCACACCACTTGGTTCATCTGCACTGTAGCTCAAGCCACAGTGATGGTGGAAGAAAAAGGATAATTGAAAACATAAACTAAGAAAAAGCAATTATGTCTAGTTAATTTCTTCACAAGAAAACATGAAGCACGCAATTGTGATTAGAAATCATCAAAATGAACACACACCAAGCACCAAATTAAGCTTTGGCAAGATTTTGACAATGTATGGACATGTACATGTATGGAACAACAACTTCTTGTAGAATAATGCCATAAGAAAACAAATCCTGAATGTGATGTTTTATGCAATATAAAATACAACGTTTTTTTTTTATGTTTAAGAGAGAGATTGACAAATCAAAAACAAGTTTTTGTTGTTTTGCTGCATTCATTAATAATTAATTTAAAAGCACGACCCTGAAGAAAGAATGTGTGAACTTAAACTATACAATAGCCGAGAGTTAAGCCTCAGGGCCTCTAATCGTCTTAAGGCTGCACCTGCGCCTTCAGAGAAAATAATTATTAAAGCCAAGAATGTTTTAATAACCACTGCCATATCTTGTACAGTCGTGCTTACACATTATAAAGATAAACTATACCCAGATATAAAAAATAAAAACCCAGCAATGTTACCAATTTGACGAGTACTTTAAGGGATAGTTCACCCTAAAAATGAAAATTCTTTCACAATTTACTGCACCATGATATAATTTCAAAGGTGTATCGTTTTCTTGCTTCTGCAAAAACAAAAGAAAATGTTTTGAAGAATCTTGATAGCTTAACAATATTGGACCTCATTGACTTCATTGTATGGACACAAAACCATTGCGACATTTCTCAAAATAAGTATTTTGTGTTCCACAGAAGAAAAAGTCACACCGGCTTTAAACATACTTTTATGTAAGTTTCTTCAAAAGCTTTCTACGTAACACTGCTTTATCCATGACTCATACCTACAGCGAACAATGGCATTTGAGCCTTGGCTGGTAACTGGTAACGTTACAGTGAACTAAACGTATTGAACTGACCGCAGTAAATTAAAACAATTTGTGATAAAATGTCACTGTTATGCAGAATAACAGCAAATGTGCACAATATGAAGAATTTTTGACTGACCAGTCAAGATCACTCGTCGCAAATTAAGTTCACAACAGCAACCAGAATGAATTGAGGCACGGCGACCTAGTAAATAATAAATAACTTACCACTTGATGATCAAATTACTTGATAACAAAGTTTTATACCTATTGTTTTAAAACAACTTTTTATCAGCTTTTACCTTTTTCCTTAGACTTGATAACAAATTTCATCCATTTTAATGAAATTTTTCGCATATGTTCTTTTATTTAAGTTCTGCGGTTTGCGAACCTGCTTCGGACGCTCCTCCGCATTACGAGATGGATGGTGAACAACCTGCCCAGATGGCAGAAAGTAAGCAAAAAAAAGCGCGCCTGTTTAAAAAGATTATACGATTGGTCAGTTCTACTGTCACTCAAAATGACTCTCTCCCATTGATTTATTGTACGGTCAGCCAGTGGTATGCTAATAGAAGATGTTAGACAAATGCACACGTTCAAGTTCTTGCAGGCTGCGCAGACAGCGTATGACATCGTAGAACTCTGACTGCTCCGAAATGTTGAATTACTCTCGTGAGACTTGGCAATCTCACGTGGATAGAGTCCACATCGATCCAGGAAGTGAAATATCCATATCTAATAGGGAAAATCTGCTCAATTTTATTGAAAATAATATTAAAAAATACTTTAAAATATTTGTTTACGATAGATTAGGTCATCACACAGGGCCTAGAGGGCCCTGAAGGTTCGCTACTGACTAATACAGTTAGCACACACATTTGGATGCACTTTTTGAAATCAACACTGTTTTCGGCTTTGAACAAAAGTTTTATCTTTGTGTTTGGCACCCTCATTTGGTGCTTGTATTCAACTGCACCACTGTCCGTTGAGCAGCAAGAATGCACGGTGAAGATGGCTGCCTCGACATGAATTTATCCACAGCCCTAAACCTACTATTCCTGTTTGCGCTAAATGTTTTTTGCCACATTCAACATGCTGTCTGCATCCATTTTATCTTTGAATGACCTTTTGAATAACATCAACCGGTTTGTGACTACAAAGATATCAAACACAAGAGATCTTTAAAAGACACTAAATATCATGCATGAGAATGTTTCCATTTCCTGCTGATCTCTGTGATGCAAATATAAATTCAGGTTATACAGTCAATATATTCAACTCTTTTGCATAATATGTTTTTCACACATTGCAAGAAGTGATTTTACATGTGGATTACCTTCAATTTACAAGCAATGATGTAGGGCACTCTTGAATTGCACCGATAGCCCAAGAGACACTATATGAAGCTCTTGCACGCTACGAGACGATTAGACTCTTCATTGCTTTAAAGGACTTTACATTTTCCGAATGGGTTACCTCGCCTCGGACAAATGATCGAGGTGCATGACATTGACTGTTAAATAAGCTCCCAGCCCAAGCTATTCATTCTGTTTTGTTGCTTCAATGGAATGTGTGTCCCACCATAAAAATCGTATTTTCCACTCTGGGAAGGTAAACAGCAAGCAGCTCTAGTCTGAATGCAAGTTTAATGCATACTTTGAATACAAATGGTCACATTTAGGGATAAGTGATAGACTTTTTCAAGGCTAACGGTGTATGAAAACATCTCTTGTTAGATTGCTTTTTCATTTTAACCGAACAGCGGTAGAAAGATAAAATTGAGGGTTTTCTAAAAAGAAAAACAAACATACTGTAGTAGAGTAGGCGGGGCGAGACCGCGGTTCGAGTCCGGTGAGTAATTGTGAATTAGCGCCAGCTGTGCGCACACCGGGCTCGAATCTCGTAGGAGATGGGAGCATATAAAAGGAACGAGCGACCGGACCGTTGAAGAGAGAGGACCGGGCCCGAACTTATGTTAAGTTTATATTTATGTTCTTGTGTTTTGTATTTATGTTTTGTTCGCCGGCGGTCGTCCGTGAGGGGCCGCCGGCTGTTATATTACTTTATTAATGTTTAAATGTTTGCCGGTTCCCGGCTCCTTCCTTCCTTTAATGAATCTTATTACACATACCTTTTAGGATTTTTATATCACTGAAAAGTTTTATCCTACATGTAAATATTGCCATTGGCCAAATTTAAATGGAAAACAAATCTATATGTGAGAGTTGGTCCTACCACCATTGCAATTACATTATTGCCTCTTCTAGGAGGTTTGTTCACTGTGTTGGAACATGGATTTGAGAATTTGTTCCTGTGTGGACAGGAGAGTATCAGTGAGGTTAGAAATGGCGTGCACATATGAATTCATTCCAAAGGTGTTCAATAGTGTTCATATGGCTCAATTTTAAAAGACACGCCAGGCTCGATAACCCACACTTTGCTGGCAGAGTAGCCTGCTTGAACAGAAAATCATTCCAGTAAAACTGTCTGTCTAAAGATATTGCATGCATTATTCCCGATGTTATGCAATTGTTAATGGGTTTATTTGAAATGGTCAAACTTACATAACCATGTACTCTATTAAGCCGACTGTAAAATGTACAACAATAAAGCACACAAACAGGTTAAAATTGAAAGCGAGTCTGGACGCCTGAACATCTAAATGAGCGGCATGTATAAACAGTGTGATAGTTTATTCAGACAATCCATTCGTTGCCGAGCAACAGAAACTAGATGGCGGAGAGCGGTCGATGCATGATAACTGATGTATATTAGTATGAGGGGATAATTCAGGAAATGGGAAATATGGAAGTTCTCAAATTATGTTATCTGACTGTAGACATAGGCAAGGTGAGAACTTCTGCAGAAGCTGAAAGTTTTTATCTCACAATTACAGATAAGGTGAAAGCTCTAATCCTAATGCAATTTGAACTTCTGACAAAAAAGTTGGCAAACGGGCTGAAACGGAAAAAGAATAAGACGTATTTTCCAGGTGAGGGTGAAAATGAGTAGAATGCTTCATCTGCTGAATTGTTATTTAACTGAAAGTATAGAGACGCTTTTTGTATTTTTGCATTGATTTGTTCATTTGTTAATCACTACATAATTATTACAGTTTTATTACATTGTTATACCATTGTATAAGACAAAAACCTTGTCTGAAAGCACTAATTGACTCATTTTGACTGAGAAAGCTTATGTTTTGGCATTTGCATACAATTCCGCAGTAAGATGATGAATATATTTTGTGTTTTGGAGGGCATTCAAACCATTTTCAATGGCAGTGATGAAGCTCCTCAAGTCACCCTATGATGAATTCCACTTTACTTGGGTTCACATTCAACACACTGTCCTCAAGTTACATTATTAATTACTGCTGCACGCTCATTTGCATGAATTAATTATTTGAATATGTAAAATAATACTGAATAAAAAGTGTATTACTTCACCTAAAGCAAATGTAACCATGACAAATGGGGTTTCACCAGGTATTATTATCACTATTTGAATTCCCTTATTTAACCTGTCTGCAGAGCAATCAAGCGCTAAGATTTATTTTGTGGTCTCCCTAAGCTTCCTTTAAATGACAGCACCAGGCTGTCACGTCAAACCACAGCGTGTGACTAAATTTAAAGTGTTTTGCATGGATGTGCCTACTAAGAAAACTGGTTTCAGACATGCACTGCAATGTCTCATCTGATGATTCAACAAATTAGAGGCGCAGAGCATAACTAACCAGTAGCAATGTGACAATCTCATCGTGCTTGGTAGCCCCGCAAAAACTGAAATCTCCTTGGTCAAGAGTTTTGCTTTAAAAGTGCTTTAAGCCAATCGATCTGTGCAATGCCGTCTGAAGTAGAACACCCCTTCCTAAAAATACAGAAGACAGACCTTTAGCTTGAAAACCTGTCATTATTCCGTTTGGTGACAACAGTGGCACAAAATTACACACTGCACCTTTAAAAGATGAGACAATTGTATATGAGTCTATGTTTGTCGGATTCTGCACATTTTCTGGAAAAGGCTCTCTGTTATTTTTCTTGTCCCTCCTCAGGGTTTTTCCTGAGTCTTGCACGTGGGTCCTCTCACCATACTTGAAGCCTAACAAGATGAGATATTATTTTGTTCGGTAGAGTCCTCACAGTAAAAATCTCAAAAGAATTGCAATAAATGCACCCCAGAGTCCTATAATAAGCAAACAGTATTAAGCTAAAATAAGTATTTTTTCATGTAGAATTCACTCTTTAATTGCCTTTGTAATCTATAAATAGCATTTCATGCGTATGAAATTACAGTAATGTCAACACTGTAATTCAATAAGCGTATATGAACTACATAAAACAGCAGGCGATAGACTATATCAGGCCTGCAAATGTTCCCATCTGTTTTCTTGATTCAGCGCAAGATAATGTGAATCGAATTACACCCAGGCTATTAAGATGTTGACTTATTAGAAAAGCGACTTCCAAAATACGGATAAAAGGCTGCCACATTTATGTTCCTCCATTTTACATTATCTCCTCGTTTATTTATTTATTTAGACAGTCGCCTCGTGCCCTTCGGCAGAAAATAGTGAGCAATCATGTTACCTCAAAGTGAGAGAAATCTCATTCCACTTTTAATAAAAGAATCTCCAGAGCGCTGTTCTTTACACTGCTTGTGTAAGCCTGAACCTTTGACCTCGAAATGACCACCAATCTCTGGAGAGATTGAGAGACACAGGTGAGCTCTATAGCTCTATAAAATTGAACAGACTGTGACAGTTGGATGACGGATACAGACTGTGGTTTTTCTTCTGCACGGAGGAAAGAGTCTGGGATTATAAAGCCATTTTTATGGACAAACATTCATAATCACCAGTCATTTGTCAGACAGCAGTGAGACTGTTATTGGCACTTGAACCAGCAGTCAGGGAACATTCACACAGCTGTTAGCTGGAGCCTGCAGCCAGAGTTCGTGCTTTTAATGAATGCTTGTTGAGTCTCTTGAAATGTTTTGTTGGGCAGTATCCAGATGAATTAAAAAATGACAATTCTTATTTTTTTCATGAAATATTAGAGCGTTTATAGTAAATACCTTATCAATGTAGTTCTTTTTTTAATTAATGTAGCCTCATAATCTTCAGTTAAAATCTGAAAATGCACTTCCTCCCTGAAATGACGACCCATCTCAACTTACATAAAGAAAAAAACTATCGCAATTTCCGTTTCACAGGGACTTCATACAAGTTTAATGTTATTTTAACAGAGCATAATAACATACAGATCTTTTCCTTACAATTACAGTCTTGTTTATAGTCCATATTACTTGTATGCTATCCGAGTCTTTCAGATATCAGACAATACCTTGATGTACGTAAAACAATCAATATGTTGATCTCTTCTCTGCCAACACTGCTAAAATCACTCATGCCAAAATAGAAATGCTGCTTTGATGCGGGTTGAAAGTTTATCAAGGCCAAGACAGAATTAATACTCATGTGTCAAAACCAAATAGAGATAACACAGAGAAATTGAAATACTACAGTATTTGTGTGCTGTAGGAGAGATTTGGCAAGACGAATAAACTAAAAAAAATAAGAAAAGGGATACCTCATCCAAAAATGAAAATCCTGTCATCATTTAATCACCCTCGATTGTTCCAAACTTGTAAACATTTCTTTGTTCAATTAAACAGAAAGGAAGATATTTGGAAGTGACCAAACAGATCTCATCCCCTACTGACTCCCATAGTATTTATTTTGCCCACTATGGCAGTAAATAAGATATATTTGATTACTGAAGTTCTTCCAAATATCTTCCTCTGTGTTTAGCATAACAAAGAAATCTATACTACAGTGGCCGCTAGGTGTCACTGTGCTGCGACAGAAGAAAACACATGCAAACACAAAAAAGAAGCAAATCCAGAGAGAACTTCATTACTTTGGCGACACATGCCCTGCAAATACTTCAAACACAAACAAACACAGAAACGCGCTGCAAATACTCGCAACACAAACAAACATAGAAACTTGCTGCAAGCTGCACATACGACAACAGAAGTGTTTCTGGGGGACCCACAAAAATTGATGCACCTGATTGGGACGCGCTTCATCTTGACTGTTCAAATTCGTTAGTGGAGTTGTCAGCCACATTGACTATGTCGACTAGAATAAGTTGACAAGTTTTTAATCATTTTTTTAAACCTTTCAACTTTTTTACAGTGACACTTGTTTAAATAAGTCGAGCAGCTACTACACCTCATAGTTTTTGTTAAACTGTTCAAATAGACAGGCTAATAATATCCTACGGACGTACGTTAAGAAAGTTAAAATAAATTTATAAAGCAATTACTTTCAATGTGGCTGACAACTCCACTAACGAATTTGAACAGTTAAAATGAAGCCCGTCCCAATCAGGTGCATCACTTTTTGTGGTCCCCCGGAAACACTTCCGTATTATGTTTGTTTGTGTTGCGAGTATTTGCAGCGTTTTTCTGTGTTTGTTTGTGTTGCCAGTATTTGCAGGGCATGTGTCGCCAAACTAATGAATATGCTTTCTGAATTTGCTTGTGTTTTTTTGTGTTTTCTTCTGTTGCAGCGCAGTGACACCTAGCGGTCACCGTACTATACAGGTTTGGAACAATGTGAGAAAAATGATGACAGATTTTTTTTTTGGGAGGGGTGAACTGTCCCATAAACAGTCAATATTTGAAAAAGAACATTACTCTATTTGTGTGCAGAGAAGGCAGCATGCAGTTTTGAATTACAAAGAGATGAGAGTAAATTATGACAGATTGTTTATAAGGAAAAATAAAAAATCGTCAGGCAGGTTTTCTCAGTGATGGATTTTGTTCTTTGTTATCAGACTTAAACTGGAAATTTGTGTTCGGTGACTAATCAGTAAAAATTTGGATGCTTTGAGCGTTTCCTTTAGTGAATTCATTTTCATCCGCAAAACTTTTGCAGGCCGAAGTTATTTAAAGAGAGATTGAATAACAACTAATTTGCATCTTTATCTCAAACCCTCGTTTCACTGAAATTAAATGTAATGTGTGTGTTTCCCTCTGATAGTTCCACTTTATATCCACAGATTTTTAAATGTACCAAAAAACCATGCTGTGTACTGACACATCACTCACCATGCAAAAGCATTACTATAAAATTGATGTTTATTTTAAAAAATCTCCCATGCCACATTTTCTTTCTAAATGTGTCTATATATTTAAATGTTGGTATGTGTTTTTCATTTATCGATTTTTTTAATTATTTTTTAACTTCAGTGCAAAACCTCCATTAATGTTGAATGCAAAAAATGTGACTCACATCTGTAAGTACACTAAAGAAAGCTTTAAAGCGACAACGCGCCGTTTTGGTGTATGGTTCCCCCATGTGGTTGATAAGCGAAAATGTCTGTTATAAATGTCGTAAATATTAAATATAGCGTGCTAGCTACAATGAGCAGGTAATTTGCTAACATTAGCTACATAACACATTTGCAGTCACCCAAAACACAGCGCATTGACGTTAATTTATCTAGTAACCAACGCAAATAATTTTCTGTAGTTATATTTTTGGAACGACCAGGCGTTGTGCTTTGTGTAATAGGTGAAATCAATGACTGCACTCAACTTGCTATGGTAATAGTGCCTAGCACAGTAACTATAGATACCGATAACATAAGTCTAGTTGCATGAACTAAGGAATCAGCAACTTTTGACGATAAAACATTTGTTGTGGTTTGGTAGTCATCATTTACAAGCATAACTCTAAATTCGTGATGAGGCACGATCATGCTAAAGCTATTGAGACCCAGCAACATTACATAATCTCTAGTCTACCCTTATTGTTATAAATTGTGAACCAGTATCGTTAGTGCACCAATTAACAACCTGAGAATTTACTAATAAACTCGAAAGTACAGATCAGTAAGAATTTTTTTACATATAAGACTTTCAAATCCAGTAGTAGGAAGGCTTATGTTAGGTCTCCATCCGTTTTGCAACTCGTGGCCTCTTGCAGCTTGCGTAGCTGAGTTTAAGTCCTTCAGATATTGATTTGTGTGCGATCACTCTCTGTCTTATCCTCCTTGTTTTATTTGTTGGCTCTGCCAAAGTGATGGTTTGGAGACTTGAGTTGAACTAGATCATTTCGTCTTATTGTTAGCTGTTGTCTTACTCATCCCAGGGTGCGAGGAAAATGTGACGTATGCCGTAAAGCAGGAGATAGGCGGGGCTTGCAGCGTCCCGAACACCAAAGTTACAAGTGCAATTTCAGCTGACAGGAGGCTACTTAGAAAGCAATGGGAGTAAAATTTGTCCAGTTAAAAGTTGTTCTACCATTAAAATAATTTTAGATACATTAATTTAAGTTCAAAAAGTTGCTTGTTATCGCTTTAAAGACCTCACTGTCTGTATGCTGGAAAACTCTAACAGCTACATAGTGAGGCTGAGAAGCTAGTGAGATTCCTACCTGCACTGCATGCTTTCTTTCCCGACAGTAGGCTGCAAAAAATGCATAGCAATGAATTATTTAAATATTTGATCTATGTGATGAGAATTATAAAATATTGAAATACAAAAGATTAATAATAATAACTTGTGTTACATTTAAGGTGCTCCACCTAAAGTAAAAAAAATGAAACAAATATTTATACAAATAACAACAGTTCCGTTTAAGGTTCTCCACCTACCCTCTGAAATTGCATAGTGCATAGTCTTTTAAGTTTTATCTGACTGAAAACCTATTTTTACAACATTTGCGTGTGCTCTAATTTGTTTTAATTTAGTTACACTACCGGTCAAATGTTTAGGATTGATTGAAAAATATGTTTCTTATGATCTGGTGTGTGTTTCAATGTTTGAAATCATTTTAGTAGACAAAAATATAATTGTGCCACATTTTCATTAATTTTATTAGAAAACCAAATATTTATTAAACAATATTTTATATTATAATAATTTAATATTATAATTATTTTGACCAAATAATAAATAAAACGCAGTCAATAAGCATATATGGAAACTTCTTCAGTAATGTATTAAAAACTTCCCAGGTTGAGACATCAAGAATCTGGATGACAGAATGGAAAGTGTACAATTCTAGCCAAAGAGTGACTACTTTAAAGATGCTAAAATATAACAGAGTTTGTTTATTTTGGATGCGTTTAGTCACAACATAAATCCCACAGCAACATCTATGTTATTTCATGGTTTTGGTGAGTTTAACATTATTCTAAACTGTGGAAAACATGAATAAAGAGTGATCCTACATTTTTTCATATAGGAAGTCTATCCATTAGCTTAGCTTAGCAACATGCTAAGTGTCACATGCACTTAAGGAGCGCTTATTGTGTGGCATGTGGGAACATGAGTTTATGTTGTTGCTGCCTATGTACTGTTTCAGATCAGACGCTTAGGTAGCGACTAAATAGCGAAACAGCACACCACATAAACTGGAGAAGAGCCAAAGTGTACCATTTATTGGCTGAAACCAAGTGTATGTGAGTTTACTGTATGTGTGTGTTTGACTGTGTCTGTCTGGGTATAGATTTCTTAGTTGAGCGGATTACTCCACTCTAATCCTGTGCCCGTGCATATAAGCGACGGCCACCCTTCTGCACCGCGTTGGTACCGCCCAGGTACCAAACTCCCAAACCTCTGTTCAACTCCATGGGGCAGAAATGGATTAGCTAGTCAAGGCTTTGATGTCAGATTCTCTCACATATTCAATACACAGCATGAGCTCTGAAGGATTAAAATGATAACCACACCGTTACTTTAGCAACAGAAAATAACAAGCAATAGCAGCGTTCAGAAGTGAGACTATATGTGAAAGATGAAGAGTTGAAATGAAATGTACTGTAGTGGGCTTTTTTTTTCTGTTAATTAATGTCTGTTTGGCAACACATATGATCGATTTATGTTGAAGGCATCTTGGAGATGGAGCTGGGGTAAGACTTTTCTTATAATAAATTAACTAATTGACTAATCCCTGCACAATGATATTTTGTTTACATGATAATAAATAGTAAAGCTTCAAAATGTTAAATACAAGTCATTTTTTGTGTTAAGCTGAAGAAAGAAATTCATGTACATCTGGGATGACATGGGGGTGGGTAAATTATGAGAGAACTCTCTTCACATACTTATATTCTATTCAATATTTCTTTAATTTTAATTCTTAAAATTTTACCCTTGCTGTAACCTCCACTTTCATGTCAAAAAGCCTTAATAAAATTAAAGCTATAGATAAAATCAAATCCCAATCCTCTTTTTTTCTTTCTTGTTGAAGAAACTGTTCTCTGTTCGAAACTGTGTGTGTGTGTGTGTGTGTGTACGTGTGTGTGTGTGTGTGTGCGCATGACACATATAATTGCATGCGTTAACCTAACTTTGACATACTTGTTATACATGTGCGCATGTATGCTGTAGCTCTTGTAATATGTAACCTCCTGACATCAGCAGCCACAGACAAAGAAACAGGTTCCATCATTAAAGGATAATGAGAAAAGAATGTGAGGAGAGTACAACTGGCTAACAGACTGTCATTGATGTTTAAGGACTGTTTTTGTTGGCATTCGTTGCAAAGCTAACAAGACAGAGGTATAGACACACACACAGGCACAAGATAAGACTCAAACAAGACTCAAAGTTATGATACTGATCTGTTTGGACAGCAAAGCTCAAGTATACATATAAAACATCTCGTTAGCTATGTACTATATCTACTGTTAGAGTATACACTATAATAGCTTCACTTACCTGTGTCAGAATGAAGATTTAAATCTTCAGCTGGGATATTCAATAATTCAATAAACCTCACATGACCTCACCCAAAAAGACCTCATCTACCATGAAAGGCCACTGTTACCATGGAAATCGCACAACTGTTAAGGACAAAATATTTGAATTTAATTTCAAAGTGCAGAATAAGGTGTTTTTCTAACTGGGCAGTTGAATTAGAGTTCATTTCGATAAAATATTATAATTTTATAATGCATGTCAAAAAGAGGAGTTTTGGTTTGTAACTTAATGTTGTATTGGCCTAATGGTTAGAGAGTAGCCCTTGTATGGAAGCAAATAAGAGACATAATGTTTTGAATATTTTTAATACTTGAAAACTTGATTTTGAATTATTTTTCTTTGGAAACCATGTATCTGAATGTATTTGTTTCAAATTTACCTCTATGAAATTTAAATATGAAATTTCCTGATATCCAATTTAAAAACCTGAATTTAATGCTCACAAATTCAGATACAAAAAAAATCAACTTACAGAATTTCAGATAAAATACATTCAGGTTGATTAAATTTGATTGCTCTTATTCAGATCTCAAATTTCAAGTTAATATTTTTCAAACAAAACATATGTCTAATTCGACCACTTAAATTCAGATCGAAAAATTCAAGTTAAATATTCACATGGTGACATCCGGGCTACCCAGGATAGGAAAAACAGTTGAGCCCAGAGCCCGTCTGCAACTGAACCGAACCATTGAACCGAACCATTGAACCGAACCAATGAACCAAACCGACGTCGTTCGAAAAATAATAATAAAAATAATAATAATAGTTCCAAAAAATTGTTAGCAACAACATACTTTTGTTCTGTAGAGTCTGATTGTACATAAACAGAAAACTTACCGGAGCGCCTTCGTTTTCCCTAGAAGTCATCTTCTTAACAGGTTTAATATCCGTGCCTTGGCCTCTTCTTGGATCATGACAGACAGTCAGGTTGTCGTGCTCTGATAGGCCGCCCGACGTCGGTTCATTGGTTCGGTTCAATGGTTCGGTTCAATGGTTCGGTTCAATGGTTCGGTTCAATTGCAGACGGGCTCTGGGCTCAACTGTTTTTCCTATCCTGGGTAGCCCGGATGTTACCATGTGAATATTTAACTTGAATTTTTCGATCTGAATTTGAGTGGTCGAATTAGACATATGTTTTCTTTGAAAAGTATTAACTTGAAATTTGAGATCTGAATAAGAGCAATAAAATTTGATCAATCTGAATGTATTTTATCTGAAATTCTGTAAGTTGATTTTTTTTTGTATCTGAATTTGTGAGCATTAAATTCAGGTTTTTAAATTGGAAATCAAGAATTTTCATATTTAAATTTCATAGAGGTAAATTCGATACAAATAAATTCAGATACATGGTTTCCAAAGTAAAATAATTCAAAATCAAGTAGTCATAGGCTGTTAAATTTCAAAACATTATTTCTCTTATTTGCTTCCATACCCTTGCTCTGCCCACTGCTCTGGGTGTACGTGTGTTGAACACTTGCTGTGCATGTGTTCACTTCTGTGTGTATGGGTTATATGGAGAGGTCACATTTCGGTTATTGGTCACCATACCTGACAAAAAGGTCACTTTCATTTAGCAGACACTTTTATCCAAAGCGACTTACAGAGAGTTCAGGGAGCAATAAGGGATATGTCATCCAGGAACAATAATACAATAGGTGCTAATACAAAGTTACTAGTTCCAGCAAAAGCTAGACAACTACCTGTTGAGAGAAAGAGAGAGGGTTAGTGGGTTTTTTTTTCATTTGTCTATCAAGTATTCACAGAAGAGATGGGTTTTAAGTGGTGTTTTGAATGTTGTGAGAGATGTGACAGATTGGACCGAGGTAGAAAGAATGTTCCACCAGGAAGGAGTTGTGAGATCCCGTGGAGAGAGATGAAAAGGGTGTCACATGAGCCCTTTTGGGCTGTTGGAAGACGAGGCATGCTGCTGCGTTCTGAACCAGCTAGGGTGGTTTGATAGCCTTTGCAGGAAGACAAGCAAGGAGATCATTGCAGTAGTCCAACCTTGAGATTACAAGGGCCTGGAAAAGGAGTTGTGTAGAACCTTTCTAATGTTAAATAAGTCTGCGTTATCCTTGCAATATGATCATTGAAGGACAGCTGTTCATCAAATATAACTCTGAGGTTCCTGATAAAATGAAAGAAATCATTTATGCTAATTCTACAAAGGGATTGTGATCAGGTAATCATAACATAACCCTCTCTAAATCCTTAAATTTCTATAATTAATTATTGTAAATCAACTTATTTAAAATGTGGCCCACAATTACTAAACTGATCTTGGGCCAAACATCTCCCATCCTCCCATTCACAATCGGCCCAACTGTTGTCTGCTGTCATTCATCCAGTACCATCACTGCCACACATGGCCCACACTTGGCTGACATGTTGCATGACAGTGCCGGCAGTGCACATTTGGGCCGAGTTCATCTTCTATGTGTGGTCTGAGTTCTGGCAACCAGATCTGGACCACTAATGGACCGCAATTTATTGCTGTGTGTTGAACGAGAGTAAGTGGGCTATGTGGCCCATCGCTGGGCCAGACCAATTTTGCCATGTGGCCAGAGGTACTGAGCTACAGGAACACATATTTCAAGGGGGTAATATTGGGCCAGGATCTATTTTGCCCACCTGCCTGCATTCTGAATGTTCGATGCATGCACACAAATAACACTGTACGTCTCATGAAGCAGTTACTCAAAATGGCATAGACAATCTACTATTTCAAGGGCACACATGTTACACATGACAGGAAAATACTGTAAGGGGGATGATATCTGTTTTACCCACCTACCTTCATTCCACCCACTCAAACTTATGCATATATGCACATATAGTCAAAAACAATTATTTTGATGCAAGCACACAAGCACAACAGAGTATTTCTCACTAAGCACTCATCCATAATGGCATAAGGTCAGACATACTACATGTTACATATAACATGATAATGTTTCAGAGGGGTAATATTTGGGCAGAGGCTGTTTTCCCCACCTGCGTTCATTCTACCCCCACAAACGTATTCATGGATGCACATATTTTCAAAAACAATTAGTTGGATGCAAGCACACAAGCACAACAGAGTATTTTTTTCACTAAGCAGTCATCCATAATCGCATAAGGTCGGACATACTACATGATACACATAATAGGATAATATTTAGGGGGGTTATATTGGGGCAGGGTCTGTTTTGCCCACCTGCCTGCATTCTTTCTCCCGAACAAATGTATGCATGGATGCATGGATTCAAGCACACAGTCAACAGAGTATTTCTCGCAAAGCAATTATTCTTAATGGCACAGACTGTGTAATATTTCAAGGCCAAACATACTACATGTTCCACATGACAGGATGATATTACAAGGGGTGTAATACTGTGGCAGAATCTGTTTCCTCCATCTGCCTGCATTCTACCCCCTCTCACTTATGCATTGATGCACAAGTTTACAAAAATCAAGTTTGATTCATGCACACAAGCAAAGCATTTAAAAATGATAATATTTCTTTACCTAAAGTAATGCATGGTTCTGGAACCATCTAGCTGTTAACAGTTAACACGCAAATGAGGTGTGTTTTTACTGTCCAACGGTTTAAACCAACTTTATGCCAGTGGATAAGTGCTGAATTTGTAAATATGTCCTTGCATAATTTGGCAAAACAAAATAAGACTTTGAAAAAGTACAAAAACACATGCCTTGTTCTTTTGCTTCGGGTTGTTGCCGTTTTTGTTCGCTACAGACGGACAGCTCTTTTTTACCCATGGCCATATGTAAACATGCATCATCACCTGCTGCGCACTACACGATGTCCGAGACCTATTACGTCAAAGTAATTAAATAAATGAAGTATTAATGTCAAGTAATAATCCAGAAGTTATAAAAATAGCATCTTTTCATTATAGTGTTTTTGATTGAGTACTCAAGGGGGCCCCCTGGTGGTGCAGACAATTTGGGTAGTCTGTGTAGAGGGAGTATTGGCTCTGCACACAATCAACCTTTATGTCTCTGGAAGCACTAATTCATAATGCCATTGACAGAGTAATATTTCAGGGTCACACACACAATATGTTACATATGACAGGATAATACATTTACATCTATGAATTTGGCAGAGAGTTTTATCCAAAGCGACTTACAGTGCATTTCGTTTATAAATAGACACATATTTAGGTAAATATTTAGGTAAATAGACACATATTCTTCCAAGAGTAATGATTTTTTTAAATGTCTGCCATTTACTTTAAGTTAAAACTTATAGGTTTTGTCCGTAACATAGTTGAGCAAATAATGAGTAAACTTCTTGTTTTTAAAAGTAAATATCTGAAATCAATTATGCCTGAGCTTGGCAATGACTAAAAACAAAATATTTCAGGGATGATTTATCAGGGAAGATAATAATATTTTGTAAATAAATATATTTTTTCCCAGAATTATTCAAACTCAAAATCTCCCGCAATTATATATTGACCCTTATACAAGTTTTTATCAGTATGTGAGTTCCCTGGGATTGAAGACATTTCAATTATTTCCGTTAGTGCATCCATAAATGGGAGCATGTTTGTTTTAATGCAAGTTTTGTTTTTCCTTACCACTGAAACGTTTGACTTTCTTGCGGGGATGTAACTTTTTTGCTAAAAATCTGTGACCCTTGTGGCAGGGTAAGAGACACGACGGACACAAGACGGCAGGTATAACAACCCCAGAAGGGAATTTATTGTGACGCAAGGTGAAACAGTCCAAAAAGTGACAACCCGGGGTGCTCGTGATGATATCTGTCGTCCGTGATCATGCAATCTGGTTCCTTACTGGTTACTTGCTTGAATCTGCTGGTGTAAGAGACACAACGTTAGTCTGGGTGAGAAACAAGCCCCAGAGTGGTGAGTGCACGTGGTTTTTATGCCCGGCAGCTAATCAGCCTCAGGTGTATGCGACTCTGTTCCCTAGGCGATGCTGATCCTGGATCTGTACCCGCCCCGCCACACCTTCCACTAAAAACTCATTTTAATTTTTTTTTCTCCGTATTTATCCTTCTAAATATATATAGTATATGTATATATATTTCTGAAAAGCTGCTTCGCAATGATGCAAAACATTATTGTAAAAAGCACTATATAAATCAATTTGAATTGAATTGTAAGACATAAAAACCTTATTAATAATTCAAATGACTTTAATATTGCATAATACATAATACCGAGCTGCACATACAATAACAGACATATGCATGTGTGAAGTCAGTATGAAGATGCAGTATAGACACTCTTGACCCCAGAATGTTTGAATCTTTACTGGATTTAATTAGAAATGTGTGCGTTTTCCACACTTCCTTGTTAAAATAAATGAGAAATTGTTGGTTTGGCTCTGAAAACCGAAGCCAGTGTTTGTCTCTTAGGTCAACTTTCCTTTATTCCTTCTTAATTTCCCTCTTGTCCTGCAGCCACGTTCAATCTCTTCAGGCTTGGCTTTATTGTCTGCAAATGCACAGATGTCAGCCAGTATTGACATAATCAGGAAAAACGGTGCTGATGCGGTGACATTTACTGTAATAGCATCACGCTAATGTTCACATTCATGCCACACCGGATGGGACAGTGGACACAAAATCTGTACAAATATCCACACAGATGCGCACAAGAATGAATTCTGAGGCTTTAGGCATTTGACAGGTTTGAGCTGGTCTGTCAAGCTCTAAAAGAAATGCATAACTAAATAAACATTCCGATACCATCAACAAATAGCACATATTCAACTGGCTCCTAAGTAATGTCAGAGCTCCTCCGCTATGAAGAACCTTCACTGTTGGCAAGACAAAGCGTAGCGCAGTAGTACATTAGCAATGAGACAGGAGATCATTTTTTAATAGATGTCAGTGGAGGATATACTTTAGAACTGAATATTGCTAAATAAACATATTTCCACATTCCTAATTCTATTTTATGATACCTGCACACAGTGACATACTAAAGCAGGTCAAAGGATGATTTCCAATGAGAAATTAGCATGCCCTTCTCATGTTAAAGCTAATATGGGGAGTAAGGAAATTGTGTCTCATACTGTAGCCATTTGGAACACACATTTGGCGCAAGATGTGAAGAAAAAAGCCTCTCTGTCTGTATCTGGAACATGCCATTTTTCTGGCAAGCTATCCATTTAAATTGTCAAACGATCTTTGTTTGCAGACTAAAAAAAGTGGTCATGAATTCCGTGCTTTCAGAGTAAATTATATATACCTGCAAAATTAGGTTTGTGTTGTCTTTCGATTGTATGCCAGCTGTATTGCTTCAATTTTTCCAGCCTGAGAAGCACTATGAACTGGTGATAGATTTTACCCTTTTGAAATAGATGTCGGAGATGTGATAGAAAAACAAAGAGAGATATTATGGGAAGAAGAAATACACAATCCCAGAGCTCCCTCATGTGGCTCATCACAAATGTTTCAACATGTCATGTCTTAAAGCAACAGTGCAGAAAAACTCTACCTGACAACATTTAAACGTCTCTTTTTATGTTTTCTATTTTTCCAGTCAACTTGATCTCTCCAGCTGCACACTATGAATCATCACAGAATTTTCACTGAATTATGCTCAGATGTTTGTGATTGTGGATTCTGCCACCAGCTGTGTTGCATATTTGGTGCTGCTATTACGTTAACGTAAAGAAATGAATCAGTATTGTCCTTAGCAGGAGCTCTTTTGCATTTTCTTTTTAAGCCTTGTATTTTGTCATGCTTAGCGGAGCATTTTTTTATGGATTGACATCTTAAATTAACATACATATACGATAAACTACTGTGTATATATATACTGTATTAAGTATGGGGATAGTCGACACACTTTTTACGCCACTGAACTTGTCTTATGGTCTTTTTGAAAGTCAACTTCTTAATATGCATACTGGTCTGCAAAAAGCTATGGATGATTTGCAGTGTTATTGTCTAACCCATTATAATGAAAACGTCCTCTATTTGTTATCAGCTATGTGGGGATCTTCTTTTGGCATATAGAAGTCTGAAAATGTGCACTTTAACCATTTCTGAATTGTTTTAAAACTGTGTATTACAGATAAGAAACAACGGAATATGTTTTTGTCCCAAACTTTATGAAGGGATTTCTAAATGACAGCTCTGTGCAAGCTTCATAATGCATAAATTGTCACTGTATTATAGCATTATATTACAAAATGTCAGTGCATATTCAATTAATTGTATTAACTTTTGTTTGGCGCAATAACATGAGAAATATTTAATACTCAATACTTCAACTTTCAATTATATGACTAAAAAGAAATTTGAAATGTTTACTGGACAAAAAGTGTGACAACTAGCCCCAGTCTTCCGTATACAGTAAATACTTAACAAAAAAGAAATAAATTCTTGTAATTTTGTTTTATAGAGATTTAATCCCTAAAATTGTATTTTTGAAAATGGAAGCATATTCTACAATAATCTTACATTTTTGGTGTGAAGAGAAACTGGCCTACTTTGAATAAGAGATTGAAGTGAACAGTCTTTGCAATGTAAATTCATGCTAATTTATACAAGAATGATGTGCAGATGTTGGGCAGATCAGAGGGCCAAAGGGACGTGTTTTCTGTCGTATCTTCATTTGTCTACAATAATGTTTATCACAGGGTGTTCAAGGAGTGATCCAACAACACCCTAGATACAGTATCCTTCTAAAATGACTAACAGTTTGGAAGCTTTTTTTAAGCTTTATGAAAAGTTTCATCTTTTACCTGAACTAGCTTGTTGTCATTATTTCAAGTATAGTTTTGTATGAACAATAAACTATAAATAAACTATAAAAAACATTTCTTTCTTTATTTTTTATAATCCCAAGAACCTTTTTTGCCACAAAGTGCCTTGTGTTCCAATGTTTAAGGTTCTTTATGAAGCATATTTTTTTAGCGTGTACAGTAACAATTCTCTACTGTGCTGACATGTGCAAAATGTATATATGGCGCAAAAGTACATTTGCATTCTGGATATTTATATGTCATCAATTTGAATATTTGATTTGTCATTTGATCGGACCGTTGAGCATTTATTTCACAATTTGAGTTTATTTGAGTATTTCATTCATTTGAGTCACTGGTTCGAGCATTTGATTAATTATTCGAGTCACTGGTTCGAGCAGATTTGATTGATCGGTTTGAACATTTATTTTAACATTCAATATATTGGTTTGAGCATATCGTCACATGTCCTTCTGAAATCTCGGATGTCCAAATTCACTGTTTTTGAGGAAATGGAAAAACAATGTACCTTTAAAAAGTGTCTGATGAAATACCGTCGTTAAAGTTGACAAGCAATATTTTATTGCCTTTAATGATTCTTTGAGTTGTTATTTCTACCATTTAATTCATCATTTAATTCAACGAGTCCACTCGTTGTGTCAGATTAAGCTTTATTATATAAATAATGACAGATTTATGTTGTTTTCTTGCAAGTATTCATATAACCAATTTAAGAAACAGTTCCTGGACACCCCACAGCATAACAGTTGTTTTAATCAAACACAGATGTGTGCTGCACCATATCAAAGTCCTGCATCCACCCCTTCCTCTGATTGGCTCGTGTGCAGCACTAGAAAGAGTTACTCAGACAACTCCTCTTTTCCTCCCAAAAACATATGAAACTTTAAAAAGCATCATTTCAGGCTGTTTGGTTCACTGTATAGAAGATCATGGCTTCCGCAAATGACAGAGCAGTTCTACAAGCCATCTTCAACCCAACCAGTCCCTTTGGAGATGTTCCTGCATTAAATCAAGAAGACAAGCTTACAGATGATGGTAAGAAGATTACACTACTGTAGGAAAAGCTTTATACAGTAAAAGTCTCATTCCTCAACATTATTTAATGTATTATCATCATGTTAGTTAATTCATATGTTCATTGATTGTTAATGTTAGCTCATTGTGCATGAACTAATGTGACCCGATTTTTTATCTTAAATGTTTTAGTAAATGTCAAACGTAAAATTAAGAGTAAAATGAACATACCAAGAATTAATAATAAATGTTACCGTTCTTTCATGTGATTTAATGCTTGAACACATATAGACTGATAGATTTGTTACTTTAATTGCATAAGGGGATTTAGAGTATTAATTCTATTTTTAAGATGTCTTACTGTATATACCTCATTTGCATTCATCCCTACTGTATTTTTTTTTCTCACTATTCACTTATCACCGAATGCATATTTATTTACATCCACGGTACATTTATTTACATCTGTTTCAATACTACTGCTGCTGTACAGTATTTGGCAATAAGGACTAATGTTAGCAGTCATGCTACTGAAGCTTTGTTCACTTCTGATTTCTGTTTGGTTTTGTTAAAATCTGCTTAAACGTAACAATTTCGATCAGTCACTCTTTGTGGCAGGTCTATCTGCGATGAAATGGTTGACATACTGACAGCTTTAGGTACAAGGGTTGTCAGAAAGGACAAAAGAATGAAGAATGTATAAATGTAATAAGTGTGATATTTGTGTCTGTCTGGTCTCTGTGTTCCTGCAGACACTGTTTTTGACCCCGAGCTTCTGAAGCAGGTGAAAGATCTGGAACTACAGGGAGTCTCTGTCGCCGAATCTGGAGATCTGCCTGTTGCCCTTCAGCATTTTAACCAGGCCATAACGGTCCTGCCGCAAAGAGCCTCGGCCTACAATAACCGAGCCCAGACCAAACGTCTACAGGGAGATACTATAGGTCACACATGTCTTCTTTATCTTTCAGAATAAGAGAGCAGGAAAAAAAGATGCACTCTTGAAATCCATTTTAGATGCATTTTATTGCTGGTGATCACTTGATCGTTTTAGATTCTTTAAGGGGACATTTTATTAAAAAATAATAATAGTTAATTAATTTAAGCAGTTACACTTATCAAATATACATATGCTATCATTATTCATAAAGGGGTCATAGATAGTAATACAACATTGTCCCTATGATTCCTTAATTTGAATATGGAGATAATGTGTTGTATCTCAGGTGCAGTGGAGGATCTTGAGAAGGCGATATCTCTGAGCCGAGGCACAGGACGAACAGCGTGCCAGGCTCTGGTCCAGCGCGGGCTTCTGCTCAGGTTGGCTGGCAGAAACGAAGAGGCCCGGGTGGACTTTGAGAAGGCAGCAGCTCTGGGCAGTGAGTTTGCCCGGCAACAGGCTGTGATTTTAAATCCATACGCTGCCCTGTGTAACCGTATGCTGTCAGAGGTCATCAATAAAATACGCAATCCAGAAATATCAGAGATTAAATAAGAAGTCATATGATGAGGTGACGTGCTAAAAACACACTCAGAAATCTGTTCACTTGTATAGCAACAAAGACGTTTATTGTATATGCACAACGTGAACCACATGTTTGTAAACAGTCTTGTTAGTAAAAACAATTCTATTTCACAGATTATTGTGATTTTGGAAATAAGGGTATGCAACAGCACAAGAATACAAGCTATATCTAAAAACAGAATAAACAATGCCACTGCATTTCTCGCTTTAATTACTGGTATGACAAAATATTTAGAAGCAAAACGAAGTAAAATAAAAATTACGTCGGTTTACACAAAAAACAAGCATAAAAAATGTCCTTTCTAATATTTAACTTTTTTGTTCTACACTATTGGCAGTTTTGTAATTTGTTTTATTTGAACAAACTCATTTTTTGATTTATTTTTAATTCAAGTAAAGTTAAATAAGTTAACATCTGTAATGTTCAATAAAAAAAAAATATCTTGTTTCACCAATTTCGCACTCGAAAACAAGACAAAATATGAAATACTAAGAAATTCATACTGAAGTACACAGGCAAATTTAGGGGGTAACAACTTTTAAAGTGTATGAGTATTTTCTGCCACTAGAGGTCATCCAAGATTTGTTGGAAAAAACTGCACATCAAGATTTGTATGAAGACAACTTTTCATATTGTTCACAACAAGATTTGTACCAAATAAAATATTTCCTTGTTAATTTATCATTTATTTATGGATTGATTATTCATTTATTTATTCATTGATTTTAATTAATTATAAAAATAACTAGATACTCAAACATGTCAAATTGAATGTGGTTTTACCTTATATAAATGTGTGTTTTGAATTTTTGTACGCGACCGGGCACAAATTTGGGATCACTTTATCATGCTCTTAAAAACGTTTAATCTGGAGGTGCATGTTTCAGTGTTTGAAATAATTTGGATGGTCAAAAAAATATTGTGCCAACATATTCATTTATTTCTGGAATTTTTTTGAATGGATTACTTGTATAAAATAATGAATTAAAAGCCGGCAATAAGAGTCAATCATATATGGAAATTCCTTCAATACTGTTTAAAAAGCGTCCCAGGATGAGACATCAGGAAGCAGGCTTATAAATGCCAAGAGAATGATTTAGCAAATTGTAGTCAATGGGTGACTAATATGAAAGTGCTTAAATAGAACATAGAGTTTCTTTATTTTGAGTACTTTTAGTCACAACATAATTCCCACAGTTACAACTGTATGCCATGGTTTGCATGAGTTTTGCCATTATTCTAAAATGTGGAAAAAATATATAAATAAGGAATGAGTTAGTGATCCCAAACTTTTGACTGGTAGTGTATGTGAAACATTTCACATGTTCATCCAGACGTTATACTGTGTGTTGATATGCACAAGAGCTTGTGTCCTACTGATGCATTTTAATCTATTTATCACTTGTCAATGGTGAAAAACTCTTGACCAGAATCTGAAAAGCCTCTCTTTCCCCCTGGAGGTCTGTTATGCTGGGTAAAGCCACAGGTTCACTCCTGATCTCTTTCTGATAGAATGGACAGACCTTGAGGTGCTCTGACATGGGGGTCACGTCTTCAAACAACCATTCATCTACTGGTGAGAACAGAGTGCTGAACTCCCATGTCTGAAAGGAGATGAGGAAGATCCAAGATATGTATTATTTTGGTAAAAGCACTAGGTTGATAAAATTAGTACATAGTGATCTAAAAGCACATATATGCAGAAGCCGTGTTGACACTTTCTGGCTGTAAATGTTTTGCATCAAAATAATGATGATCTATGATGATGAATGATGTGGTTATTTTTACTTCTTCATATATCCAGTAAAATCACTCTTACACCAGATGATTAAAAATACAACAAAATGCTTTGGAATTCTGAATTTATTTCTAAGAAAAGGTCTTGCATCATTTGGTGCAGATACGATTGGTTGAATATTTAATTGTCCAGTGCAATACTGTTCATACATCTTGGGTTAATTTTTGCTAAACTCCATAGCACTGATTCAATGGCTTTTTTTGCAGGTTATGATCCTGTCGGTTGAACACTGAGATCAATTACTTCACAAACATTGGACAGAGCAAGAGATAGTGACCAATTGTCTTTCAAAAGCAAAGGTTCAGCAATGTGTTGCTGACTGACATGATGTGTCCAAAGCGACCCATGTTCGACCTTCCTGCTGCTCTCTGACCCACATACCGCAGCGATCAGAGAACAGTGCCTGACCATATTTAGCGTGTTTATCATGCACGGCACATCTGGTTAAAACATGGTGTAAGTACTATACTGATAGGCAGAATATGAGCAAAAAAATACCTTTTTCCGAGTCCTCCATGTGAATCCGCCATGTGAATATGTCTTTTTCTCCCACTTGAGGGACACCATGCCCTTCTGCTGTAGAACAGTGCTACAGACCTCTCTCATTAGCTGGGACACCTGAGCTAGATAACCCAATGACACGCTGTCCAAAAAACTCACAATGTGATGTAAGATCTCAAAAGGAAGTCTGCTCAGTGAGTCAAGATTCTTCTCTCGCTTCCGTTCGCTGCTGGCACTTCTTACACCCTTGTACAGCATTGCTGCTACTTCCGGTTGAACTGTGAATGTGCTGAGATCTTGATCATATTTCACGCTTGCTCTGTACTTAGATGGTCTAAAATGCCTCTGGTTGAAAGTGCAGCCCAGGTAAGCCAGCGGACAACGTTGCATAAACCAGCCGTTGAGACTGGACTGGATATCCCCATGTACGTTCCTGAAGTGCCAGGGGTATTCGTCACGTCTGAAAGAGTGACAGCACAAGAAAGTGAAGGCCGAGCAAGATTTGTTGTGTCTCCTTGTCACGCATTCCGTCTGAATCTGCAAGTGTAGGTTTTGAGGTCGACCCTCGACAACATCAGCCAAAGATGCTTCGCTATTGAATGGAGCGGAGTGGAAACTATACGTCTGGGTTGCGAAGTCAACATACATTCCATCGGTTCCAACCGTTTCACATATCTGATGACCTTTTAATTCTCTTTCCAGGCAGCACAGAAGCGTGGCCTCTTCCTCATTTGCCTTCAGGAATTCTTCAATGCCTAAATCGGACGTGTCCACGTTCTGATCCATCTTCTTGACCATGCGTGATGGATCCTTGAGGTGGCTACGCTTGGCTCTGTAGCTGGTCGGCACATTAAAAGAACGTACGGTCTGAACTTCAATGGGCTCTAAATTACCGTAAACAAAATCTTTTTCTTTAGGTGTGCAAGCAGCCAGCTGGCCAAAGTTGATAAGCATGCACCCATTGTGCTGCAGGTACATATTGTATTCAGCTACATTGACCTCTTCACGGAGTCTCTCAAGAACTCCATCCTGCCAAGGGGCTAACCCTGTTCTAGAAACTTCGGCATCATTGGAAACCTGAGGGGTCACTTTTTGTTTTTCCTCTTCCATCACAGCACTACCTTTTCCCTCTAAGTTCTTGATTGTCTGCTGGCATCCTTCTTTCTCCTTCGCAAACATTTTTTCCCACATACTATAGTTTTCCAAACAGGCCACGTCTTTGCTCTTAGCAAGGGCCAGCCTCTCTTCTTCAGTTAGTTCCTGTACCTCTTCCCCATCCTCCAAGATCTCTTCTGGGTTTAAGATATTTGTATCCCACTTTTCTTGGTCAACACCTCCTATAGCACCATCCAGTGGAACTTCGGGTTCCTCTATCTTCTCAATTAACTCGGGGAAGAGCGTCTTCATCTTTATTGAGGTAAACAAGAGCTTCTGATCTCTAAGACCCATGGCGAGGTCCATGTCTTTGACATAGTTTGGATTCTCCAGTGCGTTCTTGTAGAAGGTTGTGTCTGTTTCACTAACAGGCCATCGATTCCATTCCAAGGTACAAGTGACTACGCTAGCAGGACACGTTTCCAGGTGCTTGGCAAGTCTTTGTCGTATCATGGTCATCGGACAGCCATAACCAGAGTTGAGGCAGGGTACGATTTCCTTCGGGCAGATGAGACGATGCTCATCCTCTTTGCAAAGGTGGAAGGCAGCTCCACAGTGCAGATGGCAGGTTATGAAGACACATGAGCTGCATATATCTACAGGAAGCTTGCACTGTTGGTTGTGACATTTCTCACAGTGCGGATGAAGGCCAGTGCCAGTTCTTGTACTCTTGCCCTAGAGGTAGCAATCAAATGTAATTCCACTCATTTAAAAAGTATATTAAATGCCCAAAGGGAATTGTGTTTTTGTGTTTCTATTGTTTCTGTGTGCTACATAAATCATTGCTTGTTTAAAAACAGAAGTGCATGACAATTCTACTTGAAGTGAGCAGAGGCTTACCATGTCTGTTGATATTTTCTGCATATGAAAATAGACTCTGAAACGAGACAAGGGAATAAGTTCTGAAACCAAACCGAGGCAAGGGGCCAGTGTTGCTATAGTCTGGCAAAATATTGACTCGTTTTTATAGATAAGATATGATGTAAATCACTCGAAAAATACCTTATCAAGCTACAATATTTGCATATGGTCCACTGATAAGTAAAAATCTAATTGAGAAAACAAGTCTATCATCAGAGCTTTAATTTGACGTTTTAAACGGCTAAATCTAGATATTTGTGTTTATACTTTACAAACCATGCAAACACTGCACACTGTAATACATGTTTCTACTTACAATAAGAAGACATTAAAATAGTTTACTCAAGACGTTGCTGTCTAGTATAAACACAGGTCACTCTTACTGTACTTACTCTTGACTGCCCCGAGGTTGTGATTGTTTTATTGTGCTTGTATGGTTATACATATCTCTCCTCTGTTCTGCTGTTATAAATAGACCAAACAAGACTTGCCAGGCTAGTGTGTGTGAGCCTTTGACAGACAAGGTTACATGACTTCACACACGATTACCGTCATTTGTGTTTGGTGCTAATTTATGTCAAGAATGATCAATGGCTCTGAATTACCACCTTCCAAATGAGGACAATAGCTTTTCATTTAACAATCGGTGAGGTAAGATGGGTCAACTGATAATGACAGACTACTGTGCGCTTTTTCATACAGTAATCTGTTTAAAGTGAATCAATACCATTGTAATTCCTTTATAGACCACTCTTGGGCGAAAATATGGCACGTGCAATAATAATAGTATTAGATATGTTTTCCACTAGATGTCATTATAACCCTTTGATGTGGATGGGAGACCAAACGATTGCTCTTCCTGAAGATTTTGTTTTCGCCCTATGCTTATGAAATGTGTGTGGGGAAGAAACTCTTGATAATAAAATTGGTCAACATTGAAATTTAAAATAGATCCCCATATATTCATTTAATTTGGCCCAGCGTGAAAAGGTGTAAAAGACACCCAGTTTTGACCTTTACCAAAAAGTTTCAAAATATCACATCGTATCGGTTGCTTTAAATATTTATTATCAGCATATTTTTCAAATTATATCCAATCATATTTTTGCCTATAGCAATGACCTTGTTAGCTTCAAAGTATATGACAAATAAATGACTACAGATAAAAGAAAACTGCTCGTGTCTCACCAATGCCTTGACTGAAATTTTCGTCAATGATTCTCACTTTCATTTAACCTACAGGAAACATATTTGAAAAACGGCCGTGACAACAGATGTTTACGACCATATAAATTTAGCACATCAACAACCGACCTGCAACAAGTCTCGCGTTATCAATGTCATGAAGTAATTAAAGACACCTTGCAATTGTGTCTTTACAACTAATACTAATTAGAAAATGTGTTTTATGGGTTCCCAGAAGACATGAAACTTTGTCTGATTTTGCTACAATTATGAAAAGTGGTCCCCTCCTTGAACTGCCACCTTACCGTGGTGGAGGGGTTTGAGTACCCGAAAGACCCTAAGAGCTATGTTGTCCGGGGCTATATGCCTAGGGTAGGGTCTCCCAAGGCAAACAGGTCCTAGGCGACGGGTCAGACCAAGAGCGGTTCAAAAAACCCATATGATGACTACAATTTCGAGGACCGTGACGTCGCCCGGTATGGCGCAGCCGGGGCCCCACCCTGGAGCCAGGCCCGGGGTTGGGGCTCGTATGCAAGCGCCTGGTGGTCGGACCTTCCCCCATGGGGTCCGGCCGGGCCCAGCCCGAAGGAGCGACGTGGGGCCACCCTCCCGTGGATTCACCACCTACAGGAAGGACCGTAAGGGGCCGGTGCAAAGTGGAACGGGTGGTAGTCGAAGGCGGGGGCCTCGACAACCCGATCCCTGGACGCGGAATCTAGCTCTAGGGACATGGAACGTCACCTCTCTGACGGGGAAGGAGCCGGAGCTTGTGCGTGAGGTTCAGAGATTCCGACTAGAGATAGTCGGGATCACCTCTACACACAGCTTGGGCTCTGGAACCACACTCCTCGAGGGAGGATGGACTCTTTACCACTCTGGAGTTGCCAAGGGTGAGAGGCGGCGGGCTGGTGTGGGTTTGCTTATAGCCCCCCAGCTCAGCCGCCATGTGTTGGAGTTTACCCCGGTGAACGAGAGGGTCGCTTCCCTGCGCCTCCGGGTCGGGGATAGGTCTCTCACTGTCGTTTGCGCCTATGGGCCAAATGGCAGTGTAGAGTACCCGGCCTTCTTGGAGTCTCTGGGAGGGGTGCTGGAAAGCGCCCCGACTGGGGACTCCATCGTTCTGCTGGGTGACTTCAACGCCCACGTGGGCAGTGACACCTGGAGGGGCGTGATTGGGAGGAACGGCCCCCCTGATCTGAACCCGAGTGGTGTTCTGTTATTGGACTTCTGTGCTAGTTACAGTTTGGCCATAACGAACACCATGTTCAAGCATAAGGGTGTCCATCAGTGCACATGGCACCAGGACACCCTTGGCCGGAGGTCAATGATCGACTTTGTTGTTGTTTCATCTGACCTACGGCCGTATGTCTTGGACACTCGGGTGAAGAGAGGGGCGGAGCTGTCAACCGATCACCACCTGGTGGTGAGTTGGATCTGATGGCGGGGGAGGAAGCTGGACAGACTCGGCAGACCCAAACGTACTGTGAGGGTCTGTTGGGAACGTTTGGCCGAATCGCCTGTCAGAGAGATCTTTAACTTCCACCTCCGGCAGAGCTTCGACCAGATCCCGAGGGAGTCTGGAGATATTGAGTCCGAGTGGACCATGTTCTCCACCTCCATTGTCAACGCAGCCACTCGGAGCTGTGGCCGTAAGGTCTCCGGTGCCTGTCGAGGCGGCAATCCCCGAACCCGGTGGTGGACACCGGAAGTAAGGGATGCCGTCAAGCTGAAGAAGGAGTCCTATCGGGCCTGGCTGGCTTGTGGGACTCCCGAGGCAGCTGACAGGTACCGACAGGCCAAGCGGACTGCAGCCCGGGTGGTTGGGGAGGCAAAAACTCGGGCCTGGGAGGAGTTCGGCGAGGCCATGGAGAAAGACTATCGGTCGGGCTCGAAGAGATTCTGGCAATCCGTCCGACGCCTCAGGAGGGGGAAGCAATGCCCCACCAACGCTGTTTACAGTGGAGGGGGACAGCTGTTGACCTCGACCGGGGATATCATCGGGCGGTGGAAGGAATACTTCGAGGATCTCCTCAATCCCGCCGTCACGTCTTCCATTGAGGAAGCAGAGGCCGAGGGCTCAGAGGCGGACTCGCCCATCACCCGGGATGAAGTCACCGAGGTAGTCAAAAAACTCCTCCGTGGCAGGGCACCGGGGGTGGATGAGATCCGTCCTGAGTACCTCAAGTCTCTGGATGTTGTGGGGCTGTCTTGGTTGACACGCCTCTGCAGCATCGCTTGGCGGTCGGGGACAGTGCCCTTGGACTGGCAGACCGGGGTGGTGGTCCCTCTTTTTAAGAAGGGGGACCGGAGGGTGTGCTCCAACTACCGGGATCACACTTCTCAGCCTCCCCGGGAAAGTCTATGCCAGGGTACTGGAGAGGAGAATCCCGCCGATAGTAGAACCTCGGATTCAGGAGGAACAGTGTGGTTTCCGTCCCGGTCGTGGAACACTGGACCAGCTCTATACCCTCTTCAGGGTGCTGGAGGGTTCATGGGAGTTTGCCCAACCAATCCACATGTGTTTTGTGTATTTGGAGAAGGCATTCGACTGTGTCCCTCGCAGCATCTTGTGGAAGGTGCTCCGGGAGTATGGGATTCGGGACCCTTTGCTAAGGGCCATCCGGTCCCTGTACGACCGGAGCAGGAGCTTGGTTCGCATTGCCGGCAGTAAGTCAGACTTGTTTCCTGTGCATGTTGGACTCCGGCAGGGCTGCCCTTTGTCGCCGGTTCTGTTCATAATTTTTATGGACAGAATTTCTAGGCGCAGCCAGGGGCCGGAGGGCGTCGGGTTTGGTGACCACACGATTGCATCTCTGCTCTTTGCGGATGATGTCATCGTGCTGGCCCCATCAGACCAGGACCTTCAGCATGCACTGGGACGGTTTGCAGCCGAGTGTGAAGCGGCTGGGATGAGAATCAGCACCTCCAAATCTGAGGCCATGGTTCTCAGCCGGAAAAGGGTGGCTTGCTCACTTCAGGTAGGTGGAGAGTTCCTGCCTCAAGTGGAGGAGTTCAAGTATCTGGGGGTCTTGTTCACGAGTGAGGGAAGGATGGAGCGGGAGATTGACAGACGGATCGGTGCAGCTTCTGCAGTAATGCAGTCGCTGTACCGGTCTGTCGTGGTGAAGAAGGAGCTGAGCCGCAAAGCGAAGCTCTCGATTTACCGGTCAATCTATGTTCCTACTCTCACCTATGGTCATGAGCTGTGGGTCATGACCGAAAGGACAAGATCCCGGATACAGGCGGCCGAAATGAGCTTTCTCCGCAGGGTGGCCGGGCGATCCCTTAGAGATAGGGTGAGAAGCTCGGTCACTCGGGAGGAGCTCAAAGTAGATCCGCTGCTCCTCCACATCGAGAGGGGTCAGCTGAGGTGGCTCGGGCATCTTTTCCGGATGCCCCCTGGACGCCTTCCCGGTAAGGTGTTCCGGGCATGTCCCACCGGGAGAAGACCCCGGGGAAGACCTAGGACACGCTGGAGGGACTATGTCTCCCGGCTGGCCTGGGAACGCCTCGGTGTCCCCCCGGAAGAGCTGGAGGAAGTGGCCAGGGAGAGGGAAGTCTGGGCATCCCTGCTTAGACTGCTGCCCCCGCGACCCGGCCCCGGATAAGCGGTAGAAAATGGATGGATGGATGGATGAAAAGTGGTGAAGCAGGCCTAAATCAGGTAATTTGTAAATGAGGCATTTTATTGAGGCCAGACAGGCTAATAACAGATTAAAGCACCGGCTACAGTCACAGCAGGCAGACAATAGGCCAGCAAGTCCAATGGAAAAACATACTCACTAAGATCAGACTACTACATTGAATCTTTATGACTAGTCATTGAACACTCTGTTTGACAGAAATTGGATAATTTGAAACAACATTTTAAGTATTTCAACAGTAGTAAAGCTGGTTAACTTTTGCATGTAAGCCCCTGCTGGTAGATGGTGTAACTACACCATTAGACTGACGTAACAAGAGCTGTTTAGCAGACGTGCAACTCTGGTCAGAAAAGTGAACAGCGGTGTTGGGGAAACTTACATTTAAAAGTAACTAGTTACAATCTTGAGATACTCTTTAAAAAAGTAACTAAATACATTACTTGGGTACTTTTTGTAACTGAATATACTTTTGCGTTACTTTTTCTCACCTGACTGATGCTCGTGCATTAACACTGTTATCCATTTAACAATCCTAAATAGCCTATATCACACTTTATCTCTTTAAAAAACACACTACAAATATTTCCGGACCAGCACAAGATTGCGCTGGTGAGCTTTTGGGAAAGTAGAGTCGGCAAAGTTTCCGACTCTAGTTTCCGGTCGTATAACACTGTGTGTGATTTTTGGCCAGCAAATATGGGTGGGTTTTTTATTTATTTAAAAAAGTAATATAAGCCATTTGACAACTCCCCGTTCATTGGTGAGTACTTCGTTGAGTCAAAACAACTCGATAGTGTTATATGAAATTATGATTAATATATATAATATTTTACTAATATTATTTTGAGGGGGAAATGACATTTAACATATTATATTGTATATGCTGGTATTTGGTGAGGAGACTACAGATGACAGTTGTTTCTTCTCTTTCTCCCGTGCTAGCCTCCGCTGACACACCAACCCATCCACCCTAACCCTAACCCATTTAAATCTGCAGATCTGTCTGGCGTTCAGCGCCACAAACAGTCGAACACAGGTTATGTTTACATTCACGAGGCATGAGATCATGGATTGCTGTTGTGTGTCATGACTCTGACAATGACTCACATGACACGCTAATTTCGCGATCTGAAAGTTATCTATTGAACATGACCAGCATTTGCAGGCATTTTGTCAGTGGTGGCGAGAGCGGCCACAGTATAGCTCCACATATGAGCTCTGGCCTCCCATTGCTTTGTCAATGGTTGCCAGATTTGCGTAACAAAAACGAAGACGGAACACTTGCAACACTGACTGTCTTTGTCTGACTAGCGACTGTTTCTGCGCAAGCATGTCTACAAACATTTTAATTCAGAATTTCACATCTACAGTTTAAAAAATGTTCAAAGAAATCAATGATTAGACTGAAAAATAACTTGAGTTACTTGAAAAGTAACTGGAGTATTGATATGTAAATGTATAAAGTGACTGCGTTAAATTACTCCTTAGCCTACTTGTTGTGAATTCCCTGCTGCCCCTTTAAGTATATTGTGTTTTTTATAAGTGTGACGCTTGCGGTTAAGAGGTACGTAATTTACGTCATGCAGTGTTTCTAGTGCAAGCGGATTTAGCGCAGCGGCATATTCTTTTCTCATATCTCATTTATCCTGTTAATATATTTACTTCTGTTATTTTATTTATTTCAGAAACTACCTATATACATACTTGTCTACCAACCTCAAATGTATAAATGGTCAATAGTGCAATAAATGGATAAACTCAATCCGATGTCTCCAACTCCCTGATCAGAGTACCGTAGTGATCAATACCTTAATCACCAGTTTTCTGTGGGCAATCCACTACACTACTTAAAAAAGTAATCAAATTTCGTAACGAACGTTACTTGCCACGCGTTACCCCAAACACTGGTGAACAGTATGGGAGAGTGACCACAAATATTGGCAAACTTCCAGACTAACATTTTGTGTTTACTTTAACAATGTTTCTATTTACACTGAGGATAAACAGCCCCACTTGTTGGTAAAAACTATTTATGTTAACTCCACCAACCAGTATCTGACCGGAATAGAGAAAGTGTTAGAGCTTCAACATTGCAAAAAGCAACTCCAGTGGTGTAAAGTGTGCAGTAGTTAATAGCTTTGATGCTTTAGACCCAGGTTCTAAGCAACCTTTTGCCAAACTCGTTCTTCTATCTATATCCATTACATATCAAATCACGAAAGCATTTGTTTTCAATTGAATTAAGAAAGTATATGAAAATTGGCTAACAAGTCATACAGTTTAGGTTCAGGGGTGGGTGATGGCCTTTCTTATCTCAATAAGTAAATAGTGTGTAATGATTTTTTATGTGTTTGAGTGTAATGATTTACACTCTGTTATTATTACATCATGTTTAACGCACAACAATACTTAGGTGCAAATAGCATCTGCCACTATTTATAATTACCAATACCATCTAAGTACTATGTACACTTAATCCAAAAAAATACAGTCATTTACATTTATTGAAACATTTGCTAAGAAATGCTGCTATTTTCACTTAGGCATGTGTCATACCTGTATATGTAGGGGATTGCATTGTATATCCTATACAGATGATAGGCAAGGCAAGGCAAGTTTATTTATATAGTATATTTCATACACAAGGGCAATTCAAAGTGCTTGACAGAAAGAATTAAAACATATCTTTAAAATGCAAATGATTTAAGATCACAAATACTTTAGATTTTAAGAAACAACTAAATTACTAAATTAGAAATAGAAGTGCAGTTGATGTAAACCAGCACAGTGCTCAGGTTGTGAATGCACAGCTAAACAAGTGTGTTTTTAATCTGGATTTAAAAGTAGCTACTGTTGGTGAACGTCTGATGTCTTCTGGATGCAGATTCCAGCTACTGGTGGCGTAATGGCTAAACGCTGACTCACCTTGTTTTGAATGAACCCTTGTTATCTCTAACTGACTTGATCCTGATGATCTGAGAAGTATGCTTGGTTTATATTAAATGAGCATATCTGAGATGTATTTAGGTCCTAGACCATTAAGTGATTTATAGACAATTAATAATACTTTGTAGTTGATTCTAAAAGTAACTGATAACCAGTGTAAGGACCTGAGGATTGGAGTGATATGCTCAGATTTTTTGGTTAAATTGACAAGTCAAAATGTCAAATTGTGGGTCTTCAGAAACAGGGTTGTGAAAACACTGCCCTATTTTTCTAACAGTGATAAAACTATTGGTCAGATGTTATGAGATTAAACACATGATTATTATTATTATTCTTCTTATTATTATTATAAGAAAACATATCCAAGAGATGTACACATTTAAACCAGATGTTTCCTTACAGTATACACATCCAAAGGAAAGTAAACCTGAGCCAAAATGGCCACGTAATGAGAAATGAAAAAAATAACCCAATGCAAGATGCATATAGCAAGTGCAAATAGCCTTTATTTACATGACACAGTTAACTCTTTTTCTTTTGTCTGCAAATTCCTTCTTTCAAAACTTATCTGTGACATTTAAAGGTTGGACAGCAAGAGTTTTGCTTAGATTCTGCCCAGATTTTCAGTCTGGACTTGTTGCAAAAAGACTGTGCTACTCTGCAGATTTTATCGCGTAGTGTGTGATGTTCTGTTTTTCTCTGCAAACTTTCAAAAAGTCTGCAAGTGTGTGATGTCTCGTTTGATTGAAAATCTGTTCAGATTTTAAAAGTCGAGTAGTATACCTTTGGTATTCATGTACACTGTAGAATGCCAAGTATAATACATGTTAAAATTGTACTGCTGACATTTGTATTTAAAGTGTCTCCATGACACTTTCTGTTGAATTTACCTGCAGCAAAACTGCACATGTGCTGAAAATCTTTTTTATTCCTGGCAAATGATTACATAGCCTACATCACATGTTAATTTGTAAGGCCTTTTTTCTGACATATAATTCATGTTAGAAGGCTTTTTCTAGCATAAGTATTAAAAATAATTATAAATGCAATGAACTCACAAGACTGGATCACTTTCTTATCTGGCATGCAGCTTTTGACCAGCTGTCAAAAAATACAGAATGTATGAATGAATTCCTTTCACGTGGCCCTTCGAAACATTTTCACTTTAAAGCATCTACAATAATATAATTAAATAACATTATATCACTCTAATTGCATTCTACTTTTAAAAAGACAACTAAGGAGAAAGATGCTTTTAACTATATTATGTATTTATGGCATTACAGGACTGACATGGACGTAATAACAAGCTAAACATCCTGAGCATGCCAGGCATGTCCTGAAAAATAAAATGAAATGTTTTATTTGCCCACTGTTGGCTGGCAGCAAAATTGGATATAAACAAATCCATCTCAGTGAGACAAAAAAATCCATTTACACTTTAAATACGTTTTTCCCAAAGATGGTTTCAGTCTTTTTATATAGTAACATCACACTCATGTATGCTATAATGTTAATTTTTACTGTTAATAGATTTTCCAATTGGTCATATGATGCCGGGACCTTCCATCTCATGATCCTTACTATACAGACTCTAAATAACATCATTGGCGCATGATGTCATGCCAATTTCTGTTGGTTTAATTTTTCCACAGAAGAATGAAGTAGAGACATGTTTTTTTTCAGTCCATGATTGATCCCATTGGTTCATTGTTCAGTCCCAATGCATTTAAAGCTCGAGAGATGTTTATGAAACCATGGAAGCAAAGCTACCAGCATCCAGCTGCTTTCAGCTCTGCATGCACCAGCAGAGCAACTGCCATAACAGCAATACTAACGGGTACTTCTCTAGATGACAGACATTTTTTTGGGTGCACTTTAAAATCTTTCCTGACTTAAAAAAAGTATAATTTTAGTTGTGGAAAGTCAGGCTTGTGCAGACCACTAAAATAGAAGCCTAGGCCCTTTTTACCTAAAAGGACACACAATTTTACATTAGATAGTGGCTCCAACAATGTATTGTATTTTTATGTGTTTGCTTTCTGGCAACCAATGAGATGAACATTTGTATCAGGGATTGACGGAAAGGCAACCAAATGTCACCTAGCTACTAACTGATGAAGATAATTCAGTGTGTGTGTGTGTGTGTTTGAATGTGTGTACACTGGTTCGTGTGCGAGTGTGTTTGCTGTTATGGAGCTAAGAGATAAGAGGCCTGTTCCCGATAAGAGAACTGAACAGACTTCTGGGAGATGGCACATGCGGTTCACTTTGGCCGACTGATGCAAACATGGTCTATTTAACACACCCCATTTATCCCTAGACCATATTTCACCTTCGGCTTTATGCCAGTCGCTGCAGTGCACCTTGGTAATCTTTTCTTGTTTGGAATGAATTATTGTGTTTGTGTGTTTTGAAAGGTTTGGAAGGAAGGCTTCATCTGTTTCCTCTTTCTTGTATCTCAGCCCTGTTTTTGGATCCAACTGCATTGAGTCTGTAATGTGTGATGTTAGTTCACAAAGCTGCAAAAAACATTTACCTGTGCATCTGCAGTCAGAGCAGATTGTATTGTTTTAACAATAAAACAGATAACAAATTTATAACATAAAATGTATGCAATATAATACATTTTTTAAAGGAGTGGTGGATCTTTCAACAACTGGCCAAAAATATGTCTAATCTAATGTCAGTCTGCCTTAGCAAGTGGTTCTTTCGCTTCTGATGACAAACGGTGAGCACTAACCATGTCTTTCCTATACTCTACCAGACGTATTTTCTATTCTAAAAATTCAACGAGCCATACAGATTTTTGCATTGGATGTCAAGATCTGAATTATTAACATTAGCTGTGAGTTTCCTGATATAAGCCTATGCACTGTATATAATCACAAATTTAAATTCTCTCACATTATAACATTATGAGAGAAATGGCTCTGTGTACCTCACAGCACGAAATGCAACACAACCTCACAATTGTATTAAGACAAAATAATAGTGTCATTTTCTGTAAATATTTACATTCATATATCACAGGGACTACATAGGAGATATCATGCTGTATAACGATTGCTGACCGAAGGTAATTACTTGCGAGCGACTGTCTCTTTACATTACATCCCTGGATAAAGAGATAAAGCATCAGACTCCTCCAGACTCTAATTTGCTCCATCTGCTTCGTTCTTTTTCATTTACTCGTTTTGGTTATGCATCTCTTAGTAATACAACTCCTTTCACTAGCAGTAGATAATAGGTTCATTATGTTTTTCTATAATGTGTCTTCAATGTCTTCTTTAAAGGACGTCTAAGGGCAGTCATAGTCTCACCCTCAGACGTCACGCACACGGACCGATAGCTGAACGTCTGATGCATAAGGCACAATTTTATGGAAACACTTCAGCACGTTCAAAGTCATCATCTGATTGGTTGAATTTAAAAAGACTTCAGTATGAATGTCTGGCCACGAGAGACTTAACCGGTCTGCATTTTTCAAAAATAAATGTACCACGTAACTTCTAAACACATAATACCCGGAAGAAAAAGACCTAATCCAGGGTGGTATTCTAGTTAGCTAATTAAAGCTGTTTTATTTAGTCTTCCTACCTAGCCAAGATGATGCAGTGACTTTAGATGGTCAGGCAGTCAGGCCATTGACTGCAGCAAAACCTTTTTTATTGGCTAAACCTGGCCTAGAACTGTCCACTTGGACCAGAAAAGCTGACATCCAAAAACAAACAAATACAGTTAATGTATTAAGCTACCACTGTTTGTGAATTGACTGAAGTAGCAATAACTTTTGTGTTAGAAATCACGGTAAAGGGAGGATTTTTTATCAAACAAAACAAAGCAATGATTTACAATACACATCCTCTAGTGGGCTTTTAAAACATGTCAGAGCACTTGATAAACCTAACCCATAGCATAAACCCAACATGTGCATAAACATAAACACATAAAGCAAAATGACCACAAAAAAACAAAAGCATTGAAAGGGGTATAAATAAACGTAATTATGGGTAACAAGACACACCTGGATACAAAAGGGCGGAGCCATAGGAAAGACTGAGATGAGCTTCATTTGTTTTATTATTACTATACATTTTTATACTCATTTGATTTAATTTACACTGATATTATTTTGTGCTTTCTTAATTTTACATTACACATATTTTTTCAGTGACAGACCTTTTAGAGAATGTTCAATTAAAACCTTTAATGTTGTAAATTCTATGACAAGTTGTATGGACGACAACAATAACATCAACAAAAAAATGTTTTTTTTTTTATTCGAAATTTACATTTAATTTAAGTTAGTTTTTTAAATATTGTTCAAAATGTCATAATACTATCATAATCAGTGACCCAGTATTGTGTGTTGTATCCGCTTTTTAAGTCGTGCCTGTAAGGAACTTGTTTTTTCACAGAACTTTACAAACAGCCATTTTTATTCATACACATTTATGCGCAACTTTGATAAGCTTTTGATAAAAGATCAATGAAAAGCTTTATTCATCTTTTCAGAACTTAATAAATTGAGACGCTTACATGACATTCCCCAGATGGTCGCTTTTAAACACATATATCTGGATGATGATGAATATTTGCTACTTTTATAATGAACAGAACTCTGTTACCCGCAGTAGTGCCATCCACACAGACGTTATAAACTAGCCGGTTACTTCACTTTGATGTAATGACACAAATAGGACTTCCTCATATTTCCTCAATGGTCCGACCCGATTAGAAATCGATGTTTTAAGCTTACAGTTGCGAATCAAGGTAAGATAATCAATCACTTTGAACACTGATCTGTCTATGTATTTAATCAATAATTGATTTCGTATTATTTTTACCCAAAATGTTTTGCAGATTGTAGCTTTAAAATTGCAGTCTATTTCGTTTGGCTTTGGCCTTCTCTAATTTCCAGTTACATTTTGTACAGTGATAACCTTCATCTTCTAAAGACTTTTTATACATCATTGCTGTCATTGTATCATGCTGGGTTCAATAGTATGCGGTGTCTGGTCTTAGAGGGTGTTTTGAAAGTGTGTGTTGTCTGGTGTTTTTGAGAGCTCGAAAATTGACTTGAAATGTTCTTTTGTCAAAATAATTGTCTTTCTGTATTTTTTTACTGTATTACAGCGCTCTTGTACAGGGTTGAATCTGGTGACAAGATTCTGTTAAGCAAATCAGCTGTCAGAGTGAAGAACAGACACACAGACGCACATACAAACACATCAAACATATCTACACGTGTGCAGTAAACATATTGATAGTGTGAAAAAAGTAATCTGCGGATGAACACACAAACAGTGCTGTTTGCAACACTCAAAAGCCTTTCGAAGCTCTTTCCTCTCGCAATCAAAAAGGCTATGAAGTGAGCATAGATTGAAGGGGGGATTTTTTATTTATTTGTTTTTGAGGCAGCGTTTTTTGTTTGGAATACATGGCAGGCAGTCTTTTCTATCCCTGTGTGACATGAGATCATCAAAGGTGTTTGTTTCTCAGATGTGTTCAAGGAATTCCTTTGGTCTTGTGTGATGTTTTGTTGAAGCCAGAAGAATGGAAATATATTTTTAAATTCGATCAAAGCTCCTTTTATTCTGGTACATTTGTATTTTACATTAAATAAGTATAAATCTAGCTATGTTTTTTTATTGTGGATTCTAATTAATATCAATTACATTAATAACTGCAGTTGGTTTGTTTTGATTTAAGCCATAATATCTTACAAAAAAACGCTTATTTACACAATAAAACACAATAAAAACATTATAACATTACAAAAAACATGATTTAAAAAAAAAGTATCTCATTTTGGAACCAAACTCTTCAGATGTTCCTATCAGAGCATGTTTTTCTCCGTAATTTAAACGACAATCTTTACAGATAATTCATTTAAATATCAATCCCAGATGTGATTTTTAAACAAAATTAGTAATTTGCATGTTTTGTATTGTAAAATTTAATTATGATTGGAGATCAACTGGTGAATAGATTTGTATGCAGTACTTTTGAAGTACTTCATAGTCACATAAAGGACTTTTATAGAACTATTCAAATTGTCATGTGCAGCTGTCTTTTCTCATTCTGGTCTGTATCTTTTGAAATGAGGCATGCCCTTGTGTTCTTACTACTACTTGTTATGTCTTTAGACCCCAAGCACATGACTGAAACAACCTCAGGGATGTTTAATTTAGGTCAGATCATTTAATGAATGTGAGGTGACATCTCATTTAGTCCCAAATTCCATTGTTAGTATATCTTCTCCATTGGGTGAATCCCGTTTAATTAGGTGGGAGAGGGTTTTTGCGGGGCCGATTCTGTACCCCGTAGTGTACAACATCATGTCCCTACTGATCAAATAATGAGGAAAATTCAGAATAATTAAGAGTCCAAATGAACATCATCGCTTAAACAATGATCAGCGTTAGATTAGACTATAATCCTAAATTTGAGGCATTTTTAAATAGAGTCTTGTAAAATGAATATTGGAGTTTATATAAAATGTGATCCAGATATTAATAAGTTTCATTAGCATACAAGAACTCTCTGGATTTCATTGTTGGAGCAGTACACTGCTTTACCCTTCCAAGGGTGTTGCCTTAAAGAGAGCAGACAATAAACAGCAAGGTAGCGTACTCCGGTTTGAAACAAACTATTGCAGTATTCTCTCATCTATGATCTTATTCTTTTTCTCTTGTGTCAGTAGACGGATGTTCACTCTCCCAAGCTGCAGAGACTCCTCCACTGTCAAGGTGCAGTGACCTCAACACACCCCCCAGCCCCATTATCCTTTGAGCCTGCCCACTATGAAGACAAATATATTCACCATGCATCCATGGCAGGATAGGGCTGAATGGATACCTCTTATTGGCTGGTGCACCTTCAAGTCGGATGGCATACACACAAAAACTGCAGAAGAGATATGGGGTCTCCAGAAGATGGATTTTTCCTGGGGTTTAATCGGACGCCATGCTTAATTTCGATGACCTTCGGTCCAAGGGCATCCACTAGCAGGCAAGGTAATGAGCGAGCACACAGCCAACATCAGCTAACATCAGCATAAGCACCCGTGACACTTTATCAGGCCGACACGAATGCTTTCCCGAGTTGCTGATCATCCTATAAAGTACGACTAAACAAGACCCAGAGAGCCATATTGAAAGTGACGCATCCACAATTCAAATGAGCAGCGCTTCACCTTGCATCCGTTTCCTTGAATTTAGATGCGTTTTAAAATAGGAACTCTTGAGTTCCTATAGATAAAGGGAATTGTGCTCCAGTGCTGTAAGGTATCGAGCCATTCTGGGCTCAACTGTGGGTTATTTTACTCTTATTTTACAACTTATTTCAAAGTCATCTCAAGTTGAAAACTAGTGAAAAGTGACTCTACAGTCCACCAAAACAGTTACACAGTGCATGTTGCCATAGAAAAAGAGGAAATAGCAAACTCCACAGGCCAGAAGCGATACTTCCATGTGAACAGAGCTGCTTCTGTGAAAAGTGCTATGATGATTCTTCTTTATGCTGCGTGTTTGAGTTTGCACTGGAAGCAAATGATGCTGGAACATAGCCCACTAGCTAATGCAGTTTCACTGCCCTGCCGAAAAGACCGGCTCAGCACAGCATCAATTTATCTGTTGATTTGGCTCTGGTCTTGCTGTTGAACCAGCACAGGCATTCAAAACTTACCTGGTGGTCTAAAGACCCGTTCATACCGAGAAGGATAAGAATAATATTAATTATAATGATTTGTTCAGATTTGGAAAAAAATAAGAGATTACGGGTTTCCCGGACATGGATTAGTTTCCAAAAAAATGTTATGGATGTCTAAACTGAAACCAACTTGCACTGACAAATCTTAAAATACACCAGTGACATTGGCTTGTCTCAAAATGCACACAAGTAATGTTTTTTTGTAAGGCATGTTTGTAAAAATAATGGCCTGGTTTCAAAGACAAGGCTTTGCCTACATCAGGACTATGCCTTAGATAATTTAGGCTATTTAAGTCGCTTTTATAAAAATGCCTTAGAAACAACAGTACCGATGTGCATCTTGAGACAACACAATGAAACTGACATATTTTAAGATATGTCAGGGCAAGTTATTTTTAGTTAAGACAGCTCAAAATTCCTTTTAGTTTGGAACTAGCCTCAAGCCTTGCCTGTGAAACCGGGGCTATACGTCCTAACTAAACAAGTCCTGATTTAAATTAATTACTGTCCTGGAAACTGCCACTAAGAGTCCAAACTTGTTTTTAAATCAACATCTCTACAGGTATTGTGTCAAATCCAGTCTAGTGTTGAATTCCAACAGAATCAGAAGCCTCATTGCTGACATAGTCACCTAACTAACAGTAATCTGAAAGAATGAGAGGATGCCAACACAGGGTTATTTCATCAAATTATTTTTATCATTTTATTTAAATTAATATTTACTTTCATTTTAGTTGATTAGTAATATGTTTTTCATAAAATTTGTTAAATACATATATACTATTGGAATTGTAAAGTTTAGAAATTTAATATGAACCTTCCTTACAGGTTCATTTGACCAGTTTTCATTTTCTGTAAGTAAATGAATTTTTTTTTTTTGAATGTTGTTGGGAAATGTTCTTAGCAGGTCACAAAATTAAATAAAAATTATAATTTTACCTAAACAAATTAATAGGTAATTCAGATAAACTGAAAATAAATTCTGAGTGACTTTTTTCCAGAGCTGTATTTAAGGGTCCACACCAACAATAAAAACGGTACGTTTTATTCTAAGCTTATGTCCTGCAGTTTCACATTTAAATGCATACGCTGTTGTCCAAATTGAATTGGAGTTTTTAAATTGGAAAATTTTGATTGACGGTTGTCCATTCTTAAATTCATAATCTGTAAAAAAATTGACACAAACAATATACAGTATTTCCTTTATATAATTGTTGTTGGCATACAGTGGACTCTGCTTTTCTCTTATATTTAAAAGCCAATTGAAATTTTTTCTTATTTATCTTTTTTTATTGTGTTCTTGTGTCATGAAATCTTAAAATTTGGTTATTCTTATGATCTTCTTTTGGTAACTGTAGCTTTCTATGAAGAGAATCAGGATCTTCTGTGTGACAAAACAAAACGGAGAGAAAGTCTTACAGCTTTAAAACAGCACAAGGGCGGGTAAATGACTAAATTTTGAGTTTGGATGACAGTCACCTTTAAGAAACCTGTTGATGACCCCAACACACCATTATCCAGAATGCATAAAGTGGTGACCATTTATGGCTCAGAGTATAGAAGGGTTAAATTCTAAAGGACTGCTCCTGTTTACTTGATCAGACACCCTGAACCTGCAGCTCCAAATGTGATAAACCAGGGAGTAAACACTTGGGTCACCGCAGTGGTATTGATTACCTACGGCACCCCGCTATCTGTCTTAGCCTCTATCTCTTTTTCCTGTTCCCTCTTTCGCAAACACCCTCTCCATCTCTCTCATGCTTACCTGGTTTATATTCGTAATGTCTTAGACACAGATCAAAAACAAGCCGAAGACAAAACATCAAAAAGAACGAAGGTTTGTTTTGAGTTACTTGTTAAGTCAGGGTATGACAACAGGCACAATTGGATGATCTAAAGAAACAGCATATTGCAGTATTTACCACAAAGTGAATTTGATCTTGAAAATACACAGGCGACTGTAAAAAAAAAATACTGACATGATAATATATAATAAAAGAATAAATCAGTTGGACTACTTATTCTATGTTGTATTAAGTATTGAGCGCAGGAAAATCTAAACAAGTTCTATGTTTAGAATCATTGAAAGCAACTGTAATATTTGGATGGATTTGACCAGAAGGGCTGTCAGACATAATAACATGTTTGTCTGGCACCAAGTAAATATACTGATGTTGACACAATCAGTGCTGCTTTGTAAGACTTTTTCTTCCAAAGCGACCTACAAAAGACTGCCTGTATCACTCTGGTAGCAATTACCAGGACAAGTCTATGAACACAAGTCACATGTCAAGTGTAGACTTTGAAAAATAAGTAGATATAGAGGGAAACACGATAATAGCAAATCTTAAAGTATAGTCTGCGGTGGTGAAGTCCGGTTGAGTCAACCCAACAAGCACAGAGGAGAGATGTTGAGGATTTTTATGTTGTTGTCTTTTAGTCTGTTAAAGAATTGCTATTAAACTTCAAAATGTATTCTTTGATAAAATCCTTTATTGATCAATCTATCAATATAGTGTTAAACATTTCGGGATGCATTTCCTGAACAACGGCACAATTCGCTGGTTAACCATGATAGTTGCAAAAATTTGAAAAATTAACAATGCAGTTACTACTGTTTGCCGAAATCGTAGTAACTCTGTCGGAAATCAATTGTTTGAACCAAGTTGGTTCAGCCATCTAGTTGATGATGCCACACAGGTGGTGGAGTAGTGACCAGTGTTGGGTGTAACTAGATACAAAGTAATTAGTTACTGCAATTTAATTACATTCCCTTAATGTAAGGGATTACAGTTATTTTTTCTGTTATTCAACTAGATTTACTTCTGATGTAATTAAACTTAATACTTTGCCTAATATATGTGTGTGAAATAGTGGAACTGACATCAAAATTCAAAGTCTTAAATTTGTGCTTTAATGTATAATTCTCAAATTTGTAATACTTTGGTCAATTAATATTACTACTTTAGATTTTAATCAATTAAAGGAGCCGTTTCATATCTAGCCTTGAATCACATACAGTAACTAATCAAGGTTGATATTTACAGTAAGCGAATTACACTATTGAATATGTAGTTAGTAACTAGTAAAAGTAACTTACCCAACACTGGTAATGACGTCTACTAATAAATACATTCAGATCTAATTAATGTGAAATTCTTGCTGTAAATAACATACATTGTATTAAAGGACTACTTATATTATTATGTTTTTGTCATCTGTCGTTTTATTTAACGTTTTATTTAATTCATTTATTATTGTACTCTAGAAATGTATTAATGTCCTTTAGGAATTCCCCTGGGTCATAGAGCATGCAGGTGTGCATGCGCAATTTTCACAGCACAGCACAGCACTTCTATGTTCTTGACAAACTGAAAGATGTGAAATTGAATTTGTAAATATTTAGAGTGATGGATATGGAATGCACTGCATATTGATTGCTTACTTTGATCAAAACCTTGATGCATGCAAGTCTACATGTCATAATAACAAGGAACCATGCTTCTAACCACGGCTCTATGGACCTATAGTTCCAACCACGCAACTTTGCGATGTTGCATGCGATTGAAACACGTAAATCATTGAACTATGCTGGAACGATGGAACTTGCCACTGTAGTTCGATGGTTTTGGGAAACGCTCCCCAAGTAAGTATCATACATCAGTAACATCTGCCATAAATTCAGCTCAAATTATTTGCATACCAACTACATTCAACCTTTTTTATACAATTTGTTCATAATTCTTCATACGGTGTAATTCAAAATGACTTGCGGTGCATTCAGGGTACACATACGGGGTATTTTTTAGAATTGTGTTTCCATGGGAATCAAACCCATGAAATCTATTTGCTGTTGCTATGCTCCGACAGAAGAAGCGATCTAATTTGACTCAGAGGTGTCTGCCCCAAACCCAGTTTATGGGACATGTATTGAAGTGGATTCAACGGGGTGTTTATTGAAGTCCTGAACCCTTCCATCTCTCATTAAATTGATTCATGGACCCAATAAGCAGCGCTGGGGTAGCAGGTGCATATGTCGGCGTGAAAGCTGAGCCTGGTTACATCCATCAACCTGATCAGGCTGTTAAGAGCGATCTCACACGACTTCTCCAGAGGCCCCGCTGCCAGGCCACGAGCTGCTCACCTGCTCCCACATCAGAATAACCTTTTCACACACTACACACACGGGGATACAGACAGATAGCTAGATACAGTGGACATATGGGCCCACACGTACACCAACGCTCCCAGGCTACTGAAGAAGTCAGAAGGTCACAAACTGCTCTCTAAAGGCATCTTTCAAATGAGGTTAAGCTAGTGACGCATTCATTTATCAACTTCTAAAAGATTGTACTGGACTAACATCACAGCGTGATTCTTGTAGAAAAAAATTATTAGGTGTGTGTGTTTCTGGTCAGTAGTATCCATCCGTGTATTTTCACTTTTCGTTTCTACCAGTGTTTCCTTTTTAGATAATGTTCCTGCACAGACCAGACATCATGTTGAAAAAAATCTTGCAATTTGTGTGGGTTTTGACCAAAGACACTTCACACTAACATTGGTTTTCAATGCGATTCAGTGCGACTGAAAATATGAGAATTGTGCATAATTGATTAATTCAACAAGAGTCAAGAAATTTTCACTAGAACTACTGTTACAATATGAGAATTGTACTTCACAGATATCGTGGCCGGTTGAACATACTCTATGCACGATTGGATCTGCGTTTTGTCTCAGTTTTGACTTTTCGCCGCATGTCCTCCTGTCTTTCGTTTAGCTCCGCCCCCTTGTCTCTCCATTAGCGTCCCATTAGTGTTTCATCTCCCTCACCTGTCCATTCTTCTTCCCACCAGTCTCCCTTAATGTTAAGTCTTGTCACATGTCCTTCACCGTCCCAGTATTATCATCCCTCATTAGTTATTCCCTATATGTAGTCCTGTTCTTTCCCCAGTCTTTGTTGGTTCATTTCACATGTTATACCCTTCCTGTTTCCCGTATCCAGTGTGCTCTTCCTGTTTCGCATATCCTGTATCGAACTGAGTATTTCCTGTTTTGGGCTACCCTTGTTCCCTTCGTGTTTGGACTATTATTTACTTTATTATTTACCCTATCGTGTTTGGACTATTATTACCTCGTACCTTGTTTGTTTTCCCTTTGTGGAAGTTTTAGTTTTGATTCGTGTTTATGAGTACGTTTTCCCCATCGTGGGTTTTTGTTTTGTCCATTAAATAAAGTATTTTGTTATCGCTTCACTTTCCTGCGTTTGGGTTCTGTCCTCCATTCCTGACAGTTATTTTACGATTTATCTCTGGTGACCCAGCTGCAAGCGGTTCACTGACATTTTTCAAAAAGTTTTTTTAGTAAACGTTATTGTTTGCTGAAAAACGTCCTCAGTGCTATAAGAGCGAGCGTGCTATAAGCGGATTAGTTGGCTGACCCTGTGTGCAGATAGTACATTCATAAAAATATTATTGTCTTTACCAATTGATTTTTTTACATTTATGTTATCAATTAAATTCATCTTAATTTTGTTTATAGTTTTTAATCTTTTGTGGGGGCAAAACCACCACCTACAATGTTGAAGTATGAACCAAATACTGATGCATGCTTTGATTAAGCTGTATAACCTAAAACACAGTATTTTACCTGGGTTTACAAAACTCACAAGCGCAAATAGTTCATATTCTCTGTGTTTTCTTTTTCGGTTGTCCTAGTAGGGTATTTCAATTTTTTCATATTTTGAGCTCCCCTAATAAGTTTGTTTAGGCCCCCTAGAAATATGTTGAGGCCCCCTAGTAGGCCGTGGCCTCCTGGTGGAGAAACAGTGATGTAGCCTCTATGTAATCGCAAACTGTGAGAGGGTATAAACATTTTCAAAGCATGTCCACAGGTCTTCAGAATATTTTTAAGAAAGAACAGTGCTTTCCCTCTGCAGGCGGTGTCTGTGTAGGGTTGCGGGGAGTGAAACCAAAGAAACACCCTGGACAGGTGGCAGAGAAAGACAGAGATGAGAGAAATGTTGATATTTAAGAAAATCTTGGGTAGAAGCTTGTTATTTGACTACTGTAACGCTTGGTTCAGTTTCCTTGGAAACCAGTGAGGTTAAATTAAGTGGTTGGCTAACAAGGACTTATGTGTAATTATGAAATGTATGCAATGGATTAGCTTGATTCTGTGAAAGCCTTTCATTACAGTTATCCGTCACTCTGCATGTTAAATATATCTACACTCGCAGCCATCAAAAATTGACACTGCGAGGGTGGCCCTTGGCAAAAGTATCTTTGGAGACTGTCATAATTAAATAAATGAGACTTTTAATGTAATTTTAAAATATAATTGAGCGCAGGTGTTTGCGCACAATCGGTCCGCGGGCTGCCAATCAGCGCTGAACGCTATAGATATATTGCCTCCTTCCATCTCCAGATGTTTGCATTTAAATGTCTAAGTCACTTCAAAATGCAGTTCTGTCCACTGCACACTTTAAGAGCAGAAATAAACAGGAAGTTAAAGTGAGTGTGTAAAAGGCTGTCCGGGCCCGCGAAAGCCTCATTCTTCATTCTGGTAAATGTAACATAACTGTCTGTTTGGCCATTAGGGTTATTGATGACTTTGATGGGGTCATTATACATGCTGTGGGCAAGCACATGCTCTTCACTTGCTCTTGAGAGTGGCGTTGTATGGTAGAAGACCCCCTAGAGAAGACCAGAAGAGAGTCAAGACTAGACTCTTTTATGTGCTGACCCACCCAGACAAAAACATCAGCTCTATTAATGGAAAATGCATAATTTAAAGTGCGTCTGTGATTTTTTTTTTATGTCGAATGATTTACAATTGCCTTATTGGTTAACAATAAAAGTTTAATCTTGAATCTTGGTGCTTTTAATGGATGGAAAAGCACACTTGAAAAACAACCACAGTATGTTAGGCAAGTGTATTTCCAGGCTTGGATTTAGATAGTGATACGTTTACCTTGTGTGTGAATCATATAATGGCCCTGGATATCCAGCTTTGAATGAGTCTCAAAAAAATGAATTATCTCATCAAACGTCTCTTTTTTTGTCACAAACCCCAAATCTAACTTACTTTGCATGGAATTAAATGGCAAACAAATTGAAAATAAGATGACATGTTCCAATCCAGATCACCATATGCAATTCGATGACCAAACTTTGCCTTGGCAACTTTACAAGTTATGTAGGTTGTTTGCAATTACGCGCAAGGCACAGTCAGAGGGCAGCAAGTGATTTTCCTCCATCACAAACTCAAAGTACCTATGTTAACGAACTGAGGGCTGTTCCATAAAACAAGATTACAAAATAAGACAGGCGTATTTTCGTAAATCAGATTTATTGTCGATCGATCGATTTCATAAAGCAGACTTAAACTAGTTTGAACTCAGTAACTATGGCAATTTATGCTGGGAAACTAGCCAGGTCCGGTGCAGGCTACCTGTCAGGCTGAGCCTTAGTTGTTGCTTCACTAGAGGTCAGATAACCAGTTTGACCCACCGTAATGAGATGATATTACCACTTATTCTCTGTCATGATGCAATATTATATCACTTTATTGAAGATTATAAAACAAATTTAAAGATTATTAAACATAGATTAACAAATTATTCTGAATTAAAACTCTGATTATTGACAATAAATCAGTGCTTTAAACTCTCTTATACTCACAGAGTTTCTGGATGTTTTTCGAGGCTAAGATATAGTTATATGTTCACATTATTCCATTGCTGAAATCTAATGGTTCCCTTTCTGTCGGTCTCTCGACGTTGTGTCGAGAACGACAGATGGGGTTCGCCCTTGAGAACCAATCAACTCTGACTACTATAGAAAAGGCCAATGAAATTTGGCGAATGCAATTTGCATGCCGGGCTCCGCCCCCGGAAATCCGGTATAAAAGGAGGCCGGCGTGCAGCATTCACTTACCTTTTGTTCTTCAGAGCCATCGCTCATGAGTACAACTCAGGATTCAATCCTCTACAACTACACGCTGGTGCTATGACGTGTTACAGCGGATCGTCCCTTCCTGCAGCGACCTTCCCCTGGGCGTCTCGGCGGTTCCGGAGGTGTTAGAGATTTTTTCTAAAAGTCCTTTTCAGGACTGACTGAGCATTCTCCAGCGCGGCATGTCCCGCTGTTCTCTTGGGTGCGGCACCCTCATCGAGGAGGGGGATGGACACGATCGCTGCATTAGGTGTCTGGGCGTCCAGCACACTGAAGCAGCGTTCGTTGACACATCTGCCTGCACTGCGGGCAGATTGTCATTCAGAAGTTGCGGTCACGGGTGGCTGTCTTCCTACGGGAACCAGCCACCATTTCGTCTGCTACCCGGGCTGTGACATCTGTGGCTACGGCCCCGATGACCACCCACGTTAGCAGCGTTAGTGATATGGGGAACTCTGCGAACGTAAACCCGCCAGCCAAGTGCTCACGGGCCGATCGCACCCCGATTCGCTCTTCTGAACGTTCCCCAACCGGCGGTGGCATACCGTCCGGATCCTCACGCACACACTCGGAAACGATGTGTGACGTAGATGAGATGTCGCTCGCAGCATCGGAGGGAGACTGGCATCCGACTCTGCCGAATCCAAACTCCACCCCCAGCGGTCGAGTTCAGGAGGAAGCAGACGTGATGTCATCCGTGCTAACCCGGGGATGCGTGGTTCCCGAGGTCGGTGCGCGGTGCAAACCGCGCCCACCCCGGGTGCCATGTTTTTCCCGGAGGTGCATGAGGAGCTGTGTAAAACTTGGAACGCTCCACTCAGATGTTCAGTGGGTCACCACCGGCCTGCTGCCGACGCACCATAACCCCTAGTCTTTATGACTTTTTCGACGGACTCAGGTCCCTCTGAGCAGGTTATGAGGCAGGTCGTGGTGACAACTGAAGTCTCCCTGCAGGGGTGCGGTGTAGTGTGCAACGGGCACGCAGGTGGGGTGTTGGACGAACCCCCGCCTGCGCTGGCATATCAATTGCCAAGAGTTGTGGGCTATGCTACTTGCACTGAGCAGGCTACGGCCTCTCGTGCGAGACATGCACGTGCTGTTCCGAGGACAGCACTATAGCTGTAGCGAATACAGATCGTCAGGGTGGCGTTCGCACACAGCAGCTAAACACAACTTGCTCGACGCCTCCTCCGGTGGAGTCAACAGGTGACTCGTTCCCTGCAGGCCACACACCCCGGGCAAACTGAACTAGACAGCCGACGTGCTTTCTCGCCAGTTTATGCCTCGTGGAGAGTGGCGACTCCACCCCCGTGCAGTCCAGCTCATTTGGAGGCTGTTCGGGTAGGCCCAGGTAAAACCTGTTCACCTCCCGTAACACCACCATTTGCCCGCTTGATAGTCCCTGCCCTCGGCACGGATATCCTTGCGCACAGCTGGCCGCGGGATGGGCGGAAGCACACCTTCCCCCCCCCCCCAGGAGCCTTCTACTAAGTGGTCCTGGGGAGCCTCAGGGCCCCCCAAAGAGCCCCTCGGAGGTTCCGATCTTCCTCATAGAGTAAGACAGCCCTCCTGACGGCGCTCACTTCCTTCAAGAGGGTAGGGGACCACCGAGCATCCTCCGTGTCCCTGGATTGCCTTAAACTCGGCCCTGGAAACTCTCACGTTATCTTGAGACCCAGGCCCGGATGCGTGCCCAAGAAGTTCCCACTACTCCCTCCGGGGCCAAGTGGTGAACTTGCAGGCGCTCCCTATAGGGGAGGAAGACCCAACCCGATTAGTGTTGTGTCCAGTACGTACTGGACCGCACGCAGAGCTCTGAAGCTCTGACCAGCTCCGTGTCTGTTGGAGGACAGCAGAAGGGGAAGGCTGTCTCCAAACAGAGGCTGGCGCACTGGGTCGTGGACGCCGTTACGACGGCATTCCGATCTCAGAATCTCCCATGCCCATTGGCAGTGAGGGCTCACTCCACACGGAGTTTAGCCACCTCCTGGACACTGGCAGAAGCGCCTCTCTAGCAGACATCTGTAGAGCTGCGGGTTGGGCTATGCCCAAACACCTTCGCAAGGGTTAACAACCTTCGCGTAAACCCGGTGTCAGCCCACGTCCTGCGTGGCGACATGTAGGACTGGCATCCGGGGGGGCGTACGCCTGCGAAAGCACCTTTCCACCCTCTAACAGGTTGGGTCAGTGTGCTATTTACCTTTTCTTCTTACCCGAACACATCGCTAAGAAACTGGTACCTCACCAGCCTCCCTTCTTACCCAGACACTGGTTAAGAATAGGCATTCCATCCATCACCAAACAAGCACCCCCTGGGGGCTGGCTGGGCAGAGCAGCCTTCCCCCTTAGGCCGGGATACCATGTGAGCTATCACAGATAGCTCTAACCGGACCTAGTGCTACCGGACATCTGTAACACCCCCTCCGTGGGCTGTTCCGTCTGATGTATCCTCATGAGAATGGTTCCCACTCCTGGTAACCCATGAGCTTCCCCAGGTGGGCCTCCACCTCGCGGTTAACTACTCAGTCCGCACGTTCCATGCGTTCTCCTCCAAGGACGAGACCATACCTATATCCACCATATTCCTCCCCACGGTTAGGAGGTGGCCTCTGTAGCGCTTCTCTGATTAAGAGTCGCGCTTACCCGGTGTAAACTGATCTGGACGGCCTCTCGCCTATAGAGAGCTAAGGCCCCGTCCGTGAAAGTTACCGGTCAGGGCTGTACCCATCTTTCTCCCAGAAAGCTCTGGAACCCCCCGACCACCACACTGGAAGGTTACAGTCTCACGAAAGCTTCGAGATGACACGCCCAGGCTTGTTACCGTCGCTTCGCTAGAGATTGTGACGCGATACAGCGTTGTGGCGTTTTCCATAGGCAACCCCATCTGTCGTTCTCGACACAACGTCGAGAGACCGACAGAAAGGGAACGTCTTGGTTACGTATGTAACCTCAGTTCCCTGATGGAGGGAACGAGACGTTGTGTCCCTTATGCCACGAACACGTATCGTATTCTGCTGCAGTTTGAGAGGTCTCAGGCTCTTCAGAACAAAGGTAAGTGAATGCTGCACGCCGGCCTCCTTTTATACCGGATTTCCGGGGGCGGAGCCCGGCATGCAAATTGCATTCGCCAAATTTCATTGGCCTTTTCTATAGTAGTCAGAGTTGATTGGTTCTCAAGGGCGAACCCCATCTGTCGTTCTCGACACAACGTCGAGAGACCGACAGAAAGGGAACTGAGGTTACATACGTAACCAAGACGTTACCTTAAGACATTTACGTTTACCTTAAGACACTGTGTTGTAATACATTTTATAAAAACAAGTAATGTAGGTTTAACATTTTGTACAAGATATTTTAATAACCCTGAAAAAAAGAACACATGTTTTACATTTGTTGGGATCATTCTCCTACTTTATACTTGTGTGTGTATGCTACTTTATAGCATACACACACTAATTCAGAACATTTAGCGAATACTTTTATAAAAAGAGACTCACACAGGCATGGATATCTACACATACGTACACTTCAGGCTCTGCTGTGCAGGCATTAGTCTTTAGCATTGATCTCTCACATGCAGCTGTGCAGTTGATCTGAATGGTGGGCTGTTTCACAGCTGTTTTTTTTATTGATCAAGTGAATTTTACATTAAGGACACATTAAGAGATCCTGTTTTGCATTTTTCCCTCTAGAGTTTACACATCAAGAGCTTTTCTCTTCGAACCGAGTAGGCAGGCATAGGGAGAATCACTTAGGAATGGAATGCAGGAGGTTGTCAAAGTTGAAAAATCACTTTTAAATACTTTCATTGGTTAAATATTTGCAAAACCCAGTGACTAAAAGGTGAGTAATATTTGTAACAACCCGGTAACTAAAGGGTGACTAATAATAATGATTCATGCCAAGAATAAAAAAATCACGAAATATGAAGATTCAATGTTTCAGAAGGACAGAAGCAATTTGGTATTTCAAACATGAAAATAAAACCTTAGACTCTTTTTTGATCAGGTTAATTTAGCATATCATTGAAGTGTTTTAAAAGGTTTTGGCCATTTATATCCATAAGATACTGCTGAGAATTTTCCCAGTCTATAGCCCAGGAAGTGAAAAAGTAAATAATAGATGTCAGTTCCAACATGTTGACTTTACAGTCTAAATGGCTCGAGACTAACAAATAAACACTCAATTTAGTAAATTACCAAATGTTATTAGGCTTCTCTAGCTAACATAAAAGGGAGAAAAAATAACAACGAAGTTCACTTGACATAACAAAACTTGACCAGCGAGCTTAAATAGTGCTTGTACAAAAATATAATTTAAGCAAGAGGCAAATGTAACACTTTAAGATTATCAAACTACACATTAGGTAAGAGTGCAAAGACAAACCAAAAATACCTGTGACTGTAAACGAATGCAGATATTCTAGCATCCAACAACGGTTTCATACACAACACAAAACACCTTCAAATGTTTGGTCAGCAAATCCACATCATCCAGTTTGCACGATCACAAGAAATCTGGCACAGCTGATGGTGATGACATGCACACGCATGCTCACACACGTACATATACAAACAATGCACAACCAAAACAAAGCAAAAAAACGCCATACAAACAGAATAACAGTTTAACCTATACACAAGCATGTAATACAAACAACTACATAAACCATCATCAACAGATCCACACATACAATTAAAACCAACTTGCCCTGGGTTATCAAATAGTGTCAAGTAAACATTACAGCAGAAATACATTTTTAGGATCTGTAACACTCAATATTACAAACATTAACAAGGATTAAAGGTTCAGTGTATGACATTAAGTGGCATCTAGCTGTGAGGTCGCAAATTACAACCAACTGCTCACTCCACCCTCCATTTTGAAGCACTACGGTGGTTGACAAAGGGCTAAGATGTCATCTAGTTTTAGCTTCTTTCCTGAAACAAATAACATATTTGCAAAACACGCTCATTAGAGCAGTTTGTCCGTTTAGGGCTACTGCAGAAACAACTTGCCAAACTCCATGTTAGGGGACCCGCGTTGTATGTAGATTGAAATTGCTCATTCTAAGGTAATAAGAACATAATGTAATGTCTTTATACATTTCTGAAGAGAAAGTTATGTATTCCACATCGCATTTCTGTCAATACATTCTCTAAAAAATGATACACTGGACCTTTAATTCCGACATTGCAGTTATCATGAAACAGCAGCACGGCCCAGGCTGAATTCATGGGAAATGTTCTTTCAAAAGTGCCGTAATTCACAACTCTTCTACAATACAAAGGCCTTGAATGTCTGAACATACCCTCTCGAATTAAAGCTCAGCCTTCAGCTATACTCTGCCGGCCAGATTCAACAGCTCCTCTTTGGCATTTTCTGACGCTTTCTGCAGACATTTCACTATGGTGTATTTCTGTCATTATTTGGACCCATGTACATGACAAACAACCGCACATGTATCTCCCTTTAAAAAATATACCGGTTTTGCCATTTCTACAAATGTCTCCTGAGGGTGAATTGCAAATATCTGTAAAATCCCTAAAGACTGGCAGAATTTTTAATATATAATGTTGACAAGACTAACCTCTTACGGACAATGTAAAAATATGATATTCTTCAGGCATATCATTTCCCTCCCTCTCCTCTGTGGCCCCAACAGCCTTTCATCTGCATCTCTATACATTTTATTCTTATGGATTACCTCATGTTTTCTGATGCACGGCCAAAGTGATACCAGTCCCTTGGGCTTGATGAATTATTGTCGTATCTAAGTCAGGTTTCTTTCCTGTCACAATGAAAGGGAAAACATATATGAAATGTCATTTGCATTCTGTCATAATATTCTCGTGTTTAGATGGGTTTTGGTGTCTGTTTCAAACGTGCAAACAGTTGCTATATTTCTTTGCTTTGATATTGATGTCATATCAACTTCAACATATTGACATTTTTATTGTGGAATTTGAGGCAAGACGCTTGTGATGGTAAACATATATGAGGAATTTTCTTTTCCTTTTAAACTTTCTCTCACAGAAATAAATTCAAACCATCTAACATTTGCTACATCTGTAAACACATCCAAATCTTGAAGATTCTTCCATCATACTCTGAACTGTTTTTGCTGTAACTTTTTACATTCCAAAAAAGCATTTTACACAACTCATACCGACTTTTATAACTAGACGGACGTGTGCAAATCATGAGGAAGTGTTAGGAAGAGATTATGTTATCAAAATAATGTTTTTCATGCACTAGCTTCCCTCCAAGTGCTAATGGCTTGCTATTGGCATCATGTGTGTGTGGACCACCACATCTCTCCAGGGGTCACACTGGAGAAATAATGGTTCATCTGAAAGACCCACGGTAAAGAAATAACCCATGAACATCTGTTCAAAATGGGTTGAAACCGACACTTTAGCCCTTAATAATAGATTATGGCATCATAAAATATAGTTTGAAGAACAGAGAGCAACACGTTGGGAGGTGTTTCTAATGTGGATTAAAACGGAAAAAGATTTAAAATGATGGATATGACTAAGCGATATTACAAGTAACAGGAGATGGTTTCTATGTAACTGGATTCTCCTCATGACGTCAGAAATCCAATTTTCCTTGCTCTTATGAAATCATTTTGTTATATAAAAATTCTGCAAGTTTCAGAATTCAGATTTTTCGCCCTAGTGCAAGTTTTTATTGATTCCAAGCTGCAAAGAAGTTCTCCAAACCTTGTGTTGTTCCTCGCTAGCAGCGTTTCTGTCTCTAAAGGATCCAAACATTAATAAAGGGTAAGTTTATTTTTAACTATGTGCTTGTTCATGTGTTTTCGGCATATTTTTCATCATGAAGTGTTTGTGAATCAGCTACAGCTCGATGTAGCCTTTGCAACTGAACTTTTCTGAAAAGATGATGCAGTTTCTTTTTTAGAGCCGGTCACAAACCCATAGCCCACCGACTGTTTCATCTGCTTTTGACTGATAGTTCCTGCCTTTGGATTAGGGTGCGTCATGCAACAGTATACAACCTCTTTATGTTTGTGCTAAAGCAAGTGTAGATTATTTTTACAGCTGTTAGTTTTTAATGAATAAAAACCAAACGAAGTCACACTCTTGCTCCCAAGAATATTTTAATTATGTTCTCGTCAAATGTGTTTGCCTATTAATTGAAGCATTCAGAAGCAACAGTTTGCCGGTTTTGCATTGTGTTTAACTCGTTGGTATTTCAGTCATGCATGTCTCTTCATGAAAAAAAATCAGGCTTGCAAAACTGCTTCATTCTCTCTAGGTTCAGGTCCACACATATATGGCTGTTTCAAACAGGTGGCAGTTTAACGTATGGAGATTTTAAAACGTGTATGTCGGTCATTATTTATTCACCTTCATGTCGTTTAAAACCTGTATTTGACTATTTCTTCAGTGAAACATTAAAAAGATATTTTGAGAAATGCATCTGTTTTATGTCCATACAATGGAAGTCAATGGGGCCACTGTTGTTAATTACCAACATTCTTCGAAATATCTTTTGTGGAATTAAGATTATGTTGGTAATGATCTGTTCTTTAAGTGAACATTTTGAAGAAAATAATTTTGCTCTTAAACAAAGCTTTCATCAGATGGCTTTTTATTGGTTGGTTGAAATGCCTGAATTCTTAATTTTCTATTAATTCCCAGTCAGGTAAAACACTTACCAGGAGGTAAAAGTCCATATTAAATTTTGGGTCAGAGCAACCAAATGTGTCCGGATGGTTCTTTTTCACGGTTGTCAGTAGACAAACTCTTGTTCCTATAGAAAAACTGCACAGCAATTTCAAGCTACATTTAACAGCAATGGCTCCAAAATGGCTGCAGTTTTGTGAATGAGGCTTTAACAAGCAGTTGTAGTCCATAATGCTCTGTGTTTCCTGAATGCAATTTCTTTCCCTCTGATTGGGCCAAGGAGAGGTGAGAAACCCTGTGAGTACCAATAGTTAAAGACAGGAGAGCAAGACCAGAGGTTAGCTTAATTTAAAGTGTTCCGTACCACAGCTGGTTGAGATTCTATTCACCCCCAAAACAACCTGTGCTCAGTATCTAAATGTACCTCTTCGCAAGCCAGAAAAAGGAGAATATTTTCATTAGTTTCACAACATGAACACAATTCACATTAACAGGAGGAAGGAAGTCTCACAGTGGTATTGGGCCAATTTTTGTTTTGTTTTAACTAATTTTCATGAAAACTGTCCCAGTAAAAAAAAGGGTCACACTTTATTTTTGGGTCAGATTCTCAGTATTAATAAACCATTAACTATGACTTTTGCCTCAGTAAACTACGAATGTGTTGCTTATTAATAGCAAGGAAGGTAGGTTGTTAGGTTTAGGTATTAGGTAGGATTAGGGAAGTAGAATATGGTCACGTTAAATATGTGCATAAGTACTAATAAACAGCCAACATGTAAAAAAATTGAATCTTATAAGCAACTAGTTAATAGTGAGAATTGGTCCCTATACTAAAGCGTTACCAAAAAAAATCTAAAATAATTTAGGATGACACAATACCTGAAGCTGCAATCCTTCGCCTCTGCATTGCAATCACTGTTTCAAAACAAAACTGCAAGTTACTAGCAAATCTATTTTCTATACATGGGTTAGAGTCAAAATGACGACATACTGACATTCCATGTGAAAATAAAATCCAACATCTTAATTCATAAATTATTATTATTTATTTCAAATTATGGGAAGGTGTCAGGTAATGGCAGAAGGAAAGATCCCAGGTGCAGGCAACGGTGCAAAAAAACACGAAGTTTAATAAATATAAAACAAAAACCCACGATGGGGAGCAAATCCAGAACAGAAAACTAAACAGAAACAAAAGTCTTCCCACGAGGGGCAAAAGTAAAAGAATCAGGATAACTTGACTCACTTACTAAACAATCATGACAAGACTAATCTACACGCAACATAAGGACATGGGGCAAGGTAATCCATGGCAAGGTACATCAAACAGAGCAAGGTACATTGCAAGGGCACAAGCAAATACCACAAAACGAACTAGCACAGGACAGCAGACACAAGGGCATTAAATACACTAAAAAATGTATTTGTTGGATTTAAAATGGTGACAAGTGGGTTGCACACAAGTATGTTCAGTAGTTTCTACAATTAACAATGTAGTTGTATGAACAGAAGGAATTTAAGTAAAGTTGACAAAACCTTTTTGAGTAGAACCAAACCATTCCGATTGTAGCAGTAATTTTAAGTTAATTAAACTTATTATTTGTCCTCCGCAAATGTGCTTTTTGTTGTCATACATAAATTGTACACAGACTTACTGCATGTTAGTCTAAACACAATGAGCAAATAAGATGAGAGGCATCTCAGTACTGGCATTACCACAGTTAAAGCTCATTGAATGAGTGCGTATAAACCTCTCAGAGCCTAAAACTAACAAATACAACAAAATCTTTGAACATTAAGCACAAACAAGTCCTTTTTCTCTACTGAAAAACACTTAAAATAACACTAAATGTCTAAATTTACTGCCTAAATGCAGTCTTATGCAAAGCATGCTGGGAACAGAAAATCCCCCTCAACCAGTCATGTTGAATTTACTTGTTTATATTGAGTAAACTCAACAATATTAGGCTCTACTCAACAATGTTAAGCTGACCAGTCAATCAGTTGTAAAGTAAAGCTGACAGATCTACATTTTTAGTATATATAACATATTTAGCTCATGTTACTTCAGTTACTTGCATTCTTTATGAACTGTGAACAAGGTTGGGTTAAGTAAAACTAACAGCAGCGACAGTTACGTTTTTTGAGTGTAGGGGAACTAACAAAGGATAATTAAAAAGGAACGGTGTCGGGGATGATACGTTCATGAAAGGCTAAAAGGGGAAATGAGAGGGGCGGGGCCAAAGACAAGACCGGAGATTCAGAACCAACATTAACATGCACATCTCCACACAAAACATAAGGCTCTGTCATGATCCTGCCACTAAACCAAGGAAAGAAATGACATGAAAAGGCAGAATCATGACAGGAAGGTATAAGAGGACAGATGTTTTATGTTCCTCATTAACTAACTTCTTAAAAATAGCCTTTTTATTCTTCCATCTCCACATGCTGATATTTTGTACAAAACAACTTTTGAATTTACCATACTAAGGTTGCAAAATATACCGGTGCTTTAAAATACGAAGCAATGTCACTCTATTCTATTCTACGATACTTACTTCCGGTAGTAATGTTGCATAGGAGTATAATCGTTTTTTTGAACAATTATATCTGCAAAAACATTACATAATAGCCATTTTTAAATGTTGTCAACTTTTTTTAACGGTAAATGTCAGCCTTACATTACACCCTATTGTTTGTAATGTTCCTGTATAGATGCCATTTGTCGCACACTAAATTAGTTCCCACGTAAAAAAGTTATAGTGCACTTTATTAATTACTAAATCTCCCAAACACTAGTGTTTTTGAGTCTTACCACATTAAACACAGTATGTGCTACAATTCATTCAATGTTGGAACTATACATTACTGTAGTGTACATTAAATAAGGGTGGTATTACTACAATATATTACAGCGTACTATTGTACAATAAATACATAAGTATACTTCAGAACGTAGGTTGCTAATAACATTTGTATGATTGATTTTTAGTGTTTATATAGAGCCAATTATTTATGCAAAAAATAAATTATTCAAAATTTGGTTTTCATCAAGATCAGCGGATTTTGGAAATATTGATTCATTTTGTAGAATTGATTTAGGAATCAGCACAACATTGCACAGTATTTACACTCCTTTAAAGTCAACCTATGGCGGTGGCTTACGTATAGTCATCTATGCAGAATAAACCATGATAGGAGAATGTCTTTAACATCAAACAAATGACACACATCAGCTTTAGGTGAAAATGCCTTTTGCTGTTGCATGAAAACAAATCGTTTTTTTCCCGGAAAAAAGAGTCCTTAACAAAAGTATAGTCAGACAAGCCAATGCTGGATTAATGAGGAGCCCAAGCTGAATAACAGTCATCAGTGCGGTGCTAGGTCACCCCACGCAGCAGCTATCGATACATAGCTCCATGCTGTGAGCGGTTCAGTGTGCGAATCTCAAGGTGTCTAAATGTGGAAAACTCATCCTCCTCCTCACCTCTCACATTTTTTCTAAAAAATTTCAGTTACCAACTGCATTTGATTTTATGTTAAATTGGCATTTTCCTTTCTAATTTTGACTTTGAAAATCAGCATTTGAAATAGCTAAGCCTAACACTGGGAAATTGGATGGAAGTCTTGCAAGCTTCCTACCAAGATAAAAAAACTGTATGCGGAAAAATTATGCTTGCTTTAAGATGCCTTACTTGCTGTATGCATGAAAGCAAATCCATAATGCATTGCAAGCTCATTGAGGATTCAGCCAAGATAAATATCAATAAAGGATTTGTGTTCAGTGCATTTAATATCGCTAATATGTATGGTTTCAGCCAATATTTGTGTTTACTACTTAGTTATTCACCCATATTCTAAGATTGTCTGGTGTAAATTACTGACAGGCAGCATTTTGATCTGGCAAGATCTAATCTGACAGATTTTTTGTAGCTTTAAAAAGATACAGTGTTGATGCAATGAGCGCTTTTGAGGAAGAAATGGTTGATGGATAAACCATGAGGTTAGTTATACAATTCAGGCAAATAATCACAACTCTTCAATTTTGAGATATGTCTCAGTGGTTTTGTGTCTATACATTGGTCCAGAGTGGTTTGGTTACCAACATTCTTCAAAATATCATCTTTAATGTTCTGCGAAAGAAAGAAAGTCAGATTTGGAATAACATAATGATGGACAAATTGCAAACTACAGTCAGAATTCTGGATCTGCTTCAGGTATAAACATTTGTAAAGTGAATAATGGCTACCTTAACCTGCAGCAGTGGTTGGCTCTGGATTGTGATGATGCAGGAGGTATCTGAAGCATCTCATTAATATCCCTCTTTAGGGATCAACACAGATCGGACATTTAGATATTCACAATCAATATAACAATCAGTTTGCAGAGCAAGAACAGCTAAATCCAGAATTGGTGCTGTATGAAAAAGTGCTGCAGTATGGATTCAATCATTTTACGGCTGTTAAGACCTCCTTATCCTCATCGCCTACAGTATTGATCCTGGATTCACCTCAGCTCATAGTGGATGTGATGGACAGTATAGTATGTGCACCATCTAAATGTGACTGTAACAATCCCACGGATAAAGACGGAGTCAAACTGATGACATTTAGCCATTTAAGTCTGTAGGCCTGTATTTGCCATATTTTTATAATTTTAGAGGTTATATGATTAGCAATTGTCACACTTTACTGTGCTTTGGGCTCTGTTTTAACTGTAAGCTGCCTATGTAGGTGGTATTTGAAGGTGTTGAAGAAACTTTATCTCCTAAACTGGCCAAATGATATGGCAGAATTGTCTTTTATGGAGAAGGCATTCCATGATGCATCTTGACAAGCTTTAAAAATAGTTTTATTAAATACCAAGACATATTGAGTAACAATACAGATTTATATTTTGTTTTTTCTAGAAAGAGAATTGGATGATGAACCTGAAGAGCATCACAAGTAATTTATCAAACAAAATCAGCAGTATCCGTTCTGTTACAATGCCGAGTCAGGTTTGGTTCAATTCGAGCAGATCAGGAGGGGGCTGAGAAGCCCATTCCACCACAAAGGAGAGATTGAAGTTGCAGGAAAGTGACTGTGGCATGGGGCATCGGGCATGGATGGAAGGTACAGTAGGCTAATATTAAAGGCGGAGGTATCATGGAACATCAATGCTTTTAATTTGATGCAGGCACACACAGGTAGCCATTGAAGTTTCTGCCAGATTCTGGATGATCTATTGAGGCTTAGTCATGCAAGCTGGCCAGGCTATAGGACTGAATTACATTTAAGTTATACATTTACATTTCTGCATTTGGCAGACGGTTTTGCGATTTACATCGCATTAACCTATACAGTTATACTTAGGTGTGTGCAATCCCCTGGGATTGAACTCCCAACCTTAACGCAATGCTCTTACCACTGAGCTACAGAAAAGCAGTTGTACAGGGAAACAATTGCATCAAGCATACATAATGTATATATACTGTATATCGTCGCTGTCGGGCGGAATCTTCGCATCTCCAAAGCTATTATTTTTTATGAAATACAAAAACACTGATTTTTATTTATTTATTATTAAACATTGTATCGTTAAAGTTGGTATTATGCATTATATTGTTATCATATACTGTTGTGTACCAGCATTAACAAAACATTTCCCAAAACCATGTTTAATCGGAGATAAGAGGTTTATGACTTGTTAGCAGGGAGATACGAGATTACGCTGTCAATGATAAGAATGATACGGACACAAACGTCGCTGCTGCCAGCGGTGTTCATCAAAGTCTGCGGTCGCGTTGAGCCTTTGGACAAGAGACGACGAGGCTTTAAGAGCAAATGAAAGCTAAAGATCATGGTTACAAAAAATCTTCCTAAACTCTATTTTAAACATTAGAGCTATGAGTGATGCAATATCAAAATAAAACGATTAACTGACTAGGCTGTCTAATATAGGCGGAAATTAATCTTCACACAAATAAAGTCGGCGGTTGCGTTGAGACTCTTGACAAGAGAAAAGGCTTCAATAGTTAACCAAAGCTAACGACTGTTGTAACATACATCTTACTAAACTCTATTGTAAATGTTTAAGAACTGTAAGTTATGCAATACAAAAAACGATGAGCTGACTAGGCTGTCTAATAGACGGCAAATTTACCTTCGTGGCTCACGGCATCCTTCTGCACATCTATTTTTAACAAAACAGTCCTACTCAAATGTATCTAACCTAACTATTTTCATTCGTTATTGTCTAAAAAACAGACAGAGTTATCCGACTTTAAATCAGGAGACGTAATGCTGACAGACAGTTGAAGTGTTCAATGGAGTTAAGAGATTTGCTCTCAAGCTATTTTCAACACTTTAGATTGGTTCATAATTTGTGAAAATAATAGACGCACATGGGGACTGACTAATAGCAGACCAATAGCATCGATTTGTGTAAACGGCCGAAACGGACTTGGTTCTCGGAGCAAATGCTCCTGACGTCAACTCCCCCCTTGCCGATTCCACTGAACAAGGACCTGCTTTCCCAGGGGAAGGGCACGTTATGGCACCTCCATGTCTGGCCCCTGGACGGGACTAGGAGATCCTGAGTGACCTATCCGTTGCGGTGGTTGAAACCATCACTCAGGCTAAGGCCCCGGCCACTAGGCGGCAATATGCTTTTAAGTGGCGCCTCTTCTTCTCCTGATGTTCTTCTCGAAGGGAAGACCCACGGAGTTGATTGATCGGGAACGTGCTTCCTTTCTATAAGAGAGACTTGATACTAACCTCTCCCCTTCCACACGGAAAGTGTATGTAGCCCCTATTGCCGCTCATCACGTCTGAGTTGCTGGAAGGTCTCTGGGACAGCACGACCTGGTCATCAGGTTCCTAAGGGGCGCAAGAAGGCAGAATCCCCCTCGTCCGCGCTCAATACCCTCTTGGTACCTTGACTTGGTCCTGGCGGGCCTCAAGAGGCCTCCCTTCGAGCCCCTCAGAGATGCCGCTCTTCCTCAACTTACGATGAAGACCACTCTTCTGATTACGCTAAACTCCATCAAGTGGGTAGGGGACCTACAATCATTTCTTCGTGTCCCCTGATTGCATAGAATTCGGGCCCGGTTGTTATCACGTTATCCTGAGACCCCGGCCTGGCTACATGCCAAAGGTTCCCACAACTCTCTTTCGGGATAAGGTGGTGAACTTGAAGGCGGAGGGGAGGAAGACCCAACCCCATTCATGTTGTGTCCAGTACACCTACTGCACCTCTACTTGGAACCCACGCAGAGCTTCTTGAGCTCTGATCAGCTCTTTGTCTGTTTTCGAAGTCAGAAGAGGCGGAGGGCTGTCTCCTAATAGAGAGTAGCACACTGAATTGTGGACGCCGTCACGACGGCATAACGATCCCATGATCGCCCACTAGCAGTGAGAGCTCACTCCAACTGAGTTATCCACATATAGCTCTAACCGGACCTAGTGCTACACAACGTTGTAACTCCCTCACGGGGTGGTTCCGTTTGATGTATCCTCATAATTGGTTCTCACTTTGGTAACCCATGAACTTCCTTAGAACTGGCCTTACGTGAGGACCGAAGGCAGAGGCTTCCCACCTTTCAAAAAGCTCTGGGACCCCTACCTTCCTATCCACTGGAAGATTACAGTTTCGAAAAGCTATTATGTCTGACACGCCCAGGCCAGTTACTGTCGCTTCGCTAGAGATTGTGATACGGCACAGCGCTGTGGCATTTTCAATAGGAACCCAACTGTCGGTTCGACACAACGTCGAGAGACCAACAGAAAGGGAACGTCTTGGTTACGGATGTAACCTCAGTTCCCTGATGGATGGAAGGAGACGTTGTGTCGAACCGACAGATGGGTTCCCTTTCTGTCGGTCTCTCGATGTTGTGTTGAACTGACAGATGGGGTTCGCACTTGAGAACATATCAACTTTGACTAGTTTAGAAAAGGCCAATGAAATTGATGAATTAAATTTGCATGCCGGACTCAGGGTATACAAGGGAGACTGTAGAAAAAGTAAATGCTCCTTGAACTAACATGAATAACTGAACTAACATTGACAAGGATTAATAAATGCTGAAAAACAAAATTGTTCATTGTTAGCGAATGTAAGCTATGCATTTACCAATGTTAACTAATAGAACCCTATTGTAAAGTGTTTCCAACCTTTGCTTTATTTTGCTTTCCTCCTATAATGTTTGAATTATATATTTTTTTCTTTTTTTAACCTAACCGGATGTAATTTGGAGTAAATGCAAATTATATTAAACATCTGTCGTCATTTTTGTTATGTGTCTTCTGTGCACTGTTTATATTGTGTAGTATCAGTGTTTATTGTATAAATCTGTACAAGCAACACTACTTGGCATAATTAACTTCAGGTTGCATTTCAGTTAGCAAGAATTCTACGCTGTCTGCTGACTACATATAAGAAGCTACCTTCTAAGGTTTTGAAGAAAAACATTTGATCAGATGCATATCTCAAAATAGTCCATGTATATGAAAGTGGAAAAGACGGAGTCGTCTAAATGGGATATTTTTTCCCATCTTTTTTTAACTATGTGGAATTTGCCTTATCACGAATAACCCTTAATTTGATATCAGATATGAATTTGCTTTTAAAAAATTACATTAGCGCTGCATTACCCTTACATCCCAGTACATACAGGGGAAAGAGGGGTGTTGCGTTACTTTACGGGCAGAGCCATTCATTTATTTGCAGTTTTCCACCTGACCCCAGCAAACACAAGCTACCAAACTATGTACATATTTATATTTAACATCGATATTGATTTAGGATGTCATAGCAATGTATCTCATTAGGGTTTCACTGTGGAGAGCACTCCTCCATGAGTGGCCACTGAAGGTTTTCCGGCCTCGTGTCTGAGTGGTATCTAGAGTGAGGGCGATATCGATCAAGCCTCATAATTGGTACAGAGCTTAATACAGGAAACGCTGGTTTGTTTGATTTTATTTGGCACAGATACTTAGGAGGGGATGCGCTGGAGCAGAGACATCAATAAGCAGATCATGAGAGGAACCACTGCGGCCCATACATCTTGTGTCTGAATATTGCCTTTCCGTTCGGTGGAATAAAATGTGATTTGCATTTCTGAATGCAAGATACAGAGCTTATCAGTGTTATTGATCAGTGCATTTTTGACGGCGACAACTAAATTAATTTCATTAGACTCATCTTGTGTTAATGGTTGATATATGCAAGTTATAATAATAATAATTAATAATCTCAAAATTATTCGTTATGAGGCGCCCCTTTTCTCAAAACTTACAATAAACTTAGAATTTAAATAAAAACATATTATATTATACAATGCTGTGATATCCATGATTTTGGCTGGTGGCCTTATTTTTTTGCTTTATTGCACAGAATTTGATGAGTTTATGTATTTCATTAAATGTCACAAAAACGGAGTCCCCCCTGGATCCATCATGGGGTCCCCCAGTTTGAGAACCACTAGTTTATAGTGACTGTATCTGTCAAAATAAAAACAAAAAACTCAATATATAACAATTCACACGTGTAAATAACAGAAAATTTTGTTTATTATTCTTGACAGAATTCATCATTATAGTTTTAGAAAAATGATCTTCATGAAGATTTATATAATTAGCTGAAAAAGACCAGCATGCTGGTTAGAAGGATAAATAATGAGAGTATTCATTTTTGGGGTGAACTGTTTCTTCACATTGTCCCATGCCCGGGAACAGAAAGACATATTTGCAGAATTTGTCTACACCACAGCCTAGCATTGGTAATTGTAAAAGATTTGCTGACAACTTGAATGCACAAACTAAAAGACTGTGTATATAATAATGTGAAACAGAATGACAAGACAACACAAAAAGTAATTATAAAATGCAAATCGCATGCAGAACCGCCAGGAAGAACCCAGTACCCAATAAACAGGCACAGCTCTAGACATCCATGCCGGTGAATCATGTCGACCTGAAAACTTTCAGAATGTGCTGAGTGTACCTACAGACATTATCTTCACAAACATTTTAATTGCACTGTTACTTATAGAAAAGATCAAAACATCAAGAGCAGATCACGTGCAGCAAGACCATGTATTCTGTGACGTGCTGAATTCTCAGGTTTCTTGTCACTTTCTGGTTATGACAGAATATAGTAGCAATATAGTACCACATTTCTGCATCACACTTTTAAATTTAATTCTGGAGTTTGCTACAGTAACAGTCTTTTTATGTTGTCACTCTGTCTTTTTAGGCTTTAACTAACAGATTTATTTTTTAAATGCTTATACATCTCTTATGACAGTCAGCCCAACAGTGTGTGAGTCATTTTTTATACAAAACGGATTCAATGACCACATTCTTCGGAATTAATGATGTACTTTCTCACTCAAACCCAAACCTCAAACATATGAATGCTATGTATAATTTTCTTGCTTTCTAATTAAAAATGAAAAAGTCCTCTAATAAAAAGGCCATGTGTCTAGCTTTGCTGAATTTCAATGTTTGTGGCAGTCTGTGTTCACAGATGGTTGTATTACATTACATCTACTACATTAGATATACATGTCAATGATTAAATCTTAAATCGGAAATAACAACCCACCCCTCAACTCTTAAAAACAAGGATATGCCCTTGTCAGCCTATACAGTTCCATAATTAACCTCCTATTGCACAAAAATAAATCTTTGCAGTTGTGATTTAGACTACTACAAGGTAAGGACAATTGTTGATTTATGAACCTTGACCAAATATTGTTAGGGTATTCTATGGTGTTGCTATGAAGAACATGTCTATATTCAATGTGTATTTGTTAATACATATATAAACAGTATATCAATTTCTATGTTTAAAATAATAAAATATATTAATGTTATTTATATATTATATACTATATATTGCTTCAGCGGGGTATTTGACATTTTTACTGTTTAAATATCATCAGACTAAGCTCACATTAAAGGTAATATAATATAATATACATAACTATGTCTTGTATAAATGTGTAAGGTGTATAGAGCTAAATAATGAAGCGTTATGTTTTTATTACCTTACAATGAGCTATTTCTATCTTCATAGGAGACATCAGATGAAAACCCCACTTTTTCTGTGTTTAAGTGCCATAATCGGGTCCCGGGTGCATCTAGCAACCCAGAAAACATGAAAATTAAGAAAGTTTGTTTTTGTGTGCATTTCCCCGCAAGCATGTGAGAAAACAAGCCGTTCAGATTTCACTTTAAAATCTCAGATTTTATTGTAATGTTACCGCATCTTAATCAACACAGTTCCACCCGCCGTGCTCCGCCATTGCTGTTTTCACAAGTGACAGAGGTGTACGTGACTCCATGCCTAAAGTTTGTGAAAAACATGCAATGTAGTGGCTACACAGACTCCACACCTAGGAAGAGACAGGAGTGAAAATATTTTATTTTTAGTGTAAATCCATCAGAAACCATAAGTAAAAACCTGCTTATTTGCGCGAATCCCTTCAGGCCGGAGTCCTTTTTTAACCTGTGAAAGCACATGCAGGATTCGCCTCTGTTTCTCAAGAGGTATCGAGAGTGACTGAACTAGACAAAACTGCCGATGTAAGTAGTATATATCAACGGTCTAAATTGACGTAAATGTACTGTATATATAGGAGGATAACGTCAGCATACGATAGTGAAGAGAGCTAAGTCAGTCATGGGCTAAATAGATCATTCAAAGCCAGTGTTAAACTTATCTTCAATAAGTGCAGATGGACACTTGGGCCTGGTTTCACAGACACGGCTTAGTTTAAGCCAGGACTATGCCTTAGTTGAATTATTATATTTTTTTCACTTTTATAAAATACCTTAGAAGAATACATTACTGGTGTGCATCTTGAGACAAAACAATGGCACTGATAGATTTAAAGATATTTCTTGGCAAGTTATATTCAGTTACGACAGTTCACACATTCCTTTTAGTCTGAGACTAGCCTTAAGCCTTGTCTGTGAAACTGGGCCTTGGAGTTTAGTTGTATGAATGTTAATACATTATGTGTGTATATATGTTTAGCTCCTGCAAACTGTTTGTTTTCCTAATGAACAGGGCCGAACACTGGGTTTAGTTTAGTTTTAAACGTCTCTAATCATTCTCACTTAGGCTGAAAAATCTGTCACAGTAAACTAGCTCTGACGTTGTGCGTAACGTTATAACTTGTCAATGACAAGCGCTTAAATCCATGTAATTCCCTTGAGATCTGCAGTGGATTCCGTGGATTTTAGGTAAGCATACACGCACAATGTAAGTGCATTATAATGTGCATTTTGCTGTGACCGATTTTTTTGTCTCCGGACGAATGATTTGAGACGTTTAAGATAAAACCATCCGCAGAGGAATTCAGGAGATATCATTTAGCTAAACCATTGCCATGGCAGTACTACACATGTGTTGCCGCTAAATTTCATACACAGGACCTTTAAAGATGTTTGTTTTTTGGACCACAGTCAGTTAAAGACAGTTTCATCTTAACAACATAAACAAATGTGACTGCGCATGCACACTTTTATGCCCAACTTAACTTCCAGTACACATTCACAAACAATAGAGTGCCTGTAGATTATTTCTGATAACAATGAAAACAAACAGAAAAGAACCATTACTTGGCTAAAGTTATTTCTCCAATATTTTGAATTTAGACTGCGAAACCAAGCTCAACCACTAGATTTCAATGTACCATACGGTTTCTTTAAATGCGATCAAACTACAGGACCCATTCAACAAATCGTTTATTTAATACAGTTATCTAGCAGTAAAATAATTATACAAATTAATATTTAAAAGTTAAATAACACATACATAGTTATATTATAAGACACTAGCCTAAACATAAACTGGAAGTTAACTGGGGATCAGAAGCACCGCGTCCGATGAAACAGTATATATTGATTGGAGCACAAATTCTCATACCAGCCTCATGGATCGGTTTCTTGACTATTTGTGAATTCGGGAAGCGTTGCTCTCACAGTTTCTTGCAAGTGATGTAAATCAGACGGTGTGATTGAGGTGTCGCTGCAGCAGCAGGATGACTGCAGGGATGTTGTTGTTAATCAGGCGTTTTTGAGAGCAACTCTGAGCGTAATCATGAACGACGAGGAGAAATATATGCTTTCAGGGAGAAGTCAGACTTGTGGGTTTATTTTATTGTCTCTACACACAATCTAGCCTTACTGAAATTTTTGGCGGGATAGTTTAGGAGCTTTTCGAAAGCGGGGTTTTATTTATCAGAAATGCTTAGTTTTGTTGGCTGTTTTTCTGAAGTCTTTTATTCCAACCAGCCGATCACACTGAAATAAAAACTTGCCAAAGAGAGACACACTATTTTGCTTTATGTTAAAGTGACATCAATTTTAGAATTTTCTGAATATTCAAAATACAAAGACTTGAACATGATAAGACAATAATAAGAATGATTACAATGACAGAAACCATATTTGGCAGAAATCTATTTAAGTTATAATTAGATTTTTTTGTTTGGCTCACATCACTTTGAATTACATGCAGAGGGTGGGCTTTATGACCGATATTGGCTGTGAGGCACATTAAAGTGTGCTTCTTTTATTTGTATCTTTTTAATCCATCTGTGGAAGACAAGCTAACATTCTTTGGGAGTTCTAGTTATTAATCCAAATGAAACAAATCCTTTAAAAAGAAAATCTGGCAAACTGTCACAAATTTACTCACAATAGTACAACGTGAAAAGACCTAAAAATGGAAAATCATAAAATCATATTGTGATAACACAACTTGCAGATCTGATTTGATTTCACTGCAAACATCAGAGTATTTCCCACCTACCCATTACCATTGTGTTACCGTTATTTATTTTATTGACATTTTAGTACAGATTTCTCTCTCTCTTTGGGAAGCCACTGATAGATGTTCACATCTAAATAAGTTATGAGCGTGAATGTGGATTTCCATGCATGTACGTATTGTTGACAAATTAATTATTCAGAGACCTTTGGTATAAAACTGAACTGTTTGACCGTTCCAAGTAGGACACTGTATGATGGACCAAACAAGAGATGGCTGACAACACTGGTCAATGTGATTTATTGTACGGCGCCCTCTTAAAACACCAACCTGTGAAGACTTGTATACACCTAGTGAACCTGATCTCATGGGAATTCATTAACTTCACGAAGTAGCTTATTCGTATGAATTTGTACGTTGTGAATCCTACAAAATGTACGATCATTAAAGAAAGGCAATACTGAAGCCCCACCCCTGACCGCGCCCTTAACCCTAACATCACTTGCACGAAACCAAGTGGTTTCTAAAATGAATGAATATTTGATTGCAAGAATTCATATGAAAAGTTATGTTTTCGTCGTGTGATTATATCGGAACTTGCATTATCTATTCAATGTACACAATTTAACCCAAATGCAAGTCTTTGTGATTCTGCTTTAACTTAGTTATATCAGGAGGCTAAACATTACATTGACAGTAGCTGTGAAGTAGTGGTTCATTATGGTTCCAAATTTATTGTTTAATAAAAAGACCACATGGCCTGACAGACTGGATATTTTATAAATTCTGCTTGCTGTATAGCTTAATGTGAGGAACAGGCTGAAATTTAGGTTGTTATTCAAATCCCCTTATCCCCATTAAAATAGACTTAAACCTAATTCTACATATTCATTTTCAAAAGTACTGCCAGGTTTGACAGGGGAGGTATGGAATAAGAACGAGATGTGGTTTCACAAGATCCAAAAGGACCTCTTTTGTGGTCCTGTTTAATGCTCGACAGACCACAATGCCCTTCTCAATCTAAATTATAGCGTGCTGACTTATTAAAACACAAACTTGTGACTAGCTTGTATTTTCACCTGATTGAACCCAAATGCTGTTAAAGGCGTTGTGATTGTGTTGCGAGTTATTACTATCAAGGGGGCAGCTGTTGTGGCAAACATAAATAATGGCTAACATAAACAGTACAAAAAGGTATCTTTGTCAGACAGAGGCATGGGCATTAAGTTCAAAGCTGTAAAGTCATGGTTCATTGTGGCTGAAAATGTGTAATAAAAGAACTTAAGGCTATAAGAGCAATTTATGTTTATGTATTTCTGTTCAGGAGCCTTGCCTTTTATATTTTTGTTCTTCAAAGACTGGTCGTCTTTAAAGTCTCGTGTTGAATTTTAATGTTATCACATGGTGAGTTAATTTTCCGGGTCTGTCTGGAGAATTAAATTTGATAATAAGTGTTTTGCAGAAAGAGATGGAGCTATATGCATAGTTAAAGATATGTGTAAAAAAGGGCACAATATACTTTGAAGGAATTTTTCTTATAGATTTTTCCAGTAGTTTTACCGGTATTTTACACTTTGCACTGCATTAGATTGTATATTAGCATTAACGGAAAATGTAATGGTAATTTTCTGCCAGTTCTGAATTTTTTTTTTACGGGATTTTTTTTACAGTGTATATCAATGCAAATTAATTCTGCATTAATATCTGACATATACAGAAAAATATCAACTATAAATCATATATCAAATTGGAAAAAATTAAACTTTTCTTTGTAATATCCTACAGATCTAGTTGCTGGAGCGCACACACATATCCAAATACACAGATATAGACAAACACTACATCAAATACAGCAAAGCTGACACACACAGCATCATTTCTGGAGACAAGAGGCAGGAATGCTCCCCCGGCTTGTCGGGGATTGGACGTCAGCCGCTAGCTTTGCGCGGACGAGGAGGGCCCCATTGAGCCACCCCTTTGATGTCGGCCCGCAATTCAGAGGCGCTGAAGCATATATCGATCAACATGGCTACTGAAGCTTTGCTCCCGCTGTTCGGTATTTCATTTGCTCCCTGCGGTTCCTTCCTCATATTGATCCTGTGAGGAGGCGGCATCTGAGACGTGCAGACGTATAAGAGGGCCGTTTACAACTGCGTACATCATTTTTATTTGTCATTTCGAAGACTGTCACACCCATAACATGTTTACGATTTTCAGACCCTGGGGTTATTTCTGTTGTCTGTGGTTTATATATTTTGTCAGGATAAGTATGGACTCTTGCCGGGTGTAATTTGGGTAATAAATTATACTGCAATTTGGAAAAGTAAAGGAGGCATACAAAATCAATTTACAAAATATCAATTTAGCTATGCTCAGAATTTATTTTTCTTTAAAAAAAGTACTTGCCCTCATGTAATTTCATACCAGTATGAGAGCTGAACACAATATTTTGAAGAACATTAGTAACCAAACAATATTGAACCGATTGACTTCCTGTTGGTTCAGGATCATATACTGTGGAGGCTGCTTCCTTATTATTATTTTTTCTTCAGATTTTTCAAATACAAATGTAGTCAAGTTTTTGACTGATTTTAACAGTTTTTTGAAATACAGTAAACAATTTAAAATTCCAGAAAATTACGTGTAAACATGTATTTTTACAGGATATTTTTAGTTATGGTAAAAAAGATAACAAATATACATTGTTTTTACAGTGTAGGAGGACTTAGGGAGTTAGAAAGCCATTCAGTTGAAATAATATAGGCTCTCTACAGTGTTTACTGCACTGTCTGATAATATTTATTAAGAACAAAGACTTGGTAATTAAACAGAATGATGCCTTTGAGTCTATGCGGGCAAGGGGCTTTATTCTTGTTTATACTTGTGAGTTCACATACCTTGTATTGAGCAATGAAGTGCTGCGACTTCCCGAGGCACGATGGTCTGGCGGTGCAGAGTTAAATCATCCCTGCACAAAGGGGCTTTGAGCTCAATTTGTGTGTAGAAGAATGTTTAGAAGTGGCAGGTTTCAGAAATACACTGAAGGTTTCACGCCTCCTTTTCGAATGTGTGGCAGAACTGTGAAATGTTAATACCTGTAATTCATAGTGTAAACCCACCTGGGATTTATTGTGAATGCTTGGCTTGAGCTATACTGAATTCATGTGCATTTGATTTTCTGCCATCGGGACTAATTAAAAGTATGAAATAAGCCTACATACAGTATTATCTGTAGTCATCTGAAAGAACTGATTCTCTAAAATGAATCAGACTTTGTTACATTAACTGAGCAGTTTGTTTAAAATTCTACCGGTTTGTGTTTGGCTAGTGTCCAATAATATAACTATTTATATTTGATTTCATTTATGTTTATATTAATATAAATATTTTATTCTATTATACTTGTATTAAACAAATGATTTGTTGAATTATGTTGTGTGTTCATTTTATTTAATAAACAATTTGTTGAATGGTGTAGGATCTTGGCCGGATCAAAGGTGACCATTTGTCCTCGTAAAATTCTACGACCTCTCTGTAGGGGTCTAACCGGTACCAGCAAGTCTGATCCAACTGCTCTCCCTTAAGCATCCATCATTTGGTCAGGATAGTTTATAACACCTCCATTGGACTTCAAAAAAGTCCCAACGGGGAGGATGGGGTGCTTCTCCAAATATGGACCATTTGCTCTAAAAGGAATGTGGCCTAGGATTCATCTCCTCTGGAAATTGTCTGTCTTTTCTCCTTATCCACAAAATAATGTTCTAAATGGATATACCTCTATATCTCCACATTGTATGTTTGTCCCCATTTATTCGGCCTCGCCTATTACCTCAAAAGCATGTGTGTTTAGTTGTATTCTGTTTATCTTTTCATTCTTGTACAAACTTCAGGTCAATGTACTTATAACACTGGCATGTTTTATATCTAAATGTTTCTCTTTTCATTCCTTGAAAGATGATGTATAGCACAGTAAGGTGTTTCCTACCATACTCATTTTATGTAATTCTAAGAGTTTTACAGCACCAAACTCCTAAGTAATCCTAAATGCAAATGAGCTAATAGGCGAAACAAAGGAATTTGACTTTGCTCCAAAATCAGCTCATCACATTGGATATGGAGGGGCGTGGAACCCCCCAGGCTTTAAAACACCCGTGAACGGAGCTATCGATGCTCAGCTCTTCCGTGTGTTGGCGCGTTCCAGTTCAAGAACACCTCCTGAGACCTGTCTCTCTCTTCGGAGATAGTTTTTCCTTTCGGCAGAATTACTTCGGCTAACATCGTCAGCCAATCCCGGCTCTAAGAAAGAAGTAGACGGACTCACCCGCTTGCTTTGAAACCATCAGGACTTTGAGAACACTTCTCCAAGGGCACAAACCTTGTCCAAGCACACTCAAAAGGAAACCAATGCAAGTATCAACTATTTCCTAAATAGGTGCGTTTAAGCTGTAACCCCTTTTAACTAAGGAGACGGTCCTCGATGGTTCATGCAGATGTGAATAGTTGTTTGTAATACTGCCAATCTTTGCTTTGTCCTATTTTCTTCCATTTCTTTACTGCTTTTACGTTTCATGTTTGTTTGTTATTTCTTAGTTAGTCGGTTTGTTTTCCCTTTAGTGTGGTCAATAAACCTGTATTTGTCTGCACGCTCGAATTGTTGCTGTGTTTCTTTATCACATATTAACGTCACTTAAATTGCTTGATTTCGTTATAATTTCTGGAGCGGTACTGTACTACATACAGTAAGAGTGTTATGTTTCCAAGGCCAGGAAAGTAATATTTCTTAGATTTGATATATACGATCTGCGGATCACTCGCTGGACGAGAGACAAGGAGAGACAAGTTTAGCCAAGTAACAGTTCTTCTCGGTTTGTTTTAATTGTTATCAGAAATAATCTACAGGTACTCTATTGTTTGTGAATCTTGTTAAGATTTTTACAGAAGTAAAAATGACTGCAATGTCTTGTTCATGGGGACTTTACAGGATTGTTTTTTATAGTCAGGTATGTGAATTGTCACATCCATAACAAAATTGTCACATCCATAACCGTCCATTTTCCTCATAAATGGGCACATGCAAAATTAAATTCAACTTTTTTATGTTCTTTGTAGTTGTATCCCGTCTCATTTGAGTGAGTTTGTTTCTGGTTTGCAAGCTTTTATTCATAGAAATCATCCAAAGTATGCTGTCTCTCAAAATCATGTCCTTTTGTCACATCCATAACACATTCCTTTTTCCCTCTATTAAAATAGAAAACTTATGCATAGACTGGGCTTTAGGTTTTTTGTAAAATATAAACAGATGGTTTATACATTGGTGGTAAATACATTATTTTAGAGATCAGTATGTTGATGTTAGATGTTGTGCTTCACACCGTCTACCCAAACATGCAAAAATATAAATCTGCATTCTGTGAACGAGATCCCCCTGATCATTATTTCCATAATGCCCAGTGTCCAGTGTATTTCCAAATGTGGACTGATCCAGAGAAGGTAAATGAGAGTGATTTTAACCTTATTGGGATGCCACTACAAGACATTGTTCGTTTGCAGAGCGTAGGTATCTGGCAGGTAGATAGGTATGCATTAGCGAGTGAAGATATGGGGCCGCTGAACAAGTGGTGGTCTTGTAGGACAAGAGTAGAGCTATGAATTTGATGCAAGTGACTATATTAAGCCAATGTAACTTAATGAAGAAAATGACATGTGCTCTATTTGGTTATTTAACAATTATGCATTTGGCATATGCTTTGAACCCAAAGTGACTTACATTGCATTGTATGACACATTTTTTGTTTCTGACTATGTGCAATCCCCTGGGATCAAACCCATGACCTTGGCATTGCTAGTGCCATGCTCCAACCACTGAGCCACTGGAAAGCTCATAAAACATTCCCCTCAAACCAATCTCATCACATGACTATACATTTGCCTGGACTGCATTGTGAGACCTAATGATCGCACCTTTCAACCCGCTCAATGCCGCAACGTCCCAGGATTCCCTGTCATAAATCTCATTGGCTCAATATAGATTAGGGATGTCAGTGCTTCGCTGCTCGAGAAATCATCACCTTGGCCAAGAAACCGCTTGTCAATCTTGATTAATATTGCGGCCATGTTGCCGGCACCTCCCGTCGCGCTTGCAGGAACAGGTGTATCGGGTTTCCTCTGGGATTATAATGAAATCTACTGTGTACCTTTGTCCCAAAACCCAATTTACCTTCATATTCATGCTGGGTACGGCAATGACTTGTTTGGTCCTTCAAAGCGTCTGGAAAAGGTTATTCTGGCACTCTTAGGAGTGAAATCCAGCACACGTTTTCTCGGATGACAGACTGCAATCATTGCAGATTAATTGCTGGCGGCTCATATTAATTGACACATGTCTGAGTTACATCAAGGAGAATATGGATTTTAGATGTCTGGTGCTGATACAAGAGTGATTCTTTCTGCAGGACCCGTAATATTGGGCTAATAGAGGCTTTTTCAGTGATATTGTTTTTTTTAAGTCTTTCCCTGATATTGATAAGATTTTCTGTTATTAATGACTCATGATTCCCGGCCATTGACAGTTGTTGTTTTCTGGCTTTCCATGAATAACAGTTGTTTGGTAGGGGGTGCTGTTATGCATTATAGATCCAAAGGCAAAAATACTGATTGTTCTGAATCTGGACGAAGTCCTGCACCAAATTATCTCAGCTCAAAAGACACATATCCATGTTCTAGTGGAGGTTAGAAAAGAACAAATGAGAATAAAATAATTTTTAGACTTGTTCATGTTTTTTTCGTTTGTTTGGTAAATTGTGCATTCATATATACGGTATATAAAGGAACATATCATGGGCGAGCTACATTTTTTTAACATGACCAAAAATGCTTGCACTGGCTTCAAGTGTTAAGTCATAGTGAACTGAAATGGAAAAACTATTAGCAAATCCATCATCTTCAGTTTGAGCTATAAACTGCAGGCTGCAATGCCAGCACATCATAGAATCTAAAGGCATATCAAGAAACAAGATCAGTAGACAAACATAAAACTTACTGACTGTGTCAATTTTAATATCAGGAGATGGTTCCTCATTGTAGTGAAATGCAATTGGAGTTGGATCAAGAGACACCAAGGCCTATCTCGTCCTTTCTTGTCGCCACGGAGCTTCACAGCATCGCCTGTGATTATACGCTTTCTTACCCATCCGTCTGCCTCTTCCTCCTCCATCTTCGAGGAGAGTGAACATTGTAATCCAGGTGTCCACAGCACCTGTGCGCTTTTGTTAGCACCTGCGGCTTTAAAGACACTCAGCGCTCTTCTGTACTCGCTTAATTTTCTTCTGCATTGCTGGCACGGCAGTAAAGTCATGTGGGAACCTTACAAAAAGTTAGCAATTTGTTTCTGCCCAGCAGGCGTGGTAAATACAGGCCCCCCTGGGGATGCAACACAGATGATTTTCCGCACCACATTGTATGGGTCCCACGGGCTGTCATATCGCCTCTTTTTCAGAATGCCCTAGGCGCTGTGATAAGGCCTCTCCTGATGGGACTAATGCATAGCCGACAAGCCGCCTCTGCACTGCAGGTGATGAGAAATCAAATTTGAACAGCAGACTACACTCATAATAGCTACAATCAGACAAACAGGTGACTCGCTGGTGAGAGATGGGCCTTTCTCTGCAATCTGCATGCCAGCTTCTGTTTGCACATGGTAATGACTAAGGATAATTAGGCCTTTCGCTCAAAATGCACCTGCTTTCGCGTTCGCTAATAAAGAATGGTTAACAACATGCTATCCCTCTAAAACTTCCTTTATTTTTTTCGGTCTATCAGATGTGCACTGTTCATGTAACTTATTTACTAGAACAGCTGTTTTTAAAATGTGATACACAGATTCCTGAACGAAATATGGAAACTTATATATATATATTTTTTATTGATCTGAACTGAACATTTTAATCACAATCATATATTTAACATTTAAATTAATTTAGATTTAAAACACAATTATGTTACATTTTTAAACAGGCTTTCAAACGATTGATCGCATCCAGAATACATATTTGTGTATACATAATATTTCTGTGTACAGTGTATATTGGTTTTGTATTCATAAACAAAAACATACTGTTACCGGTGTAACTCTCTCTTCAACTCCTTCGAACCGCCAGGAGTAGCCTTCACCAAAATATTGTTTCTTATTTGGACACCAATTCCCATGGGCCCTCATTTCCTGGGACTGATTTGGCACCCACCCCTGCAGTGCATTACACACACACTATATAAATGGCTGTGAAACTGTGTTTCATGCATTCTGACATATTTACAATGTTAAACATGCTGTCTTCTCATGCTTAACATTGTCAACTTCTCAAACAAAGGATTTGGACGTATGATGCAGTATTTCTGTGCTTGATACACTCCCCGAGCGTTCGTATGGGTTTCAGGAAAAAACGATTTGAGATGAAAATCCGTTATGTAACAACTTTCTTAGTCCCTTAATGGGCAAATCTCCCGGAAAAACGAAAGAAATAGATAGGAAAGCCCGCCTACCATCAAGATTGGCTGATGCTTCAAGGTTTACTTGGCTGTGGGCTTTCAGCTCGTTACTCTTAAGAGAGTGAAAGTAGTGGAGGTGTATTTGTTTGTTCACGACAATTCTGTGATGGATGTTATATTAACAGTGGATATAACGGTGGATTTGGAGATCGTTTGAAACTGATAGATGGCGCGGTCCCAGCGCTAAAAGATGCCGGACATGAACTGCACGCTCTAAAGGAAACTGAGTCATATGTCTGTATATAGTTGTCAATGGGTGCGCAACTCTTTCGTGTCTGTTGGACTTTGAATGTTTGCAGCTAGCCCCGACCCTAACCTGCCCCTGTTTACGATTCTGTTCTGCCTACACTACTGCCACCTGCTATGTATAAACCCTGCCCTGTCTGACATTGATTTAATAAAGCTGGAGAGGGATCCTCAATCTGCTGACTCTGTGTTACAGAAGACTTCGCCACCTGACGATCCAGCAGAAGTCACACGGCTATACTCGGAATTAGCAGCACAATCCACCAGCATCAGCTCACCTGTCTTACCACTTTGACCGAGGAACTCGTCAGGGCACTAAAGGGACTTCATGTAATTTCCACGGAAACGGTTGCTCCAACGATGAATGCCCCTGCACCAATGAATTGCTGCTGTCGACAATATGACTAACGTCAATCCCATCACCATCGTGAACCTGTAGATAGCATTTCAGAATCAGAAAAAGCTTATTACCAAGTGTGTTTACACACACTAGGAATTTGACTTGGTGACAGGAGCTGCAGAAGAAAGTGTAACCATGGTTCAAATATAGTGCAAATTAGGGATGCACAATAAATTATCGGCCATATCGGTATCAGCCAATAAATGGTCATTTTTCATGTTATTGGTATCGGCCAATAATAAAATGTAGGGCAATATATTATAGCTGATAAATCATAAATAATTTCCTCTAGTTAACTTCTTCAGCTGCACACTGCTAACAGATAAATTATGTACAGTACTGTCTTTCTGTTGTTATCAATCATTTATTGCTATTAGCAAAACATTGTTGATGTAGGTACAGTATGTAGAGAAAGTATTTATAAATGTTTAAATTATAGAAACTAAAGAATATTGTTTGAATCAAACTGTTGTCTGAATGCTGTCTGTTTTGAGACCTTTTAGACATGTGAATAATAAAGAAAAAATTCTGTGTTGCTCTAGACGAACATCTATAATTTGTAAAATAGAAAAGTTTGAAGGTTAAATAACCGTTAACTAGTGTAAAGTATGCTTGTTTCTTGATTTTCAGGCAAAGAAAGAGTGTAACAACACTATTATTTCGTAGTAATATGCAGTTATTCTTACCTTACTTCACTCAAATGATTTGTTCTACAATTCCTCTCTAATCATCTCCTTTCCGCTAGACTGGTCTGATGTGAATGGTCAGATTGTCTAGTCTGCTGTGATTGGTCTATCGCAAATAAGGTTCATGAGCTACAGTGTTTGGGGGAGAAGAGTGAAGTTTTCGTGGGCAGTGATAGCTGGGGACTATATGTAGAGCAAGTCGCAAATCGGACTACGGATGACTCGTTTGCGTGATTCAGGGTCGACTCCCTTTCTTCCAAGCCAATAACTTTCTTATTCATTCACCCTCGGATTTACAACTTTGCAGATGGTTACATTTACACACAGCACAATTACTCAATGCATGAAATTACATTTTATTTACTATTTAACTGATTGTTTCTTACAAATTTCCTGGAAAATGTGATGGTGATCCAGCTAAATACAAGGGATTCCTGCTACAATGCACCCTGTTTGCAAATCAACAATCCAGCTTGTTACCCACGATTCTTGCAGAATCTTGTTTGACTGTTCTCTGCTAATCGGAAAGGCAATAGATTGGGCCACTGCCATGTGGAAGGAAAGGATGTTCCCAGTTTTTTCCCAACGCTTCAGAGGTGTCTTTGACCATCCAGATGGAGGTAAAAGTGCTGGCGACCAGCTGCTTGCTCCATGTCAGGGAAGAAGAACAGCAGTGGAATATGCTTTATCATTTCACACGTTAGCAGCACAAACCGATTGGGTGGAGGATACTCTTAAATTGCTCTCTAGAAAATGATTAAATCTTTATCTTCAAGCAGACCTGGCATGTCAGGATGAGGGTGAATAGCTGAATGAATTCACTTAACTGTCTATCCAGATTGATAACTTAATTTGCTCACTGTTGGGACTTTGTTTTCCCCTGCACAAGCCCCTGACAGAGAACCAATGCAACTCAGCCACACACATTAAACCCCTGAGGAGCTATGATTTAAATTCACCTATGTTTGTACTGCGCACAAGCTGGACACCTAAATACACCATGCCACATTCGCCCCACTGCAATCAACTTCAGATCGGTAAGTGCACAAGCTAAGACTAATTATTCAATATCATGTGTCAAGATTCCAGAAAAGATAATTTCCCAAGACAAAATTATATCTACATATGTTCTTGTAGATTCTGGGGCAGTTGGCAATTTTATGTCACACAAATTATTCGCCCAGCAGCTCACTCTAAACTTGTCAGGCCATGGAGGCACTAGATGGTCATTCCATCAGAGAGGGAACAGTTACACAGATCACTGAGGAAGTTAGCATGCACATTGGAGCTTAACACAAGGAGGCCATACGATTCTATGTTATTCATTCCCTGCACAATCCAGTCATTCTTGGTTACTGTGGCCAGGTAGACACAATCCCCTCCTTTCTTGGAAGGAGGTAGAAATCATTCAGTGGGGGACTGCCTTCCATGATTGCTGCCTAAATCACATCAACCCCATGCCAGTGCATACTATAACCATTTGCAAGCAACCCAGAGATTCATGGCTTACCCACCGAATGCTTTGATTTAACCAAAGCTTTTAGTAAGAATCGAGCCTCTCAGCTACCCCCTCATGATTGTGCTATTGAACTGTTACCCTGTACAACTCCCAAAGGAAGAATATTCCCACTGTCTAATAAAGAATGTGAAACAATGAAAAGTTAAATAGAATAAGAACTGGCAAAAGTCTTCATCAGGACATCAAAGTCCCCTACAGCTGCCGGGTTCTTTTTGTTGAGAAGAAAGATGGTAGCTTGCATTGATTATCGTGGCCTAAATTACATCACTATATCATTCTGATACCCCTTTGCATCATGTTGGGTAGTTTACCAAACACATCTTCCGAAGTGCAAACAACCTATTTCGTATCAAGGAAGGTGATAAGTGGAAGATCTCCTTTTCAACTGCTCGTGGCCACAACGAGTATCTTGTCATGCGGTTCGGCATAGCAAACAGTCAATCAGTGTTCAAGTCAATCATAATTTGTTTTTTTCGTGATATGCTCATCAGATAGGTGATAGTGTACATTGAATATATCCTGATCTACTCTAGCTCACTTGAAGAACACATCCAGCATGTAATATACTTTCTTAAACGTCTAATCCAGTATCAACATTTTGCCAAGGCTGAAATGTGTTAATTCCACCAAACAGTCACATCTTTTCGCTCCATTTAAACCATGACCAAACGCTCAGCCTCACGCCTTTTCTGGTTTGATGACGCCCAAAAAGCATTCAAAGATCTCAAGAGTCGCTTCACCTCTGCACCCATCCTCCGTCATCCTGACCCAGATCTTCCGTTTATCGTGGAAGTGGATGCCTCTAATACTGGCATAGGCGCTATACACTCTCAATGTCACGGCTCTCCAGCTAGAATGTTACAATATGCCTTTTTCTCTAGAAAATGATTTGCTGCAGAAAGAAATTGTAATGTCTGCACTCGTTAACTCCTGGCCGTGAAAAGAGCACTAGAGGAGTGGCATCACTAGCTAGAGGGGGCTCAACATCAGTTCACAGTAATTACCGACCACAAAAACCTGGAATATCTTTGTTCAGCAAAACGACCAAATCCTCGTCAGGCAACATGGGCTATGTTCTTTACGCGATTCGAGTTCATAGTCACATACAGATCAGGTTCCAAGAACACCAAGGCCGATGCCCTGTCACGACAGCTAGAAAACCCAGTTCACTCTAAAACGATTGAGGACATCATCATCATCATCATCAAATCATTTTGTTAACTAGTTCAACACCCAGAACCCTGGAATCACAGCGACTCCTAACCTTTTCAACAGCCAGTTTTGGTTGCCCACAATGATACTGATACCACAGACATTGTTGAGTACTGCTCCATATGATTTTCTTCCTAAACCCCTCGATAATTAACTGCTGGTTTGCTTCAACCCCTACCCATTCCTCAATGTTCCTGGTCCCATATTGCTATTGATTTCATCAGCAACCTTCCCAGCTCTCAAGGCTACATCACAATTCTAACAGTCATCAACCGTTTATTCAAATCCTTCCATCTCAATGCCTAAACTCCCCACTGCATTTGAGACAGCTGAGATACTGTGTAAAGGCATTGTATATGACAGAGGCCCTCAGTTTACCACTGCCAACGTAACCAGTCTAATTGGAGCAAATATTTGATATGGGCGAAATATACAAAATTCACTTCAGAAACCACCTACAAGCATGACCTCCTTCAAGTGTGTATTGGGCTACCAACCTATGTTCCCCTGGTCTAGCAAACCATCGGACCTTCCCTATGTCAAACGAGTGGCTTCAGCCCAGAGAAGAGGTTTGGAACCGAGCACACAATCACCTCCTACACGCAGTAAGAAGACTTCTCCCAGTCCCAGTGGATGCTCCAGGACTGTGGGTATCCACAAGGGACCTTCGCCTCAGACTTCCATGCAGAAAACTCAGTCCAAGGTATGTTCGCCCTTTCAAAATATTAAGCCAAATTACTCCAGTTTCAAAACTATCGTATCCCTCCCACCTTGCATGTTTTGCTGCTGAAACACGCTTCTGGCCCGAGAAGAGACTCAAGAGGGAGGCTGAGGCCCAGGGTCCCCTGCCCATTCTGGTCGATCGTGAGGAGGCGTTCCAAGTTTGTGAGTTACTCGACTCCAGACGCCTGGGTGGTACTCCTTAGTATCTGGTTGACTGGGAGGGGTACAGACCAGACAAACAATGCTGGGTCAGCGCTGAGGAAATCCTCAACCACACACTCACTTAATTTCATAGGACGCATCCGGAAAGACCAGCCCCTCGACCCCTTGGAAGACCCCGGAGTCGTGTGCCTCCTGGCATCAGGAGATGCTCACAGGGGGGGCTCTGCAATTCCCATGGGCCCTCAGTCCTGGGAATGATAACACACCCACACCTGCAGTGTATTTCACACACACACTCTTTAAGCGGTACACACATATTCAACCTTTGCAATGTCTTAATTTGCGAAGGTGGTCATTTCTGGGCGTTTTTATTGTGGATTACTTTTCTATGTTTGATACTGGACTGTTTCCCTGTGTTTGATTCTCTGCCATCTGACCTGAATCTTGTCTGTGTATTGGATTTGGATTGTAAACCCCCTGCTCTGAACTCTTTTCTTGTTTGTTGGACTTTGTATGTTTGCCACCAGCCCCAACCATAGCCTGTCCCTGTTTGCAATTCTATTTTGCCTACACTAATGCTGCCTGCTGTGTATAAACCTTGCCCTGTCTCATGTTGATGTGATAAACCTGCAGATGGATCCTCTTTCCGCTGTCTCAGTGTTACTTATACACATATATATATATATGTATATTTAGGGAATATTTTATTTATATTTACTAATAATTAAAATTATGTACAAATCTTTATTAATTTTTATATTGAACAGTATACAGACATATATTAAACAGTTATGGTTACTTTTATTCTGGATGTGATTAATTGTGAAAAAGCAACAAGCTCCGCAAAGCAGTGGGTTACAGTGGATTCTATAACAACTAAGGGGCTTTGTAAGGCATGACAAGAAGCGGGCTTATTGCATTTATAAAAGGGTTATTCCATATGCATAGTAAGGCCGGGCAACACAGACACAACAGTCGCACAGTGAAACTTAAAGGGGTAACACACCGGTAATGTTGTAGTACTTGAGACCGGTCTTGGTCTCGACTTTCTTTATTCTCGGTCTTGTTTTGGTCTCAGACTTAGTGGTCTCTGGATTTTATTTCAAGAACGGTCAAGACCACAACTGGGAATTAGCCTTCACTAAATTGCTGGTGCATTTTCTGATTTATGTGTTGACATCATTCATGTGATTGGATGTAAAACCTCTGGCTTTAAAAGCATTCACCACTTGTTCCGTATTTGATTCTTCTGCTAATTTTGTTACTCTTACTACTGGTAAGAGAAGAATGGTGAATTGTCTTAAAAAAATCTTTCAACAATGAATACACACAAAGGCCCACAATATCCGAGATGTGATTGCAAAAATATTGTATGATTTTTTTTGTAACATCTGATGTGTTATTGACTATGCATACCTATTAAATAAACCTTGAGTTCATAAGTGACTTAAATTTAAAACGAATCTAGAACAAATCCGAATTTTGGTACATTTCTGAGTTACACACAGCTATTTTGATATTGATGAGATAAAAAAGCAATCAAACTAATAAAGTCACGGAATGTTTTTTCTTTGTTGAAGGTGAAAGACACAGCCTAGTGACAATGTTTGTAAAAATTAATGGGTAACACTTTAGTATAGGGACCAATTATCACTATTAACAAGTTGATTTATAGGATGCATATTATTAGATTATTGGCCGTTTATTAGTACTTATAAAGCACATATTCTGCATGACCATATTCTACATCCCTAATCCTACCCAATACCTAAATCTTAAAACTATCATACTATAATATCACACATACAAATAATAGGCAACAAATTAGGAGTTTATTGAGGCAAAAGTCGTAGTTAATGGGTTGTTAATAGAGATAATTGGACCTTAAAATAAAGGTGGTAAAATCACACCTCTGCCACTCTCCCTGTCCAGGTGAGAGTTTATCCATGTAAACAGTTTTTGATAAATGGCGTCGATTACGCCACAGAGTGACAAGGTGGTGGAAAGTGATCTCCTTCATCTCCTTCAATTAAAGTCGCTCTTTGGGTTATCTGGATTTTATCTAAGGTACAGTCTGGGCTTGTACGTGCTGTCAGGGTAAATTAGAGCCGCTGAGCAGACAAGCATGTGGCAGCACTTAGAAGGCTTTTTTTCTGGCTGGCCGCAGTCAAACTGGGGGAGTTTTACCTACAACTAAGTGAGGGGAGATCAGATCAGAGTGAAACAGAGGCACAGATTCATAGATTTCTGCTCTATAGGGGGTCATTCATAAATACGTTCTTTATGTTCAATTGAGAACGGATGAATATTTATATATTTAGAGGTAGTACATAAAGTGTGTCCCAACCTAACGACTAACATGCTGTGTGACATGATGCAGCTGTAATCAATAAGAACATATTGGAACAAATCATTCTGTTCCTATTTCTTTACATGGCTGTTCCCATATGAACAATAGCATGTTCTTCTGTGCTTGTTTGGTGAACATGACCCCATAGATGGCCTGAATGTATTTGGCCTAGGGCTGTCAAACGATTATTCACGACTATTCATTTACAAAATAGACATTTTTGTTTACATAAAATACAGTCAGGTCCATAAATATTGGGACATTGACACAGTTCTAACACTTTTGGCTCTATACACCACCACAATGGATTTCAAATGAAACGAACAAGATGTGCTTTAACTGCTGACTTCAGCTTTAATTTGAGGGTATTTACAGTTGTGTTCAAAATTATTCAACCCCCACTGAAATTGATTGTTTTGGTCGGTTTGACATTGATTATGATCATTCAGTCATCCTGCTTACAATTAGAATCAAAGAGGCACGTGTAGGTCAGACAAATATAACATAACATTTATAATGAAATAACCACAAATGTCTTTTCTGAGCTCACATCATTATCAGTTTTATTCAACCCCCAAGTGACATTCAATCTTAGTACTTAGTACAACATCCTTTTACAGTTATAACAGCTTTTAAACGTGAAGCATAGCTTGACACAAGTGTCTTGCAGCGATCTACGGGTATCTTCGCCCATTCATCATGGGCAAAAGCCTCCAGTTCAGTCACATTCTTAGGCTTGCACACTGCAACTGCTTTCTTTAAGTCCCACCAGAGGTTCTCAATCGGATTTAAGTCTGGTGACTGCGATGGCCACTTCAAAATGTTCCAGCCTTTAATCTGCAACCATGCTCTAGTGGACTTGGAGGTGTGCTTGGGATCATTGTCCTGTTGAAAGGTCCAACGTTTTCCAAGCCTCAGGTTTGTGACGGACTGCATCACATTGTCATCCAATATCTCCTGGCACTGAAGAGAATGCATGGTACCTTGCACACGCTGAAGCTTCCCAGTACCTGCAGAAGCAAAACAGCCCCAAAGCATGATTGACCCCCCGCCATGCTTCACAGTAGGCAATGTGTTCTTTTCTTCATAGGCCTTGTTCTTCCTCCTCCAAACATAGCGTTGATCCATGGGCCCAAACAGTTCTAATTGTGTTTCATCAGTCCACAGAACACTATCCCAAAACTTCTGTGGTTTGTCCACTTGACTTTTGGCATACTGCAGTCGACTCTTCTTATTCTTTGGGGACAGCAAGGGGGTGCGCCTGGGAGTTCTGGCATGGAGGCCTTCATTACGCAGGGTGCGCCGTATTGTCTGAGCAGAAACTTCAGTACCCACATCTGACAAATCTTTTCTCAGTTCCTCAGCAGTCACAGGGGGACTTTTCTCCACTCTACGCTTCAGGTAGCGCACAGCAGTCGAAGTCAGCATCTTCTTTCTGCCACGACCAGGTAGCGTTTCAACAGTGCCCTTTGCCTTGAATTTGCGAATGATGCTTCCTATGGTGTCTCTTTTATGTTTAACATCTTTGCAATCTTCTTATAGCCATTGCCCTTCCTGTGAAGAGTAATCACCTGTTCTCTTGTCTTCCTGGACCATTCTCTTGACCTCACCATGTTTGTAACCACACCAGTAAATGTCTAGAAGGAGCTGAGTATCACAGTCATTTTAAAGCTGCCTAATTGGTTCTTATTAGGCTTTATTGCTGCTCCCTGATATCCACAGGTGTTTTCAATACCTGATTGAAAACACTTCATTGAACCTCTGTTCTTCAGAGTGGTAGTCTTTAAGGGGTTGAATAATTATGTCAATGAAGAATTCACAAAAGAAACATTTACTACTGTATTACAAAATTAATTGATGTCATTGTAGTAGAGGAGCCTGCGTCCGTCCGCCCAAGGGGGAGGAACAGGGGACGGGGAACCCGCCCCGACTCCCGGATAAAGGAGGAGCCACCGCCGGCCGCCAGGGGGCGGACGGTCGAGCCGTCCACCGAAGCCCCAGGGCCACCGCAAGGCACCGCGAAGGAGAGTACTCCGGCTGGTTGAGGAACGAGCGGCAGCATGTCGGGGAACCGGATTTTTTTTTTTTCTCTCTCCCCTCTCTCTTTCCGGTCGCTCCGAGGGCTCCCGTCTCCGTTGTCTCATCTCGTCGCTGCATACCCCCCACCCCACCCCCCCCGAGGGAGGGGGAGGGAGCTTGCACAGTCGCGGGGGTACCCCCCGGCCTGTGAGGGGTGATGGGGGTATGTAGTAGAGTAGGCGGGGCGAGACCGTGATTCGAGTCCGGTGAGTAATTGTGAATTAGCGCCAGCTGTGCGCACACCGGGCTCGAATCACGTAGGAGATGGGAGCATAAAAGGAACGAGCGACCGGACCGTCGAAGAGAGAGGACCGGGCCCGAACTTATGTTATGTTTGTATTTATATTATGTTTTGTTCGCCGGCGGTCGTCCGTGAGGGGCCGCCGGCTGTTATATTAATTTATTAAATGTATGAAATGTTTGCCGGTTCCCGCCTCCTTCCTTACATTTTATTGAGATTTGTTACAGTCATTTTAGTTGCATATGGTTCTTTAAGAAGTCCTTGTTGGATTTCATTCTGAATACAATTACAAATGTACACTAAATTCCCTAAAACCATTTACAGCATTGAGGGTTGAATAATTTTGAACACAACTGTACATCCAAATCAGGTGAACGGTGTAGGTACAACTTTTACCAGAGTGATGGGAAGAGAAGAGTATGGAGAAGGAAAGGAACTGCTCATGATCCTAAGCATACCACCTCATCAGTGAAGCATGGTGGTGGTAGTGTCATGGCGTGGGCATGTATGGCTGCCAGTGGAACTGGTTCTCTTGTATTTATTCATGATGTGACTGCTGACAAAAGCAGCAGGATGAATTCTGTTCCTACACCATTCACCTGATTTGGATGTAAATACCCTAAAATTAAAGCTGACAGTCTGCAGTTAAAGCACATCTTGTTCGTTTCATTTGAATCCATTATGGTGGTGTATAGAGCCAAAAATGTTAGAATTGTGTCGTATTCATTATACATCAGAATCATCAGAATGTAAATGTAAATGTCTTGTGAACTTTGACTCTAGAGCAAAAAAAACACACTTCTGACAAGTTGCTGATGGCACCACAAGAACAGTCTCAAGCATTTCACTAGCATCTGTCTTTAGCTGTGAGAAACAATAAGACCATTTCACTCTTTTAAAGCTTTATAAATCATATCAAAAGAGCTTGTCAAAATTAAAAAAGGCAAACCAGATACTATCATAGTCAGGGTTTATTTGAATTAAAATTCTCTTTCAAGATCTCATTTCTTATTTAGCATTACCATGAGAGGCCACCCGAGTGTATTTTCAGTGGTACGGCAGATGTTACAGCTCTAATAGAAGCAGACACATTGAGAAGAACAGATCAAGACTCAATATGAATCTTGAAAGAATTCTAGGGCGTCCTGTTGACGATTAGTATAGATCTCCATTGCTCACACATACACAAATCTACTGTGTTATAAGCTAATTAGGCCATTTCAATGCCGATATTCCGTCTAGAAATACAGACGTAGACAAAGTGGGAGCTTAGCTTTTCAACAGGTCGTGAGACAACACAGTGGGAAAGAAATGAGGTTTAAAGTAATAAATGAATGATTCATGCTGTCTGACTGATGTATTTAGAGTTGAAGTTCTGGTTGCAGGAGCCCCCCGACCGACTGAGTTCATTTGAGTGCCTTGTTTTCTTGAAGTGTGGTAAAAATGCAGATCAAGACTTCACTGTTTGCGACCTCCAGGTACAAGAGCTGCAATTTGCTTCTTGATGGCTGTCATAATGCACTTTCAATTTGTCAAAAACAGTATGAGAGCTGACAGTCCTTATGTATTTTTTTTAGTTTAAGGAGTAGAATGTATAATTATAAAGATATTCAAGAGTAATAACTATAATAATGAATTATTTGTTGAAAATGTGTAAATAATATTTGGCACACATTATTTTAGGTTCCAATTCTGCTCGCACTGCGAGCAGATTGTCATTCAGAAGTTGCGGTCAAGGGTGGTTGTCTTCCTACGGGAACCAGCCACCATTTCGTCTGCTACCTGGGCTGTGACATCTGTGGCTACGGCCCCGATGACCACCCACGTTAGCAGCGTTAGTGATATGGGGAACTCTGTGAACTTAAACCCACCAGCCAAGTGCTCACGGGCCGATCGCACCCCGATTCGCTCTTCTGAACGTTCCCCAACCGGCGGTGGAATACCGTCTGGATTCTCACGCACACACTCGGAAACGATGTCGAGATGTCGCTCGCAGCATCGGAGGGAGACTGTCATCCGACTCTGACGAATCCGAGCTCCACCCCCAGCGGTCGAGTTCAGGAGGAACCAGAGATATGTCATCCATGCTAACCCGGGGATGCGTGGTTCCTGAGGTCGGAGCGCGGTGCAAACCGCGCCCACCCCGGGTGCCATGTTTTTCCCGGAGGTGCATGAGGAGCTGTGTAAAACTTGTAACGCTCCACTCACGGACCGTTCCAGTGAAACCAGCTCCGGCTCCCTTACTTCCCTCGTTGGTGGGGCAGGCGGCTACCTCCTGGGGGGAATTGGCCACGCCTACCGTCCAAAGCGTTTAGGACTTCGGCATCACTGGTGTTGAAGCCTTACACTGCCGCGGGCCAGGCTGCCTCCTCTCTCTACGCCATGGCCATCCTGTAGGTCCGCCAGGCCAGGGCGTGGAGAGAGCTCCACGAGGGTAAGGCCGACCCGGAGGAAACCTCCACCCTGTCAGCAACCTTCTCTCGAGAAGGGACACTGATGGGAAGACCCCATAGAGAACAACATCGGGCCCGAACCTTCACAGCCACGTTCTGATCGGTCGGTACGGGACGACTCCTGCCTCGTCACCATAGCCGGACCCTTTTCAGGGCTTGGCGCCCACTTACTCGCAGAGTTTTCTGTTCTCCCCGGGTGTACTTGCAGCCTATCGCACACTCCTCTGGACTGTGCACGGCGAACCGACCTCACACCCTGGCGAGGAGTGAGGTCGTACACATACGACAGCTGTCACCACTCTCAAACTGACTGTTCGTGCCATTGTCACGCCAGGCAGGTAAAAAGGTGGAGCCAACCTTCCCTCCGGGGACCCCCGCGACATGGTAAGCTCCGCCAGCCGACGAACCCCCCCGTGGGAATGATGAAGCAGACCGTCCCCTTGGTCACCCTGTCACAGTCCCTGGGAGCTCGAGAGCTGCCCACACTGTCTCGCTGGCTAATGAGGTCGGTCCGTCTTGGTTACTCGATCCAGTTTGCCAGAGACTCTACCAAGTTTTGGGGCATCATCTCTCCCTCTGTCAGAGGCAGGGACACCTCCGTACTTCGGGTAGAGGTCACCACCCTTCTGGCAAAACAGGCATCGAGTTCGTCCCTCAAAACCAAGATGTTCAGTGGGTCACGACCCACACTTCACCGTTCCCAAGAAAGACGGCGGGTTGCCCCCAAAGGTCTGCGTACCCTGAACAGAGCACGTTTACAATTCTGGGTTCTCACACAGAGGTGCGTGGTGACATGTATCAGGTGTCAGGATTTGTTTTCTGGCAATCGACCTGAAGGGCGCTTACTTTCATGTCTCGATCCACCTCGACACCGGCCGTTCCCATGGTTCGCGTGCGAGAGGCGGGCATATCAGTACAGAGTCCTCCCTTTCGGTCTGTCCCTGTCTCCACGGTCTTCACGAAGATCATGGAAACCGCCCTTTCTCCCTGAGGGGAGGAAGGCGAGCGTGTACTAAACTATCTCGCCGACTGGCCTATCTTGGCACACTCGTGAAATCTGTTATGTACACAAAGGGACCTGGTGCTCCAGCACCTAGATCGATTGGGACTCCAGGTCAACCAAGAGAGGGGCAAGCTCTCCCCAGTGCAGAGCATCCTCTTTCTCGGTATGGAACTCAACTCTGTCACCATGTCGGCGCACCTGTCCGCACTATGCGCCCACAGCGGCTAACACAACTTGCTCGACGCCTCCTCCGGTGGAGTCAACAGGTGACCCGTTCCCTGCGGGCCACACACACCCCGGGCAAACTGAACTAGTCAGCCGACGTGCTTTCACGCCAGTTTATGCCTCGTGGAAAGTGGCGACTCCACCCCCGCGCAGTCCAGCTCATTTGGAGGCTGTTCGGGTAGGCCCAGGTAAACCTGTTCGCCTCCCGTAACACCACCATTTGCCCGCTTGGTATTCCATGCTCTCGGCACGGATATCCTGGCGCACAGCTGACCGCGGGATGGGCGGAAGCACACCTTCCTCCCCCAGGAGCCTCCTTGCACAGACACTGTGCAAGGTCAGGGAGCAGTAGCACCAAGTATTATTGGTTACACCACACCGGTCTAACCGCACATGGCTTCAGATCTGATGCTCTGGACAGCGACTCCCCCTGAACCATTCCCCTGACAGAGGACCTGCTCTATCAGGGGAGGGACACGTTCTGGCATCCCAGATCAGACCTCTGGAACACCCATGTCTGGTCTCTAGACGGGACGAGAAGATCCTGAGATGGCTACTCCCCCTCTATGGCAGAGACCATCACCCAGGCTAGGGCCCCATCTACTAGGCGGTTACTATCCGCCTCATCTCTGCTCCATACCCTCTTGGGACCCTAAATGGTCCTGGGGAGCCTCAGTGCCCCCCAAGCGCCCCTCGGAGGTTCCTCTCTTCCTTACAGAGTAAGACGGCCCTCCCGACGGCGCTCACTTCCTTCAAGAGGGTAGGGGACCACCGAGCATCCTCCGTGTCCCTGGATTACCTTAAATTCGGCCCTGGAAACTCTCACGTTATCTTGAGACCCAGGCCCGGATGCGTGCCCAAGAAGTTCCCACTACTCCCTCCGGGGCCAAGTGGTGAACTTGCAGACGCTCCTCATAGGGGAGGAAGACCCAACCCGATCACCGCACTGGGTCGTGAACGCCGTTAGGACGGCATTCCGATCTCAGAATCTCCCATGCCCATTGGCAGTGAGGGCTCACTCCACATGGAGTTTAGCCACCTCCTGGGCACTGGCAGAAGCGCCTCTCTAGCAGACATCTGTAGAGCTGCGGGTTGGGCTACGCCCAAACACCTTCGCAAGGGTTAACAACCTTCGCGTAAACCCGGTGTCAGCCCACGTCCTGCGTGGCGACATGTAGGACTGGCATCCGGGGGGGCGTATGCCTGCGACAGCACCTTTCCACCCTCTAACAGGTTGGGTCAATGTGCGATCTACCTTTTCTTCTTACCCAAACACATGGCTAAGAAACTGGTGCCTCACCAACCTTCCTTCTTACCCAGACAGTGGTTAAGAATAGGCATTCCATCCATCACCAAGCAAGCACCCCCTGGGGGGCTGGCTGGGCAGAGCAGCCTTCCCCCTTAGGCCGGGATACCATGTGAGCTATCACAGATAGCTCTAACCGGACCTAATGCTACCGGACGTCTGTAACACCCCCTCCGTGGGCTGTTCCGTCTGATGTATCCTCATGAGAATGGTTCCCACTCCTGGTAACCCATGAGCTTCCCCAGGTGGACCTCCACCTCGCGGTTAACTACCCAGTCCGCACGTTCCATGCGTTCTCCACCAAGGACGAGACCATACCTATATCCACCATATTCCTCCCCACGGGTAGGAGGTGGCCTCTGCAGCGCGTCTCTGATTAAGAGTTGCGCTCACCCGGTGTAAACTCGAGCCGGACGGCCTCTCGCCTGTAGAGAGCTAAGGCCCTGTCCGTGAAAGATTACCGGTCAGGTACCCATCTTTCCCCAAGAAAGCTCTGGAAACCCCCGACCACCACACTGGATGGTTACAGTTTCGCGAAAGCATCGAGCTGACACGCCCAGGCTTGTTACCGTCGCTTCGCTAAAGATTGTGACTTGATACAGCGTTGTGGCGTTTTCCATAGGCAACCCCATCTGTCGTTCTCGACACAACGTCGAGAGACCGACAGAAAGGGAACGTCTTGGTTACGTATGTAACCTCAGTTCCCTGATGGAGGGAACGAGACGTTGTGTCCCTTATGCCACAAACACGTATCGTATTCTGCTGCAGTCGTGAGAGGCTCTCAGGCTCTTCAGAACAAGAGGTAAATGAATGCTGCACGCCGGCTTCCTTTTATACCGGACATCCGGGGGCGGAGCCCGGCATGCAAATTTCATTCGCCAAATTTCATTGGCCTTTTCTATAGTAGTCAGAGTTGATTGGTTCTCAAGAGCGAACCCCATCTGTCGTTCTCGACACAACGTCTCGTTCCCTCCATCAGGGAAGTGAGGTTATATACGTAACCAAGACGTTTTGTACATACTCGTGAGATCACATAATCCTGTTGGCCTATCTATAAATTATTGACTTGAGTCTTTTCTCTAGAAGTTTTTAAGAAATATTGGTGAATATGGTTATATACATGTTATAAAAAATAAAAACAATTATTTTACTATTATTTCTTCCAAGCCTGTATGATGTTCTCTCATTCATAAATTAAAAAAGGGATTTTTTTTAATATATGTCTGCTTTTTTTCTTAAATTATAAGAGAATGTGGACCAAGGTTATCAAACACCATAAAAGTAGCCCCAGTACATTTACTTTCATAATAAGAGAGTGCCCAAAGTATTATTCAAGTCGTCCCACAAAATAAGCTTTTTGTTTCCATTGAAGAAAGTCATACAGAGTCACATCAGGGTGAACAAATGGTGACAGATTTGACTTTAAGAGGTGAACTGTTCCTTTAAGGGAAGGGGTAGAGGAGCATAAACTGATTTACTGAAGTATGTTAGACGGAAAGATAGAGAGTAAGAACAGAAAGTGAACGTTGTCCTATGTGTGGGCTGTTCTTCAAGTGTCCGTTTAGCCATGAGATTTTCATCTGACTGCTCTCCTCGAACAAGACAGAGTGGGAGAGAGAGAGAGAGATATTGATTTATAGCCTCCCACAATGCATCTCTCTCATTCATCACTGTGTTCATGTGCACTGAGCCATCTAGCCATGACTGGAAGTCCAGACATAACCACCACAACAAATACAACTATGGATTAGCACACGGCACAATGCCTACTTAGAGTGACCCCAAAATATACTTTGATGATTCATTTTTTAAAAGTTGTTAATTAAATAGCGTTATAATCAGTATCATCATCCTTATTATTATTATTATCAGTATTATTCTGAATACTGCACTCTAAAAAGTTTAACTGTGATTATATTTGAAACAATTTACACACAAAAAAATCAATGAAATATACTGTTTAAATTGAGTAAAAGTAACAAAAGAAACATATATTTCTGTTACATTTATTAATATTAAGTGTATACTTAAAATATGAATTGTTCTTTTCATGAAATAAACTTAAATGTCAATTTTAAATTGTTGGATATTTCATCCATTTTAACAACATATTTTTTATGTCACAACAGAATTTAAATTTTTGGGGTGAACTGTCTCTTTAAAATGACATTCAGGCAATTTGCACTTTCACCGGAAAGACTGACAGTCACAGTATTCCTAAGATACGTGTAAGATCCGGATCTGCCTGGAGTCATTATTAAGGCCATGGCTCATAGACTACATTCACTCAAGAGCCCTCTCATCCTTATCAGCCACTAATTTTATTTGCTTGCTAATTTATTTCCATTAGTGTTGTTGTACTGGTCATAATCACACGTTAATGGCTGCGATGTTAACCCTTGTTAGCAAAACTGATAAAGGCCAAACTGTTGGTGTCCACATACATTCCGTTTGTCCTTTAATGCTGTCATGTTCTTGATATTCACCTCTATCTGCATGCCTTTAAAATGAAGTATGTATTGTCTTGTAAAGCAAAAACAAAGTAGCACCTGCCTGCAGGCAAGAAGATGATTGATCACAATGGAAAATTACTGGTGTGACGATTAGCACAGGACATCCCTATAGGAAAGGATTCTCAATAATTGAAATGTTGTATTTTACCTACATCAATTTTACGGAAGAAGGATTTATCATTCTGTCAAGTTTTAATGACCTCATTCAAAGGGCTGTATGACTTTATTACAGTTTTACTGCAGCAGATTTTAAAAACAATTTGTTGATTATTGATGTGTTTTAGAGTATCTCCAGATCTGGCTGTCGTGGGCGCGACTAAAGATGCATGAGAACAGATGCTGAGATAACACATAGGAGGTATGTAAGAAAAGGAATCGACAGGTCATCAAGTACAAATGTGTGGTGTCAAAGCTGGTGTTTCTTTTACCTTACCAGAAGTGTTGAAAGAAGAGAGACAATAAATTAATATTTGGTCATTTTTAAGGTCCTTCTATGGTTAATTGAGTGTCCAACAACAAACGGTATTAAAACACTTACATTTACTGATAATAGACAATTATTATTAACTTACTTCTTGAGTGTCTATCAAATGATTCGTTTGGTGATTCATCTGTCTAATCCACTCCTTTTGTCAGCATACTCTGATCTGATTGGTCTACCGCGTACAGTGTTGCAAGTGGAACGTAGGCGGGCATTACACTGAGTGACGCAAATCTGAGACTGAAATAAGTAAAACAGACTACTCGTTCGCATGATTCCGAGTCAACTCTTTTTTCAATTCATAGAAAGCTAAGAACGAACTCGAGTCCTCGTCGAGACTGGTCATTTGAGGCATCCTTGGCCGAACGAATTTGGATGGATGTGCCGCAGGGACTTCGAGGCGGATTCTGTTACGCACGAGGCGGCATTCCTCGCATCATTGATATCGAGAACACATCCGGGTACATTCATGCATTGTGTGTTCTTGTGTTATTGTGTATTGGAACCAGATTTTGATGATTATTGATGAAGTAGAGCGAAAACACAAGGACACAAGACCTTTGAGAAACGGCCAATAACTTTGTTACTCGTTCACTTTCGGCTTTACATTTTGACAGACTGGTAACATTCACAAACAACAACATTACACACAGTATGAAATGTAATTTTAAGGAGATTGTAATAGTTACTCGCTAATATGTGAATTTGCTCCAAAATATCACTTCACTTGAGATTCAACTAAAAATGAAAGTCTTTCTTAAATGCTTTCACAAAATGCAATAAACAGACGGTGATATATGGTTAAAATCAGAGACTCTCCCATCAAAATCCGACAATTAGTTGTCACGGTGGTATTTTACTGCCAGATGCATCTCAACCACACCTTAACATGTGTATAGAGGAACAAAATTGTCTACAAGTTTTTTTACGTTTCTGCAACACCTAATGGAATTGAGACAACAATGATGCTGAATGCGTCTCTCAAATATTTAGTTTGTTCCAACGTCACCCACCTTTTCCTTACATATCAAATCAAAAACTGTGATTTAAATTATTACTGATGCTTTCACTTTATACTAAAGTAGAATGTCAGAAAACTTTCCTCCATATGACTTGGAGGCAGTAAAATATTTCTGAAGATGCCTTACATCTCTGACACTGTAGGTCGGCCAAAGGAACATCGTGCCTTATTACACAACATTACAAGATAAAAGGAACCTGATAGAAGCAACTTAACCCATCATCCCAGGGACTGCTGGTGGAGAAAAATAGCACAGTTACCAATAAATCCCAAGATATCAATGGTGCTGCCGCCTTGGAGAAAATTTACAACCCTGACCATCAGTTGAAGGGCATCACATGAAATAATTTCATCCACAACAACACAAACCTGCATTATCTTTCATGTGGCCCTTCGGGAACTTGTGTAAATGGTGTATCCGGAGAGACTGGAAATGAGATGCCTGCACAGCATCTGCTGAGGTTTCGATGGTCATCTCTCACCAGCACTGTGGATCCATTACGTCTCTGGTCTGGGGTCGTCGGGAGGGAGCATCCCAACATTTTCATAGCTCTCTTTCTCTCTCTCTCTCTCTCTCTCTCTCTCTCTCTCTCCGTACGGCCACATCAGGACCTCATGCTGCTCATCAGCATTTTCACCGCATATTACAGATGTGCATTCTGTCTGGATGTGACCCCGCCGCGTAGCAACCGCACTTCCCTGCCTTCATTTTCTCGGATGTACACACACACACACATATGCATGCTGACCTCGCTGTGGTCTCATCAAAGTGTGGAATCAGCCTCAATTTAGCTCTCTGACCGGGATTCATTCTCGCCACCCATGACTGCCTCTGCGCTTATCTTCCCCCAAGAAATAACTAGGTCTCCTGTCATTTTATTAAATACCCCAGTAGCCTACTGTTCGTTTTCTCAACATCCCCACATACCATCGGACATGGGGATGGTAACAATAGTTTCAGGAAATTAAAGGGATAGTTCAACTAAAAGTGAAAATTGGTTATAAGCTAAAGATAAAAGATAAAAAATTGATTTCACGAGATTTGATGAGAGTTCTACTGTTTCTTTTTGTATCATTTAGATCTCTTCATAATCTCATCTTCTTAAAGACATTTGTAAGACTTCTGGCTCTGTTCCATCTAACTGACCTTTTGAAGAAATAACTCTCAACTGTGATTTTCTATAAGCTGGTCCAATTCATTGACGCCCAGGGCTGGCCCAAGCCTTTACAGGGCCCTACATAGAATTTTATTCGGGGGTCCCCCTGTACCCCCAATACAATAAATTGTCAATGTTTGACGTCAGGAAATGCTGACCTATAGGGCATGAGGCTACATGTGAGCACATTTTTGGGACAGACTTGAGGTCCTCACGCCGGAAAGAGGAAGCAGTGCTTTCTACTGGCTCTTGCGGTACTTTGATGTCATACACTAATCAGTCCACGCAGCACTGCATAAAGTCGAACATACTGCTGTCCCATTGTTGTTGAATTAGATTTCAGAGCTTAATTGAGGCTTATAATTTATATTTCACTCTGTACTCGTACATAAACAGGTTGTAGGGCTCCAAATGCGCAAAATATTTTCTCTTGATATATGGTGACTTTGATTTAGAGAATGTAGAGATTCATAAGATGTTTTTTCTTACATTCAATGGAACAAAATGACAACATGAATACATCTTTACAGGTCAGCAGTTCCTTTAAGCCAAATCTAACATATACATTTCATGATTTTGTGCATTGTCACTTTAACCATGGAAAACAATTGTAGATCATTTGAAGGAGCTAGAAAAAAAAAACCTGTTTGATCAATAATTGTTTTTCCCACATTAATGTTTTGTAATGTACTGCATGTCATTTCCTGTTCAGCTTTCTGGACGAACATCTAAGGAGATCTATGGTGGTAAAATCCAAAAGATTTGTTGATCTGTGCTGGAAGAAACATAAAAATAAATGGCATTTGGTCATTTTCATGTGCAGTTACCGCCGGGATTTGAATCTACGGTATTTAGTTTGATTGTTAATTCTGTTTGTTATAATAAGCATTTGTAATATCGATTTCCATGCAAACATGCTACAAATGAGAATTGAACAAAATTTCATTGCAATGTTGCAAGCATCTGATGTATCTCAGTGCAGACATACAGGCACCAGCAATCCCATCCTCTCCAAAAGGCCAGGTGCAATACCAATCCCATCAGAATTATTTATAAAGGATGCAGCAATCTCATCAAGTTATTTCAAATGGTGTAATCAAATTAGAAATGATGATAAAATATAAAACTGTTGAATTATAGTATTTAATTATAAGAATAAAAAACTGATTTCCATGGTAAAAGCGGTTTCTCTTTGTAAAGTTTCTTTTCATTGGGAGAATGTACACGTTAATTCACTAAAGTTTTCACATATGACCTCTCACGGTATGACTGTTCTGAAATATGTATATGTTATTATTAATAAATCAGATTCTCTATGAAAAAAAATAATATTTTGTAACTGGAATGCTGGATTGCATGAGAAACATAACACACACCTTCAAGCAACAGTTTCAAAGATTAGTCCAAAGTTATTGTGACAAAATATAAATCCATAATTTTCACTAATTATGCATTTGTCTTAATGAGTGAGGCATACTTTACTAAACATTATGTAAAGTAATGCTTTTTTTTAACTCTCCTTTCTTTAGTGCAGTTTTTATTTACAACTCTGCATCCTACTTGCTATCTCAATTAAAATGTAGAAATGATAAAGAAAGTCATAAGGCTTGTGAAACGTTTGTTGGTATGGATGATATATTAAATCTTCTTTTCTAACCTTTAGTACTACCTAAACAGTGTCAAATCAGGCATGAGAAATAAAAGAAGGGAAGACGTGCCACCAGCTATCAAAAAAAGCAAATCGCGTTTGATATGGGAAGTGAAACCGGGGTCGAGCGAGTTTACACATCCCACTCCGTGATCCATGTCATCTATCTGATATTTCAAGCAGCACAGCAGTAGAATATGGATTCACTTCAGTGCCTCTGTGATTGCCTCTGTGATTTCCACTGTGGCGGCACCCTACTCCTCTCCCAGAATTCATTGCACTCGGTTTAGCTTCCTTGCCTCTCGCTGTTTCTTGTCCTTCATGTTCAATTTGCTTTGGCCTGCTAATGAAGTCAAGCTTGCTCCCAGGCAACTGTGCGCCTCAAAACACTCATGCCACGCTGTTTTGGATTCAGATGGCTAGCAAACACTTCATGCAATGATAAATCGAAGGCTTAATGAGGACATCTTATTTAGACTGTAAATATGTGTGTGGATGTTCGCTATACAGTACTGAATCAACACTGATTATGCCGAGGAAACTATATGACAACAGAATTTAAATGTATTGGGGCTGGTGTTTGCAATTATGTCTGATCTGTAAGGCCAAGTTGATAAAGAAGAATGAAAAGATTGGTATGTGACCTTTAATACTGCATCAACAGGTGTCACATAGGCTGGATCTGACCTTTAGCCTATTGTGTGACCACCATCATGCTTATTTATATTAATTATAACCAGTTTTCTATTTCTATTCAAATATATTTTTATAGCACTTTTCAAAATTTTACACTGTTGCGAAAACGCTTTACAGTAAGTACCAGTAAGTGTCAAGTTTCTGCACAAAATTTACTTGTGTTGTTTTTCTCTGTGTACCAGATGTAGGCCTACATTTTTGTACGATTTACAACATACAAATTCATGCGAATTAGCCATCTCATAAAATTGTTCCTGTGAGACCAGGTTGCCAAATACATATTATTAGAAAACATGAAATATTACTATGGATTGTAGATCAACACATGTTTATTTATATATTCGTAGAGAAAGGTGTGTGTATTTATATTTTAAAGATGTATTTTAGTGAAACTACTACTATAAAAAAACATCACTATGATTGTACTTGCAATTACAGATGTAAGGGTGCAGTTACTAGGAGGAGAGCAGGTCCACTTGCAAAAAATGAGTTAAATAAAGTAAACAAAACAAAGACCATAACTCAGTTAATGGCCCAAAAACAGGTAACATGGCAAAACAATGACCGACAGGTGACATGTGAAACAAATGGACTTATATAGACAGATTTAATGAGGATAACAAGCAGACAAGAAACACCCGGGTAGACAACACAAAGGACCAATAGAAAACAGAATTACAAAGGGCAACACGATATGACAAAGTCCACAATACAAAGAGGAAACACAGAGTGGATCGTGACAACAGTAAAAATGAAACATTTGTTTTAGGTAAATTTTGTCTTTACTGTTTAATTTGGCATAAATTCAAAGAGAGAGATAAATTCAATTGCTATGCGGATAATAATGGTTATTGACTATATTAAATCGACTGCTTTTTTTATATGCGGCAGTCTGACTAGATTTTTTGTCCAATTGACTTCTATTCATGTGCATGTGAATGCGATAGATTAAAAACACATGCGCATGTGAAATCTCACTAGTTTCAAGTTCTGTGAATTTCTATAACCTGAAGACGTGTGACCAATAGAAGATCCATACTGTTCCCTTAAAAAATGTATCTTCTCACATTTTAATCACATCCCTAATACACACCCTTTAATTTAGTGTTAGTATTTTGTCTGTACTGTACTTAAAAAGATTAAGGCTCTTAAAGAATGGAATATTTAATGTAACCCAATCTAAATGTAATCCAAAAGTAGACAGAATTTGATACGAAAATGTGTCATCTAATAGATTACATAACTGACTTTAAATTTTGTTAGTTATCTACTCAGTTATCTACTAACATTCTAGAAAGCCAAGACTAGTCAGAACTCATTGGGCACGATGACGTCATTATTGTCAGTGACATTTTCAGTGTTATTCAATGGCAGATATAATGTGAAGACATGGGAAAAGTTTTAAACAAATAAAAAGAGAAACTGTTTTCATCGGGTATTTTTCAGTTTAGATGGGTTAACCATGAAGCGCTTCTTAATAATGTTATGTAACATACTGCTGTGTGTACATTTTGAAAGAAACTTACCATTGTTATTTTTTGCCAGCCTTGAAAGATGAAACATTCACACACACATTCAGACTAATGTGACTCGTCATTAAAGTCACTTAATCTTAAACCTCAAGGGAAACAACATTATGGCAATGATGCTGAATGATGTGCCTGCTTTGAAATGAAACTCACCTTATACACAGCCAGTTTCACACTTTTTCCAGTCATTTATAATGTACAGTATATTTCAGCTTATTCGGTATATATCAGAATTCAGGCTGTATCCTTCACTCCCATATTTTTTGTTGAGAGAAGCTGCTTCTTAATTCGCTCACTCGTTCGCTCATTCACTACTCCCTATGTAGTTTATGCTAAAGTGTCCACTATAAGAGGAAGAAGTGAATGAAAATGAGTGAACGATTTTGGACACTGACGTAATATATCCTGCGTCTGAAAGTACAGTCATGGACATTAGTCCTAGTACTTATATTACACCCTCGTAAGTTTATAGATTGTTTTGTAAAAATGGTAACGTTTATTTTACACTTTATTTGCCATGTTTATTGTATTCAATATAATACAGAGAACAAAACAACTGTTTGTCACATTTATTAACCATAATGTTTATTTATTATGTTTAATAGCATTATTTCATATATTTAAAATAAAAAGTCTATAACATTAATTGAATCTGTTTATTTAAAAAAAGTAATATAATAACTTTTAATAAACACAGTGCATAAACGTACATTATTGGCAGTGACGGTCACTCTACTACAGCTTATTTTAATCAGACGGTTTATTTACGTTGTACGGTAATTGACCGATGTACTGTACATAAGATGTACACCCAAAACCATAGTACGTTGAGGGTAAAAATTGTTGAACGAATGTAAGGAATGAGTTGTTCACTCAGAATTCAGACAACACCAAAAACGGCAGAGACCCAATATAGTGCACCATAGATAGGGAGCGAATTCAGACACATCTAGGGTCCAAACATACATCCATTTTATTGTACACTTATAAGCATTTGTTGGCCCATATGTAAATATTAAATCCTTAATTTTTTTGATAATTTTTAATTCACATCAACAGTGCTTGTACTCAGTAGCAAATTAACACGCAAAGTCGTATAGGATATATTGTTTCCCAAGCTTTCCTTTGTTTATTCCACAGTTTACATCAGTAGTCAACCTGAAGAGAGGTCATAATCTCACCACAGAGGAACCCGCAGAGCTCCTGAGGAGATTTTTAGGTAAGCGCAACTCCCCTGCTGCCTGCTGAAGTACATCATGTCTCAGTACAAACTCAAATTGGTTTTCTCCTTCTTTAAAAAAGCTGTCGCCAAATACACAGTGTCAAATATTACGCATGAGCATGATTAAACAGAAGATATATGAAGAGTTTAATTCCAAAATTAGATATTGCACATTACAATTAATATCAATCAAACTGCAGTTATTTTCTTTATTTGAGCCATAATTACTAAAAAAATGCATCTAAGTAACACAATAAAAACATGATAACTTCTAAGAAAAAATCTAAGATGTTTTCATGTAGAAAGTAACCTATAGGTGAGCCGCTACCTGTGTGAGCACATGTTGGATGAAGGCATATAGCTCAAAGCCTGGCTCCGAGTGGTGTCTGCGTACCTGTGTCACTGTCTGTTGAAGCTCAGACGCTGTAGACTTGACCTTCTCTCTCTTTCTGCTTAACCTAATCAATTATGGTTCAGAACAGAAGCCAAGAATGTGTAAGAGATTGGGGGGAGGAGAGGGGGAGCCGTGTACAACCTTGTCAGAGCCCTGAGGAGACTGTGAATAATTCCCTTTGAGCACCATAAAGAAACCCACTGTACAGTGTAAGACAGAGATAGAACAAGCAAACGAACGTATGTGATAGCATGGCTTTCATCTGGAGGCCAGAGGAAAAATGCATTACTCCATCATTAAGAGCTAGATTTCTACATTTTCCGAACATAATGTTATTGACGTTTGCTCATAGCTTGTTAGGACCAAGCGATGGCTTTTTGGGTGAGGTTTGGGGCATTAAGACTGAATGCTTTTTATCGACTGGTCTTTACCACTTCATTTGCCTGGGGACTTTTGTCACTGATAAATCCATTCAGGGTGTAATTATGTTCTATAATTAAGTCAGGCCAGGACTATCGGCATAAATTAAAATATCATCATTACAATATTGGCAGATTGGGGCTTAACTTGATAGAAATTATGCCACAGCGTTCTGCTATGCAGACTAAAATCAAGAAACTTTGATGTTTAAGTTTGAGGATGTTATACGTACTGAATACAGACGTGAAAGAAATCATTATATATTATCAAGATATATTATAGAGTGGGGGAATTTGTTCATTGGTATTCAACTCCTTAAGTCTGGTGATTTTGATTGTTTTACATCTCTATCATATTTCAGGAGATCTGATTTAGTTGTGTTTCATTTTATATCGAATAATTCTCAGATGTTTTTCCTGAAATTTCTGAGAAGAAATAAGAATATAAACTACATATAAATGCAGTTATAGTCTGGAGTATACCTTAAGGGGTTGTTTCCCATACAGGCCTAAGACTAGTCCTAGACTAAAATAAATGTAAACGCTGTCTAAACTGTAAAGAACTTGCAGTGACAAATTTTTTATTACATAATTGGCATTTTTTTGTTTCAAAATACACACATATAATATAATTGTACGTTTGTAAAAACTTATGTCGCAATTGAAGAACCTATGTCCTAATTAAACTAAGGGCCTAAGTCCGGTGGCATAAAGCACCTTCAGTGTAATTTTCCCTTAAAGGCAGGATGTCCGATTTCTCAAAGCTCTCAAATCACCAAAACAGACACACCCCTACCCCATCTGTCGCTTTCGTGAGCGCGCGGCTTGACTAATGTCCATCCTGGGTACTGTGCACCTTACTGCTGATTGGCTACAAGGTTGTTTTGGTACTCGGCCTGACTTTGTCTAAACGAGCGTAATTCATAAATCGGACACAGTTAACCGTGCCCTTAAATATACTTTAAGTTTTAAGTTATTTTCCTATTGTCTTTGGTAAAAAACTTAAGGTGCTTTATGCAACCAGGCCCTAGTCTTCTCTTAAGATAACCCATGTCCGGGAAACCGCCCATAACAGTTATAGAGAACGTAAATACATTAAAGAGTAAATCGTTTGTGATTTTTAAGGTCCTACTTTGGTTGATGGAGTGCCCAACAACAACCACGTAAATGGAGTAAAAACACTTCCATTTTCTAATAATAGCCAGTTATTATTAAGATTGTCTCTCAAATGATTCGTTGGGCGATTCATTGGTCTAATCCCCTTGTATCTGTCAGCCTACTCTGATCTGATTGGTTAGATGGTCTACACTGATGTGTACAGTGGAATGTTGGTTACACCGAGTGACGCAAATCTGTCACGGAACTGAAATTAGAACAACACACAACTCGTTTGCGTGATTCAGAGCCAACATCTTTTTTCCCAAGCCAAAAACTTTGGTGTTCGTTATCTTTTGGCAGACGGCTTTATCCACACAAAAAATAACATTACACACTGCTTGAAATGTAATTTTAAGGACATTTTAATAGTTACTCTTTATGAGTATTGAGATGTGAAATTGATGTAGTTTGTATTTGTGATAATCTGGAATGAGGTTACTTTGATAACAAATATGTTCAGAAGGCAACCTTCAGTAAAACTAAGTAAGACTAAAAAGTAAGACTTTATATTGCAGACTTTTGTCAGATTTCTGGGTGTTTTTTTTCCAAGAAAAATCTTTAAGACATGAAGTTTAGCCCCCCCACAATTTTGTATTATTTACGCTCATATTTCCCGAAATTTTTCCATACAATGGAAATTGATCGGGTCCAATGATGTTTTGTTGCCAATGTATTTTAAACTATCTAAGTATAAGTCAGATAAGTCATCCAGGCTTGGAATGACATGAGAGTGAGTAAATGATGACAGCACTTTCAATCTGATCCCTATAGGAGACAAAAAGTAGATAACCGAACATATCGTCTGTGATTTTTCTTGTGAGTCCTATCAATTCAAAATATGAATAAAGTATTCAGAATGCCTTCGCGGACCACTTTGATCTCTGTAACGATCTAATAAAGAAGAATTATTTATTATGTATAAATTGGACATCGCCACTTAGTAGCCTGCAGTGTTGCTATGTGCTTTAACATCATTTGTTGTTGCTATTATTTATTGTTTTTGCCCATAATATCGTTTTTAGAACAGTTCATAATACATATTTTTCTTCAAATAAATATATATTTCCATCTGTGCCTGCTGTTCAGATAAACACATACATACACAAGCACGAAAGCGCAGAGCATGTGCATGCTCGCACATTGCGCTGTCTCAGTTCTGCAATAATGTCTGCGAAGAGTTCCAGCTCAGGAGAGATTGATTAATATTGCTCATAAATCCACAAAGTGCTGAGTGCAGATCCACACAAGTGTGCTGCCAGAAACTTGCGCCTTCCACGCTCATCATTGAGACGTGTGTTTGGAGGAACTTAATGAATATGTCATTAGGAGAAGGCCGTGATTGATGCCGCTGTAACAAACACACTGGCATGCGTTGCTTTTACAGTTTGCTTTGCTGAGTCTATCCTTGTTCTCTCCAGCGCTGATTCCGCCATCACACAATCTTGGCTGGTTCAAAAATGATTTGTAGTATGCAAATTAGGAAATTCCCATCATGCTTTTTCAAGTGAATATTACGAAATGCGTGGAAAGAGTACATTTAGAATTTGTCTCTAAATGATTTTTAGAAGTGTTTTTTATTATCAATTTCTTTTTTTCTGTTCTTTTTTACCAGGGTTGAGTTTTCAGTAAATCATGAGGTGTGACCATTGTGGATATACCAAAGAATGTCCTAGTATTGTGTGTGTATAGTCATAGGACCTTATCCGCTGATGTTGTAAACACATCAAGCACATCATCACTATTCATTCTGTCTTGTTGAAGAGATTCATGTCTCCTAATGAAGGTGAAGTATTTCGTGTTTTCGGCGAGCCGCAGCTGTACAAGCAGCCTCTAGATAAACATGTTCTCTGACTACTCAGGGTTTCCATTAGGAATCTTGAATCCATGAAGTTCTCATCAGTCTTTATTAGTTCTGGTGGCTGATTTCTCCCTGAGACTTTAAAGAGAAGTCTGTTGATGTTCTTACATGGTTGATGTCATCAGCCGGGACGGAGGATTAATCAAACTGCAAACATTTGGAGTTCTCTGTGAGCATATCGGATTAGCCTTACCAACGCAAACATTCTCGCGTAATGCCATTTTTTCTGTTCAAATAAATCTCTCGTTAATTCAGTGATTCGACTAAAAAGCCTACTTCCCAATCTCTCGCAGAAAAAAAAACCTTGAACGACAACAGAAAGTCTTTTGGAAAGCAAGTTTATATCTTCTAATCAGAACAAGAGCGCTTTAATTGTTTGTGCGAAACAACTCCTGAGGTGATTTTACATCGCTTTACTTTCCTAAGTGTTTTTTCTTTGGCAACAATAAACGTGACAGAGTGTCGTAGAACGTGTCTAAATGTAAATTCCCACTTTTTCTTCTCCAGGCAAACACAATGCAGAGAAGTAATAAGCAGTTATTTAGATGTGCAAAGGAGCTAACTGCCGTAATCATGCTAGACTTTTGCCATGCCGAAATTTCCAGAGAAGCTGCGTATATGGAACTATGGGATTGTGATGATGCTATTATCCCTTTTTTTCCATCTTGGATTTTGAAAATGTCACACCGTCAGGCCCGGAACTAGGCTTGATATTTTTGGGGGGCCTAAGAAAAATCTAGCCCTGGCCCCACAAAACATGATGTATCGGTCTTTGATTGGTCACACAACTTCAAGTGATACAAATTTCCAGTTCAGAGTTCACCAAATGTAAACTTCGGCGCATATTTGAATGGAAATCTTCTCATTTGAATAAATCTAAGTCAATGGGATGAGAAATGTGCGACTGCAATTTTTTTACATTTTGATAGAATCTCCCCAAAAAGACATATCCTTTTGCAAAACTCTTCATGCTTGCAGCCTGCCTACCTGCAATGCCCTCATATGGAGCTTTCTAGAACTTGAAACACAGCCAGACCATAGAATGTTCTTGCATGGCCGTTTAATTGGGCTTTTGAATAACAAGGCAACATTCGAGAGGTGGGCGCTTGCAGTTACCCTCTCATTAAAAATCATTTACATTCACTTAGCTGTGCATTTAGCAAGATGCATTTTCCTTTCATACTCCATTGACTCCGAAAGCCATTATAGGAAAAAATAAATGCTCAATGTTTCTCAGCTTTGTGTCGCAATTTGAAACCGACAGTCATGTGCAGTACAGAAACGCACACGTTGCACATTCGAACTACTGACCCAGTTTGTCGATAAGAGTTAAAAGTAGGGGGCAACTCACCGGCAAGTTTCCTTTTGTATCTGCAGAAACATAATATAATGAAGCATCTCTGTGATGTTTTTAGTACACATTAGGGAATCACATGTCATGTTTTGTGTCATTGTAAAGTACTTTTAGATTTAAGGAATCATCTATATGTAATCATTGAATGTGGGAAAATAAAAGTTTGCTTGGCTAGAAAATAAAGGTCAGAATTTGGATTTTGAATTAATAAACAGCATTTGCTTATATATCTATCCGTATGTATTGGTTTGTGTCATGGTTCTGCCTAACCAAAACAGAATTTCCTGTTTTATGTGGGAAGAGACGTTTTGGCCTTGCGGCTTTCCATACTCTTCCTGAGTCTCGTCTGTGTTCCCACCCTTTCGTCTCGTTAGCTTTCCCTTAGTGTTTGATCTATGTCACCTGGTCCCTATTAATTATCCTGTGTTTGTTTCCCTTTAAATCATCCTAGTATTCATTGTCCTGTTCTCGTTTGTTGTACTTCGTGTTCCTTGTACGTTGTATATTCCTCGTGTTCCTCCCACCTTCTATATTCCTCGTGTTCCTCCCACCTTGTAGATTCCTCGTGTTCCTCGCGATTACCTTGTTTTGTTGTGGACGTTGTGTCGTGCTTTAGTTTAGTTTTTGCACCCTCGTGGGAAGTCTTTTGTTTTTGAGTATCTTTTTATCGTGTCCTGTTTTCCCCCATCGTGGGTTTTTGTTCATTTATTAAATTATTCTCTTTGTTACCCCGTACTGCGGCCTGCACTTGGGTTCTTCTGTGCAAACCATAACAGAACGAACAAGCCATAACAGAACCCAGTGGCAGCATGAACACCGGCCGGTCTAGCCTGGCCTCTCGCCTCTCCAGCCTTCGCCAGGAATCTGAGATTGTGGACGTGTATTTGGAGAGATCCCTTGACATTGTGGAACAAGGCGTCTTCGGAGAGGAGGAGCTGGCGGTGCTGTTCAACACCGGTCACTCTCTCGCTCGGAGATGAGGCCGTTGGACTTCGACGCCGTGTGGCTAACTGCCGCAGCTCGTTCAAAGTCTGCGACCTTATCAAGCACCTATTACTCATCTCCACTGGTCGCTATACCCGAGAGTGGTCCTCTAAAGATCGGGGTTGTGGGCATCGCCACACGCCCCTCCTCAACCTCTGCAGTCTCTCCACAATCGCCCAGTCTCACTGGCAAGCGGGGGAGACGAGAATCCTGGGGGTCCTCGTACGAGGCTTTCTTCCCGATCCGCCCATCTCATTCTCGTCGTCCCTCAAGCTGGCCAGCAGGCGGGTGGTTCGGCTGAAGAATAAGAGGCAACGGAGGGCAGCTCGGAGTCCGGTGGTCTACAGGCCGGTGCGGCCGGCGTCCAGTCCGGTGCGGCCGGCATCCAGTCCAGTGTCCAGTCCGGTGCAGCCGGTGTCCAGTCCGGTGCAGCCAGAAGAAAGAATAATATTGAGTTATTTGTGTTCACACTGAATATTTTTAGCAAGCGTTACAACTAACCCTGTTACAATGAGCCCCACCCATGGGTAAATTGTAATATTTGCACTTTTGACCGTTTTTCTCTAATTGTATAGGAACGGTATAGGGATGTTCATGCTTGTGTAAAAACATGATTAATCAAGCTCATATCTTTTGAGCGAATGAGCTAAAATAAAAAAAGGGTTTTGTTGTGCCGTGCTCTCTCAACGGCACCTTTTGCATGATTCTCGCTGACACACCTGATTCTACAGTTTATTAGAGAGACTGTAAAACCTGAACTGGGTGTGTAAGATACACATACAATGTTCAATTAATGATAAATAAAATGTATGACCAAACAATATCCCTTTTAATCTATTAACATATTTTTGGATGTTTTGTGTTATTACATATAGGTTAACATCAATCTCTATTGTGTTGGTACATGTGTTGAAATAAATGTGATATACAGCATGTTTCCATGTGCTTACAGTGTGTTTGCAGATTGTGGAAAAGAGCCCGTGACTGTATTCAGAATTCTATCCATTCCTTTGTTAAATAAATGTTTCAATAAAGACATTAAAGGGATAGTACACCAAAAAATAAAAATTCTGTCATGAATGACTCCACCTCTGGTCGTTCTAAACCTGTATACATTTTGTTCGGTTAAACACAAAGAAAGATAATTGGAAGAATATTAGCAAATTACATTTCTGGGGCACCATTGACTATCATAGTAGGTAAATGTAAACTGACAGTCAAAGGTGCCCCAGAGCTGTTTGCCTTTCTAAATTTAAAAAAATATCTTATATCAACAGAACACAAAAAAGTAAAAATGTTTCCACTACTGTAGCAAATGGTGCCTCAAATTCTCATTTGCTAACATTCTTCAAAATATCTTTCTTTGTGTTTAAAAAAATAAAGAAATGCATACAGGTTTGGAACAACTAGGATGAATAATTCATGAGAGAATTGTCATTTTTGGGAGGAGTATCCAAATAAAAATGTATGAATTAAACTGTTCAGGGGACTATGGACTACCTTTGTAAAAATAACATGGTAGTTTATGGTGCAGTAGAATTGGGTACAAGCATGGAAATAAATGGATTGGTTAAATATCTGGAAAAATGGCAGAATAAGTGGATATGTGCGTATGATATGCGTCATGCACCCTTGTATTTACTTTAGTTCAATACTGCAGTCAAAGTGCCGTTATCCAAAAACCATGTGGAATACTGTTGTTGTATCACTTGCTCTAATAAAACAGAAAGGTTTTATGTTAATTTCAAAGTTCTATGCAAATGCACATTTTATTTTCATTGGAATAAAAAAGCTGTGCACAGTTAATACTCAGAAATGTCACTCTCATTAAGAGTAGATCGTTTCCTGCCGTTGTTATAGCAACATCACCGCCACGAGGGAATAAATAGCATCAAAACAGATTTGGTATCATAAACTCTGAGCGATAATCCGTGTGGCACAAAATACATCTAGATGTCCCCCGATAGAAGGCATCGTAATATTTTAGCAACGCTGATTTTTTATACCAGCGCACCATGCTGAACGGCTGTAATCTGGTGTGTCTCACTCGATTTCTTGTGAAGGAAGTGTCTGGAGCGTTGCTTCACTGATACATACGAAATTATGGCCATCGCTACCGGGACTTGTCCATCTCTGGGTGAAGAAAACCCTCACAAACCCTCATCATCACATTTTGTGTGCACCAATGTGCAGCCATCTTTCCGAAAGACAGTTTAATTACATGGAAGTGTGGAGGGAGCCGTCAGTCCGGTTCACTTCAGCCAGGCCCAGACGTGACTGAGGGTGACTTTGAGAACAGCACAGCATCGCCTCATGAAAAATAAACAGCCAAAACCCAACATGAACTATCTGAATTCTAATAACCCTGGCTGGAGAATAATTACAGAGACCACCGCTGAACATCTCTCTGTGTGGGGTATTGATATTAAACTTTAAGTCAGTTTCAATGCAAATGTAAATGTATAATCACAGACAATTTTCTTTAATATTGTCGATTGTTCGTACTGGAGGTTGCATTTAGTCTGTCTATGTATAACTTTTTGAATAAAACATTATACTCTTCGTTTAACTGCTTTACACAAAATATTGTAACTTTAAAAGCTTGTAAATGAATGCCACACTGCGAAACCGGCTTTGGCAGAGTCTGGAACTGCCAAGTGCGGTATCTTTTTACATATACATCATTTGATGTACGCCAGTGGCGGACTGGGACTAAATAGTTGCCCTGGACTTCTTCACAAGGATCAGCCCACAACACCAGGCTGTCAACATAATACACCACCTTATTGATGCACAATTCATTCTATAACCCCACAATTTAGAAACAAATATTTGTAACAACCTTTTAAAGACACATTGCAAAGCCAATAAACAAAAAAAAACATTAAACAGTGAAGGCCAGTGCAGTCTAAGCAACAAACACACAAAGACAGAAGTACATGTACATAAATGCCTGCCTAAACCTGTCAAGAGTAATGCAGAATAATGTATTTAAACTGTTTGTAAATGACACTTTACTGACCATGACATGTAACACACTTGAGTCAGCGATTCTTGATCCTGGTCCTCGTGACCCCCAGCTCTGCATATTTTGTTTCTCTCTCTGTTTAACACACCTGATTTAACATATGAAATATTACAAATATGCAGAGCAGGGGGGGGGGTCGCAAGCACCAGCATTTAAAACCGCTGCTATAAACGATATGCTGTCGGTTATTTTTTTAGGCAAGTTAAATTGAATGCACGTTAAATATCTTACATTATGTGACAAACCACCAAGTTTTCATTTAAGACAGCAGAATTCACAAAAGTTAAGTAGTTTGCAAAGCTTAAATCTTACCGTTTATAATTTGTTTTGTTAAACAGTTGGCTTTGTTATGTTTGACTTCCCATATCGTCTGTCTTCTACAGTTTGATTGGTTTAAGTTCTGCTTTGCCTCTGTAATTTGATTGGCAATAATTCTCTAAACCCTGTTTGATTGGCCAACCTTTTGACATTTACTAGCACTGTTTCCGCTGTTGCTAGGGCACAGGAATCATAACTATAACAAGTGAGCAAAAGAAAAAACTATTACTATTTCTTTATATTCCTTACAGTGGCCGTCCCACATTGAGCAGCGGCCCACCGGGAGGACTCCCGGTGCACCAGACGGTCAGTCCTCCAAGCCATACATATACACAGGCATTTGACGAAGGTGCATTGTGGCAAATTGCAATACCTTGCCTGGCCAAATGGGGTCAGTAAGGAACAGTTATGCAGGTCTTATCGTACAGTTGCCACCAGCCTACCCCCTGCTCGTAAAAAAATCCAGTGGTGCGTATATAGTGTGCATGTGCTATTTTAAAGCACCAATGTGTACTTTTTTGGAGGATCTAGTGATAGAAATGCGATATACTGTACAAAATAATGTTTTCGTAGGTGTATAAAATCCTGTCATAATGAAGCTTTATGCTTTAATTATCTTATAATGAGCTATTTCTATCTCCATACACCATGGGTCCCCTTACATGGAAATTGCCATGTTGTTACTGATCTACAGAGCGTGTGATTTGTAAATACGTTTTTCCTCCAGCAATGAACAAAAATGTTAAGACATCTTAGTCTGTTTCAGCCACAGAAGTGCTTCGAAAGGGATGGGTGGATTGAGTCGTTTGTGACAATTTGCAACCTCACTTGATAGATCCCGCTAAATTACATATAGTGGACCTTTAAAGTACAGAGTATTTTCAAGTTTCCTCTTCCTTGATTTCTCAGACCAAATTCGTCAATAATGTCCTTGTTATCCAGGGAAACAGATAACGGGTTCTCTTTTGAAAGAAGTGCAAAGTCATTCAATTTGCATTCAGTCATTGTAGATTGAATGCAGTTGTTCACTTGACAACAGAGAATGACCTTTCTCTTGAGCGGTTTGAAAGAGAAAGGGTGAAAAGTAGTCCCAACACTTCCGTTTGTTGGCTTTTCTGCTGGATCAAATTAATAGCTTACCAAACCTTAATTGTGTGTTGTATGGCAGGTGCTACTTTTTTAAATAATTTTAGGTAAGGTTTAAGGTAATTTTAAGCAATTTTCTTTCTTCCTTACCGATGTTGCAAACATGTGTCTTGCATATGTACTGTATTAGCTGTTACATTTGTGTAATGTGATCCGAATGTTGAATGAGGCATTATTGAAAATGTTCATAGTAAACTATACATTTACATTCACATTTAGTAATTTTTCATACACTTTTATCCAAAGCGACTTACAAAGTAAGGGAAAATAATAGGATCAATTTCTGCAACAAAAGAACAACAATGCATGGGTGTATTAAAACACTTAACCTACCACAGTATTTGAAGCTAAGGATTCCTCTTTTTGGGAGGGGGAATAGGAAAATGGAAAAGACATAGAAGAGTGTATTAATGGGTCAGATGTTGACTGAAGAGATTTTTTGCTGATTCTTAAAGACAACTACAGATATGACATAAAGATATGGGTAGTTGACAAATGTTGTACGTTTTTAAATGTGTTGTTTGGTTTGAGAGCATTTTTGTTGTAGTCGAATAAATAAACAACGAAGATTGAATTGAATATCCTATTTTCAATTCAATCTGCACTGCACTGTACATTGATGCTGGAATACAGTAGCGTTAAAAATAATTATACTTTCTGATTGACATCAAGCAAATGCATAACATGGTTCAAAGGCCAAATTTATACATTAACTCTGGAATTAAGTGAGTTTTGCAAAGAATAAAAAAATTGGTTTTAATCTCGCTTTGCTATAATTATGTCTGTGGATAGAGGGTATCTACAAAATTGTTTTTATTTCTCTGGAGACTAAAGCACCAGGAGGCTCTGTGTTGTCATTTATGAAAATTGGGCCGAAGCACAACAGGAGGCTCTTTAAATTCAGCGTTTGTCTTTTGTAAGAATCCCATGGTGATCAAGAACAGGTTCAAAGAGTGGATATGAGATTGGGGTGGGTGTTTCAAGAACCCCCCTGCTGGGAGCGGCAGGGAACATGTGTCCAGCTGTCAGATCCAGATGCAGACTGCTTAGTGGGGGTCTAGGGTGGACACCGAGCCAGGCTGCCTCATCCATAGGGGAGGGTTGGGGTTGAGGACATGTGTGGACAGAACAGCAGGTTAGTGCCTCCTCTAATGAAAGATTACTAAGCAGTATGCTGAAGATGATGAAAAGAAAGAAGGATGAGGCATTGAACCTGAGCCAATTTGTATATGGAGATGAGGGTCACACAACTTAGTCTCTAAAGGATAATGAATGGACTTTAGAGGGTCCTCCTTAGAGTTTCAACAAGATTTTATCCCATTGTATACATTTTGGCATTGACAATTAACAGATTTCCCCATTTGGTGTTAAAACCGCATCATTTTCCTCTGTTTGTATTGTAAATAAAGACACAAGTAACAGTCTCCAGCTATCTGTTATCAGTAAAAAACAGAGAACAGCATGCTCAATGCTGGCATGCACAAGATTTATTTATAAATCAACTCCAGGTGGGACGTTTAACAAAAGAAAATTCATTTGCAGTATTTGAAAGGCACAATTTCATTATCATCAGAGAATCAATTATCACCTACAGGCAAAACAGCGCAACAATAATGTCAAGGCCACCAGTGAACTGCCGTGGGCTGGAGGTAAAATGGTGATGTATTCCTTCCTTTAAACCTGAAACTATTTAACTTTATATAACAAATCATGCAATTCCTGCTTTTTAAGTAACTATTTAACTAGAAAAGATCAACACTTCTGTTTGAATTGCAAGTAACTTGCATGTAGTAGCATGTCTGAAACTAACATTTCCTGTAAATCCAAACAAACTAAGCTAAAATAATATATAATTATTGTAAGATTATCAGTCCAAATCTAGAAAACAAATCAGTTTTTTATTGTGCAATAACTTTTCTTCATGTTTATTTACTTAATTAATTATGTTTAATTTTTGTTTAATTTATTTATTATTCAAAAAGTTATGATATCAATTACAGTTATAAAAGGTTAAATCAACACTACTTGTAGAGGAATTTAAGCTTAGGAAACCTAAGTTATGATACAGTTGATGACATATTTAATTGTTGATTGAAAGTGTGCTATATTATTGTGATTTTTGCATGCATTTTTTGAGTTTTTCAGAAAGTTCCGTCTTGCAGCGTATTTTCACACAGAGACGATAACAGCGGCATTTTCAAAAACTTGCACGTTGAAACCTGTTTTCAAAAGTTTGTGTTCAGTCCCCCAAAACACAGTTCTTGTGTAAACAAATGATCAAAACGCATAAAAACGTTTCTGTTTTCAGTTGTAAACAGAGTTGTGTAAACAACCTCTTAAACTCTGCTGTCAAAACATATAGTATGTCAACCAATCCCATGTCAGCTATTCCGAACAAGTGTTGCTAAATAGCTAGAAGGCCACTGTGAAGTCTAGGTTTACATCTGAGACAGATTTCTCACAATACTTATATTTTAATGATATCAGTCAGGTAGTAGGGAAATGTAATTGTATTGTATCAAAAGAAATCACTTACAGCACCTTTAACATTAGCTGAGACCTCAGGGGGATAGCTGTTTAGTTGATTGCTGTTGTAGTATTCATTCTAATTTCTCATTCTATTTTGTCATGCTTTCAGTTTGCATTAAATATTCATTAGATGTAGCTGAGTGTGCAGCCGGGTTGTGTTCAGACCTTTTTACCATGCCTTTTACTGTTTTATAAAAGACCTAGACTCTTGGCACAATCATAAATCATTACACAAAAAATTCATGAGTATCGTTGTTTCTCTGCATTTTTTATACCAATTGAAAAGCACTTGTTTAGGTTTGCATTTTGAAAATTTATAGTGTCTGGTAATGGAGAAACCATTGCGGCCTAATTGTAGCGCTGCACAACATCGGTCTAAGTGCATATAATTTTTTTTATTATTGATCGACATTACCACAGCACTGGGTACAGTAAAAAAGCACTCTAAAGACACTGGTCACTGTTGATCCCTCTATGAAGTCATCTGCAGAAATCAATACAGCGGTCCGATGGAGCTGAGACAAAGCCCCGGGCAATCCGCCATTAACTGGGCACAGTTTGAATCCATTTCCTGTGAACCGAAACATGCATTTGTTTGTTTAATACGTCCGTAAGAGAAAAGCATTCAAAATCAGGTCAGCGAAGGTCGCGGTTGTGCTCTCCGCAGGGAAGACGATTTCTTTCCCTCTCGATTCGCGGCTCACCGACACCAGGTAAGAAACCAATTTCTCTGTCGCCTTGAGCTTTCACAAACACTACCTGGGTTGACTGCCCGACCTCTTCATTCCAACACCAAAAGACAAGAGGGAAAACTCACTTTGAAAAGAAATTACGTATTTTCCTCTCACTTCTCCTTTTTTTTGCAACAACGCTTGTCACATGTCCCTTGGCACACGTCTCGTTTATCACTCGTGATTTGGGACTGAGTAGCAGGTGTGCCGGGACGTACTGTCATTACACTGGCCTATCTGATGTGACCCGACACAAGAATAATCCAGTACGAATCAATCATGGGACATTTAGACAAGTATTATGGGCATAAATATGTTCCAAGGTGCCTATCCGTGAGTCTATGGTCAGCTAAAGCACCTATGAGGAACAGGAAAGGCAGATGAGTTGGGTGTTGTAATGGATTAAACTAGGACACGTGGGTAGGATCAAAGATAAGAGGGTGGAGATTCGTGTAAGCCATACGAGTTCAAGGACCACCTCAGTTTAACCCCGGCTTCAATAAAGCTGGAGAGTGAACAACTAAGAAACTGAAGAAATTGACTTCTAAGGTGCTCATCAAGGTTTATTTTTCCAACACACACATATAAAGTAGACTGTGGATTGTAGAAGCAAGCTGACTCTGTTAACAGCAAGGTCATCGGATCTAGGGAAGAAACATTCTCAGAAAATGTATACCAGTAATGCATGGCAAGCTGCTTAGCTAAATGAACAAAAGGTTATGAAAAATGAAAGAATCTCATTTTTGAATAATTTACAGTTACCGGAGAAATCTATATTGACGGCAAATAACATATCACCATGCATACAAAAACGCTTCGGTTATAATCGATGGAGCTGCAAATTGACTAGTCGATTAAGTGTGCCACTGGTATCTGTCATAGGTTTATGTCAACTAGGATGGATCATTAACTTGATAGCCATTTGTCAGCATTAACCAGGTTAAGCAACTTTCAGTGCTTCCAATGTGTACATTTGACCTGTTTCTGCATTGCATGGACATTCAACCCGCAATGTTCTCCACCAGTTACAGGAACCCTGACAGATGATGCATGCACTTACAACCAACCTTCCTATGCATGCCATTAGTTTTTCTTATTACAAGGCACTCTAAAATACTTGATTCTAGCTAGGTGGGATAATAAAAAACGCTCAATACTCATCTTGACTTAATATTACACTTAAATATGCCTAATAAATAACATATGTTTCCAAATTTCCAAAATGAAATTGCATGTTTTGTGTTTGTGTGTCGTCTTTTCTTTAAGATCCCTTGTGGTGAATATCAAGTTTTGATTGTGGTTTATATGGTTAATTTTTTTTTAAATGTGCTTTAAAACAAACCATGTGTATCATTTTAAACCATTGCAGTTTTAAAACTGCAGTTTATCAAAGACAGTTTAAGAAACTCCTCCAGTTAATGACACATAAAACCTGTAGCCAATCACATCGACTCATTTGACCCCTGTGGATCAGCAGTTTGAGGCATAAATATGCAAAGACGGCTTATAGTTGCACTGTTGTCAGCTCTCAGTTTCACTTTCAGTTTTTTTAAGAAGCTGATGTGTACATGAGTAACATTGTGTTACATTCAAGCTATTTTAAGTCTGGAAAAAATATTTTCACAAAAAAACACTTTTAAGTCAAATATGTAATTTGTTAAAATATTATTTTTAAGGGATAAAAAATCCTTGGGAAAGGTCTGCATTTGTCACAAATGAATTAATAAAATGTTTAAAATTAGTATTTCATGTCTAATAATTCACTCATGGGTAAGTAGCCGTCTTATAATTGGGATAATAATGTATAGCCAGCCGGTTGTTATCTCAAAATAAATCTCTTTACTCTCTTCCGTGATAACAATCTGCAAGCTGTACATTATCCCTAATGTAACAATCTGTAAAAGTGTTTATAATATATGCAAGTAGTGTGAGCTGTGAGTTATCACCATTTTACATATGAGTTAATTTGTTGTATTTTGTTCTTACTGCTTTGGTTTTTAACCAGTAGCAATAGGGCAAGGCAAATATTTGTTAAATGTATTACGTTTGTCAAGATAGCCTATCATGATTTCAGTATGAATATTTGAAATTATACAGCCCAATAGAATGTCATTACCAAATTGTAATGACTTGATCAACAGAAAACATATTTTCCTCTAAATTCTATTTGTTTCAGACTGTTTAATCGGTGTCCTGAAGTCTGCCCTTCCATCTTCAGTGTGGTCTCTCTGTCTGGAGAACAGGAGACATAATCCTCGATAGGAAGCATTTCCAATTACAGTCTATGACCTTTCTTATTTGTATCCCGTTCCCTGGTGTTGGGAGAACATGATTTGTTGTGACACGATGCTAATGATATTCCTCTGCTGACATTCCTGCCGCTGGATGGTCATAATGATGCGCTGGCGATTACGTTTGTTACTCTCCATTTCTGCCCAATGGAATCCGAACACCAGAAGGCGGGTGATAGCAGCAGCTCTGGCAACAAATAGAGGGCCGCCGATGATAGAGTCAATGACGGCTGAGGGTGGATGGAAGAGAACTGATGGGGTCAGACCGGGTGTCATTCGGTCACGACATCCATCAGCGGGTGGAGAGAAAGATGGTCGCGAGAGTCCCTCAGCACTTGAAGATTCTTCACTTATATTGCTGTGTCAGTTGTCCAGCTCGGCAGGTTATTGCTTTATCCGGCACGTCAACGGTGATTTCCCAAACCGCACATTGAGAAAGTCTAGCTCTGCATCAAAATGCGTCTGGAAAGGCCCTGTGCAAATAACTATACCTGTGTACTTAACACTTTTCAAGTGTACAGATGATCAATTGCACATCGAAATGTGGCTTAAATGGTTGTTGCATATTGTTGCACTTTTATACATTGTTGATGTCACTTCATTTATAAAGCATTATTTAAAACAACAATTGTTTACCACAATGAAACAAAATAAAACAGTGCATTTTGTCTTAAAATTCCCAACAGTTGTGTTCCATAGTCTTGGCACAGCTACTGCGAAAGCCCAGTCCCCTTTAAGTTTTAATGTAGTGCTTGGAACCACCAATAGTACCAAATTCAAGGATCTCAGAGACGATTCTGAGCCATGTTCTGACAAAAGTTCAGTGAGGTAAGACAAACCTAAGCCATTTAGACATTTATAGAGCATTAAAAAAAACTTTAAACTTCATAGATTTCGCTTTCTAAGCTTCTCTGATATCACTGTCAGTTTGCAAGCGATGAAATATAAAGTCAACCAATCAACCAAACCCTGTCTATATCTTGCCACTCGCATGCAGTGTAGACAGGGTGTTAGTCCCACATGGAGCAATACAATGTGATCTTCAGTTCTACCAGAAAGACTCAGGAGAAATAAAATGAAAGCAAAATATAATGTGAAAAAGTTATTTGGCGTAACCCCACCCATAGCTCGAGGCGCAGATTCTTGCACTTCCTGCTTGAAGATGATGGCAGGGGTGCAGCCTACTCCCTGGGATGTATGGACAGGAATCATCCTGGCAATGGTGGGGGGATGGGGGTGAATGTTGGCGTTATTATCTGCGAACGCAAACATGGGCTAAGTAGCGATCTTATATATTCCAAGTGTAAGATGATGATCGATTCGATATATAAGTAATGGGTGAGATAACAGAGCCTCCCCGGCAGAACTTATACTAAAGCTTTTATTTCTCTTCAGACTGTAGGTAGTGTGTCTTATTTGTCACTTTTAAAATGTTCTCAGCTATGGCCCCTTTATTATGATAAAATACCCTTTGCTTCGCATCAGGTCTTTTGGGTTTATTTTACATAAATAATAACATCGGGCAGACTGTACATCAGTGGTTCTCAGACTTTTTCGTTGTAAGGCAATTTGAAACGGCTTGGGTTACAGACGTCATAAACCTCTAACCAATCAAATTTGGGCTTAATTGATTTCTCAGTTTCACTTTCAGTTTTAGCAGCGTCTGGGACTGGCAAGTGCGATATAGGGCCTATGCATTTATCTGCGCATTCTTTACCCTTTGACGTGTATGATCACGCATTCAGCGCTTTGGCTGGTGCTATGGCTTGGTGCTATGGCTTGGTGCTGGTATAGCTCAACTAAAGCGACCCTTAAAAAAGTGCCTTAACAAGAAAACACATTCACATACACATATTTGACAATCAGAATATCAGATATTTCATGACATAGTGAAGGAGTTTATGAATATATAAAAAAAATATATATATGTAAAAGCGATACATCATTAATGCAGCTGCTATGGCTCTGTGGTGTGTCACATGATAATCACTGCGGCGTCACCATGGAAATGGTAAAGTGATAAGTTCTAACAGTCGCATTGAAAAACTCATGGTTTGTGAACCTTGTGAAAGGGTTAAAAGCAGTTGGGTCTGATATCAGGGAATATCAGTTTGATGTCATCGGACTGAAGAATGTAAAGATAACTATGTAAAGTAATCTGCAATTGTGTGTTTTAAAACGGAGGTGGAAATATAGGTAATAGAGAATGCAATGGATTTCCATCACTCTAAAAAATGCTGGTTTATTTTTAACCTAATGTTGGGTCAAAATATAACCCAGCCACTTGGTGAAAGTAACTCTGCAAATAGTTCATATTTATCCAACAATGGGTAAAACAACCCCACATTTTGAGTTGAAACAACACAGGTTGGCAAATTTATGAACCTAATGCTTAACCTCAGCTGGATGCCTAAAAAATATATTTCTGCTGTATGTGTCTAAACAAAGCTTTGGAGTCACTTGAAATGCATTAGTCTGTTTGTGTCAGAGCTGACTAACTACTTTATAAAAAGTCTCAGTGTTGATAATACGCTACGATGATTGGTTGTGTAGTGGGGTTGAATGGACTAATGCTTGTGTAGATGAACTCGTAGTGAAGTAGAGTCGTCTGTTAACATCACCGATTGCTCACTGGAGGACTACAAAAGTCCACTCTCTTGCTCTCTCAAAATGTTCAAGTTTACTGGTCTCACAGTTTTTAATTCACACATGTCAATACACACAGCAAAACATCTTTACGAACCACGAGCAATTCAGTTTAACTGGTGGTTTACCAGTTTATCCACTGAAACTGTGCCGTGAGTACTGAATTTAGGTCAGTGGTTGGGTTTTTTCCCAAACTGTGTGTGTTTTATCCAATTTAATAAATTCCAAGTGGCTCAGAGCGTGCTGGCAAAACCTATAATAGCCTAATAATAATAGACTATTACGTGCCAGACTTATTAACAGCTTGCACTTGGCATTCAAGAACTAATGTCAAGATTAACTAGAAACGCAATAAAAAACTAAGCGCTTAAAAGGCTTGGGCGGTTCACCCAAAAATAAAAATTCTGTCAAGAATTAAGAATCTTTTTTGATCTGTTGAAAATGACGAATGCTTGTAACCAAGCACATCTTGGACCCTACTGACTACCATAGTAGAAAAAGTTTCAATGATATCCGAATGTGGCCCAGAACTGTTTGGTGTCCTATGTTCTTCAAGATATATAATTTGGGTTCAACAGAACAAAAAATTACGAAGTATTTTTTCCTTCTGTGGTAGTCAATGAGTCCAAGAACTGTTTGGTTATAAGCATTCTTCCAAATATTCAAAACTATCCCTTTATCTGAAGGCAGTGGCTATTTGCACTTAGTGTAAATAGCAATAGGTTCTGTTTGCACAAAGATAAAACAGCAGCATTTCATAGTGATGCGATAAATACACTGACTGAAAATTGCTATAATTTGTTAGGATTGAGTTAAAATAGTAGTTAGATGCTATTTAACTATTAAAGAGGGGCATATAACATTACTATTTGCACCTCAATATTGTTGTGCATTAAACATTATGCAATAGTAACAGATTGTCGTCATGATTCTGTCCCATCTTGTGATGTCTCTCTTGATCTAGTGGCAAGATCGTGACAGAACCTTATGTTTTATGTGGAGAGAGACAATTTTGACACTTATGGGTTGTCAAACTCTCTCTCCGGTTTTGTCATTGTTCCCTTGTTAGTGCTCGTTATGATTTCATGCCCCACACCTGCCCTCTGCTGATTTAGTTACCTGTATAATGACCTTGTGTTTTCTGTCCTGTACTTGTACATTGTTTTTGTCATTGTGGTGAGTTCCTGTGCTTTAGTTAGTCTAGTTTATTGTGGTTAAATGTCAAGTGTTGTCATTATTCTAGTTTAGTTAGTCCTTGTCCTATGTTCTGTTATGTTACCCCCTTGTGGATGTTTGTTTTGTATTTATATTTTATTAAATGTCTTGTTAAACCCCTTAATACCCACTGTCTGCGTCTGGGCCCTATGTCCATGTCCTCCCACCCCCGTCAATGACAATTGTAAATCATTATATTTATAAAAATTATTAAAATGATGAAAAAACTTATTGAGATATTCAATCACATATTGGTGGGCTAGTGCAAATAGTCTCTGCCAACAAGCTGAGCTATTTGTACTTATTTTTATCGATAAATAAATTACGTGACACGATTGGCTAACATTAAGAATGTCTTAAACCATACACTTATCTGTTCTGCTCAATTATTGGACCTGTGTTTTGCGAAGTTATGTAGTTTTGATGTACTTGTTGCATCAAAGAGTGCAGAACAGTACTCTTCTCTCAGCCAGTCTTGTCTTTTTGTTCCAAGGTTACCGCAAGATGCAGTTCATGCCCAGACCTGATGGCAGAGCTGAGAATGGGAAGCGAAGACCTGAAAAGAGCTGAGATGATAGAGCTGGAAAAAGGACGCAGCAACTTTACACGATTTTTCTACAACACTTCAAATGCTATTAGATTGTTAATGATAAACTTAAATCTATTTACCTTAATAGTAAATTTATTTATTTTTTATTAAGGCTTGTTGTGCAAGCACTGTTGAGCTTGTGCAGAGGCAGCAGCTTTTGCCAGAGGGGAACTTGAATCCCCTGGTTGGGCCTGGGTTCTCCTGAGGTTTTTTTTTCTCTGTCTGTTTTCACCTTTTTCTCGTTTTTACAGGTATATGCCTTTAGTTGTTTTTCTTGTATTCAATGTGTCTCATGTACAGCTGCTTCATAACAATGAAGATTGTAAAAAGCGCTATATAAATAAAGTTGAGTTGAGTTGAGTTTTCTGTGTTTGAACATGGGTAGTGTACCAGAAGCCTGCAATTGATTTTCGAAGCTCCCAATGATCATATGCCCTCAGGATTCAGCATTATGGTGTGTTACCAAAAATGAATCAGCCTCCTTTACTTTCTCTTTTTTGTTGAGTGCATCCATTTCAGCAAACTGTATTCTTTTTCTCATTTTTTATTATTCATTTCCCAATGTTTATTTGAAAAGCTTTTTTCCCCAGTATATGACAAATACATATTTAGTTTTGTTTTTTTATAACTTTTCTATTTTCTCTCCGTACCTCGACCATCTGACCATGACGATGGCTGCAGCAAAACCCCCACCTTAAGCTACCAAATGATACCTTTACTCAATATTATACACAGTCTTATTGATTGTAGAGAGCCACTACATGCGTCTCTCAGATCAATAGGTCAAAAGATGCTATTTAAAGATAAACTCAGCCTCAGTTATGACTGAACCGCTGGTGTGGCAGACGTCACGCCTGCTTTGATGCTGAGCCTCACTGAGCACACAAGAGCGCTATTGGTTTTGAATGAATTTACAGTCATCTTTTTGAAATCTCGGTTTTAATCCAAACTGTAATTAGACTTTGTTGTCATCTGCTCGTGCTTCAAATAGACCCTTAATCTCTTATCTCTGGCAGAATGATTTTACGTCCCTTCCTGTTTGCATAAATACTCTGTCCCGCAGATGTTTCCACTGTCATCAACGAAAAGAGGCAATCTACCATTCCCATCTCAATACAGCACTTCAATGCAGTCAGCATCTGCTTCGCAATAAAGACCAATTGCTTGCATTTCTTTGGAATGATAATGCACCTTGCCATCTGCACTAAAAAACTTGAGTCTGCAAAACTCTGCGTGCGGTAGACAGGCTGGGTAAGAAATCAGTAAGATGTATGTTTATGATTGCCTGGGCGGGGTTTGATACACACTCCTTCTGGAAGAAACGTAACAGGCGAAGGCTAATGCACACGTGTAGACATCCTAACTATTCATCTGTTTTCATAGACGTCCTGACTTGATCATTTATTCCGTTGAATAATCTTTCTGCTGTTCTTCTTTGTGTTCAATGACTGATGTGGACCTTTCTGCCCAAGCAATCACAGACCCGTAATAGATAAAAGTCAGGTGAGACGTCCACATTCTCGGTTACGCAGTCAACAACATTTTTCAGCTTGATCACAATTTTGCCGGCACCAAACTGTAATCAGTTGGAAAACAGAACCCATGGTAGATATCTGCTTGGTTACACCAGTAGGCTACACCCCCTACCACCGTTCAAACACACACACATGCTAAACACATCCCTCATGGCCTCCTTCCACAGAGGTGGATACAGCCTCACTTATCATGACCCCATTGTCAGGTGCCGGGAAGTGATTGGTCCTTCGTCCCCGCAGCGCCTGTGGGAAACGTTGATAACATGCCGTCAGACATTTTTCTTCGGCAGTCATTTAATTTCTCTGCATTGTATCCAGGCTCATTAGCTAAATGTCAGTGTAATTCATATGGGCTTGAAAGCCAATACGGTTAATAATCTTTACAGTAATTCCATGTCGAATTGCAGTAATTGTTATTTTTTTATAGGATTATAAATTTAATTAAAAGCAGATTTTCAGTAATTCTATGCAGACTTGCACCCTTTTTACATGTTTATTTTGTGTGTATTTGGCTCATTTACATTCCATTCCATTCCATTTTCTACCGCTTATCCGAACTACCTCGGGTCACGGGGAGCCTGCGCCTATCTCTGGAGTCAACGGGCATCAAGGCAGGATACACTCTGGATGGAGTGCCAACCCATCGCAGGACACACACACTCACTCATTCATTCACTCACGCACTCACACCCTACGGACAATTATTCCAGAGATGCCAATCAACCTACCATGCATGTCTTTGGACCAGGGGAGGAAACCGGAGTACCCGGAGGAAATCCCCAAGGCAAGGGGAGAACATGCAAACTCCACACACACAAGTCGGAAGCGGGAATCGAACCCCCAACCCTGGAGGTGTGAGGCGAACGTGCTAACCACTAAGCCACCGTGCCCCCCTGCTTATTTACATGAAAAACGTTTTTATAAAAAAATCGTTAAATGTCCAGTGTTTGAAATAAAGCGTCATCTAGCGGTTAGGTTGTGAATTACAACCAATGCCTCACTCCACCTCTCTCCTTTGAAGCAATACGGTTGCTGACAAAGGACTAACATGCCGTCATGTTTTTCGCTTCTTTGCCGAAGGAGATAACGTATTTACATTTACATTTATGCATTTGGCAGACGCTTTCATCCAAAGCGACTTACATTGCTTTATCCTTTACATTTTACATAGTTGCAATCCCCTGGGATCGAACCCACAACCTTGCATTGTAAACGTATATGTAAGGTCTTTATACACCTCTGAAGACATGGTTATGTATATTTTATTGCATTTTTGGTAACGGATCCTTCAAAAAATTACGAACTGGACCTTTAAGTCCATATTGAACAGCATAACCTTCCAAAAATGAATAGGTACTCCTTTAAGATATTTGTTTGTTATTTTTAAAACAGTTAAATAAGAAACATTTATAATAGTAGAACTTCATGTACAGTATATAGACAAATTCGGAAGACGTAAACAGCACTGCTCAAGAATAAATTTCTGTGTTCATTTTTTAAAACTGCATATTTGTTTGAACAATATGCAACCAACAGAATATTTATAAAAGAATCAAATAGTTGTATGCTTTAATTGTATATATAAGCTAAAAAATAGTGCTTCTGAACGACTGTTTACAAGTGTGTAAGTGCGAAGTGGTCTATATGACTTTTTTGCATGTTTATTGTTAAGTGTAAGTAGTATTAATGTTAAATTTTTCACAGCTAATTTAAAACTTCACACATATTGCCGAAGTCTTTTGTTTTCTCATTTTTATATATTTATTTAGGCATAGCTGAATTCTTAAAATAATAGAAAGAAGGCGGTAATTAAAGTTCTTAGTGCTGGCTGAGAGCGCAATTATTCCAGAAGCTGAACTTTGACTTTGTTGAGCGGTCTTTCTCTATGCCTGTTAATTGCATCCTGTACTTTAAAATTCATGCTGGGCTAATGCATCCATGTTTTGAACCTCAGACAATAGAAAAATGTTGTCCAAAAAGCACCTGATAGGTACCAAATATGTTTTACAGTTAAAAAAATGGACTACAGTAATAATTACATGAAATGTAACACAAATCAAGATCTCGCCATGCCTTCCGAAATAAAATCTGGTATGCACAGTTGGTATGCACTTAAATTAACTACAACGACCGATGTTGGAATGGAAGGGATGTGGTTGTAAGCTCAGTCAGTTAGACCTCGCTACATCAGAGACGGCTATACAGAACGGTGTCGCAGTCAATTGCATGCCAGCGTTTCTCAGACTGCTCGCCCTGAGTGGGTAATGGAGATAAATTAACATCTGTCTCTTCCTAGAAGGCCCTCTGCTCATTCAGACAGAAAGGACTTACAATTTTCTTGCTGCGAGTCGGTAATCCGCAACACCGTCACAAGCCATCTGCGAGTTACAGATGTCAGCGCTTTCAGTGACGATTTGGAGGTGAGGGGCCGCATGACTTCATATCACAGGAGGGAGCAGAAGGCCCCGCTTCCGCACCTACACCAGACGGTGTCAAAACGGTCCAGGTATTGTAACGTGAGCGTAATACACTTGATCTTCGGTAAAAACAGGGACATTGTGTAATAAGAACATAACTGTGTGACACTTGTAAAAGAATGTTGTGAGAAATCTTCAAAAATTTTCTCTTTGTGTTTCACATCGATAAATAATAACATTATTCAAGGTTTGTAAATGATTTCATTACCCTCGTTACATACAGTTGTGTTTTTACAAGATGAGTGAGTTACGCTACAGGTTGAAGAAACTTATTCTCTGGAGGATGTTTAACGCTTATTCTTAAAAAGTCATTTTGTTATGTTATAATCAGACAGCAGTTGCGGATGAGAGTTGATTAAATATCACCTCTTCTGTCTCGAGGAACTGATGAGAAAGTAAGTTGCTTTGAGCACATGGGAAAACCTTAAGAGATTATGATTTGTTGCTAATTACATGGGACCGCAAGGTAAAGGATTATTCTGCCTAAACAGGAGAGAGATGCATTACTCCCTTGAGCGAGTATTTAATTGCTTCCAGCTATTTTACCGCAATATATAAAGACGACTGAGGAAATTTATTTCTGCACTATTCTGAGAGGCGATTGATGAGGGCCAGAGTGGAGCGAATCACGGAGACTGATTTTCATATGGTTTCATAATGGTTGGAATTAAAGATGGATCTTTTATGGAGCAATTCATCCACTTGCGCATTGAATCTTCAATGTTTAAATAAACAGAATAGTAGTTCACTTTCAAAATAAATTTTCATAATGATTTACTCACCCCCATGTCATCCAAGATGTTCATGTATATATTTCTTTAGATGAATATAAATTAAGGTTTATGATGAAAACATTCCAGTTTTTTTTTTCAATGGACTAAAAATGGTTGATAGTGGTTTCTAGGTCTAGACCAACAGGTTTAGGAACCTGTGCAGAACATTTATTTTTTCTCCACTGTAGTTTAAAACCCCTTCCTAATTTAACGCTGGCACTCTGTCAATGATAAAGAGGCTTTACAGGACACTTATTACCTAAAGGTTCAGTCCCTATGGAGCAGCCTGAGGTTAATTCCCTTGTTCAATAGCACAATAGTGATAGGTTTTGACACGTGACCCTTGCAGAGGTCAAACCAACAACCTTTTACCTACTGATTCTGAGCTTCATGCTCTACCGATATAATATTATATAAAAATAAAAAACAGTGGCACCAAAACATCACTTTGGTTAATTCTGACAGGACAGGCCCGCCGCTCTTTAATTATTTTGCCCTCACTGCTTCAGAATAGGGTTCGGCCACCGATGTTTACTCTCTGTGTGCTCTCTCTGTGCTGCTAATAGCCTTCCACGATTCGTCCCAGGGTCCTTTGAGGAGCTGTTAGCTGCCTCAATTGTGCCTGTGGTAGCGCAGTAAACATTTTTCCAAAAACCAAACACAGTTTAAGTATCCAATGCCTGTTGACTATTCCCAGATGTGGCAGAATAGTTTTATTGTTAATTTGTATTGCTAGTCTTTTGCACTTCGCAAACACATCAAAATGTGGAGAGCATGTCTATTCAATTAGGTGAATGGACAGAGGCAAATAGCAAATTAACAAAAAAAGAATGGTTGGATAAATCAAAAATGTATCGTCAGGAAATAATGTTTTATCTGGACTTGCAAGACAAAATTAAAGAGATAGTTCAGGCAAAAACTGCAATTTGTCGCTTATTTACTCACTGTAATAAGGTTCAATTAAAAGGAAGGAAGGAGACGAGAACCGGCAAACATTTAAACATTTAATAAAATACCCACAAAGTAAAAAGACAGCCGGCAGCCACTCACGGACGACTGCGATTAACCGAAACCACAACTAAATTCCAGGCCTGGTCCTCTCTCATTGACGGTCCGGTCACTAATCCTCTTATGCTTCCAATATCCTCCGTGATACGAGACCGGTGCGCGTACAGCTGATGCTCATTATCACTCACTTTAGAACCATAAAGAAGATTGTTTGGTTAATCCGCTGCCCTCTCTACTTCATATAATAGGATTCTATAGGGTCAACCTGTCCAAGTGTTCCCAAAACACATAATTCAGAAAAACGGCATCTTGATGTTTCGTGAAGCGAATCGTTTGATATTTTCCTAAAACTGAATGTCACTTTTAATAATATTTGCCATAATATGCAGCCTCTGCACACAATCGCAATCTTCTTCTTATAGTATTTGGTGGCGGATGGCATTCCAGCGTCTGGTACATTTAGTGCCACCTGCAGAAAGGGAGTGTTGAAAATATTGTTTAAAATGACGTTCAAATTTATGAAAATATTGAGCCACTTCACGAAACGTCAACATGTCGCCAGGAGCCACTTTTTGGAATTATGTGTGCTGAGGAAGGCGGGTCGAGAGCCGACGAGAGGTGCCGTGAGTTGGAATCAGCTGTGCACACACCGGCACCGCATATCTCACGGAGGAAATCGGGAGCATAAGAGAACGGCCCATCGGATGGCAAAACACTCTTTTTCTATGGTGCTGCACTTAGTCTCTCTCTTTGAGAGCTTCTGACTAATGTACAGCACCGGCCGCTCCTCATCCCCTACCTCCTGGACAGCACCCAGCCCACTGTACGACGCGTCAGTCTGTAACAGAAGAGGGAGAGAAAAGTCAACAGAGTGTTAGAGCGGCCTGCCACACAGGGCAGTCTGGGTAATCGCCTGCTGGCACTGAAGTCCACTGGATGGTATCTGGGGCGTCCTTTTTAGTAAGATCTGTCAAGGGGTTGGGTTGGTGAGGTCCAAATAGTTAGGTACAAAGTTTCTGTAATATCCCACCAGCCCCACTGTCTTACCTCCTTTTTGGTCTTAGGTCTCGGACACGTCGCAACAGCTGTGGTCTTGTTAATTTGGGGCTGCACCTGTCCATGACCCAAGTGGAAAGAAAGGAGGTGGGAACCGGCGAACATTTAAACCACTTAACAAACAATAATACGGAAGTAAAATGCCGGCAGCCACCTCACGGTCGACTGCCGGCCATATAAACAGAAACACAAACTTAAACATATGTCCGGGCCCGGTCCTCTCTCATCTGCAGTCCCGTCGCTCGTCCTCTTATGCTCCCGCATACCTTACCATGCTTACCTGCGTGAGATATGCGGGACCGGTGTGCGCACAGCTGACTATAACTCATGCCACCGGCCGCACCTCAAGGCTCTCGTCCGGCCTTCCTCACCACATATGTGCTTTAGGAACTCTTAGAACGGTGCCCCCCATATACTCCCATTATATGAAGCAGAGAGGGCTGCGGATTTACCAAACAATCTTTTTTATGGTTCTACTCAAGAAAAAATCTCACTTACATCTCGGATGGCCTGAGGGTGAGTAAATAAACGGCAGATTGGAGTTTTTGGCTGAACTATCCCTTTAAGGTCCAAAGAGAAGGTCCCTTATAAGATTATATTCTAACCCAAATACCGTATAGATTGAATGAGATACATTTACTGATTTTTGTGTACATTTTTTAAATAAAACACATTTTACAGAAGGCATTAAGTTTTGGTTGGTGATTGGCATACTAAACAAATAACAGTTTGATCATTCATTGCTAATATTGATAGGTAGGCCTATATTCATTGTTGTTCACACATGATTCCAAATAAGAATATTACAAAGGCTTTTGACTGCAAATCAATAGCCCAAATTACACAAAGTAACTACTTGAGCAATAGTTAAAGCCCAAATTATGCAAAATAACTAACTGAGTTGAAATCATTTGCTGACAGCTTGGTCCAGTTCAAAAAATCCCATGTGCCCACCTGTATTGTATTACATGACTGCCGTGTTCATATATGGTTGAGTCATTGTAAAATTCTCATTCTCATTCCACAAGATTAGCATCTTTACTGCTTAATAAATACTGTATAAGGAACGAGACACAGAGGGTGTTTTCAACTTTATTCAGCACTACACAGACCAACTGGCATGCAACATAAAAATACCTCAAAAGGAAACTGCTTCATACTGTATGCTTTTGGATTGGTATTGTCGTACTTATTTCATGACATGTATGTAACACATCCTAAAAAAGTCATTCTATAAACATGAAAACGTATGATGACAACAAACAACAATACATAAACCAAGTAAGACAAGAAACATCACATATATACAGTATCACAAACATTAACTGACAAAATACTGCTCTTTCTGGTATCACACTGAAGGGGCTTATTTTGCGATAACAGCCGGCTGCTTGTACATTATACCGCTTATAACGCGGATACTTGCCACATGAAAAAAAAGGATTTTATTTATTTTAATGCAATTATTTTTACCGAATACAGACCTACCGCGAGGAAAATCCGTTTAGATTCGATTTTAAGGTAAAAAATGACGTTCAAACATCACGAACAGGCAAATCGGTTTTATCATATGTAAATATAATGTCATATATGTTATTAAAATACATATTTATAATTCATTTTTGTGTAATATTAAACTGCCCCTCTCAAAATGATTTGCAGCATCAGGGTTACAGGGTGTTATTAGTTTGGAGCGCGTGTTATTTGAAAATAACAACCCTTGGAATGTCGCGACTGGCCAATCAGAATCAAGCATTCAAATGAGCCGGGTAATAATATAAATGAATATAATATAACTATGATATCATTTTTGTTATATCATCATAGTTGAACGATTTAAGTGTTTCCCAAATCCATCGTTCTAAACAATCAATTGGAAGCAAAGTTGCGTGGTTGGAACTACAGGTCTAGAGCTCTGGTTAAAGCATCGTTCCTTGATATTATGACATGTAGACTTACATGCATCAAGCTTAAGAAACATGCAGTGCATTCCATATCCATCATTCTAAATATACAAATTATATTTTATATCTTTTAGTTTGTCAAGAAAAAATAAGTGCTGTTTTATTTAAAAGTGCGCATGCCTGCTCTAGGACTGTGGGGAATCCCTGGGCGGAATGACGTAGGAGGACACTTATAAATGAATCAAATTTTGTGAAATAAAACAACAGATAACAAAAATAGGATAACAAAAGTAGTGCTTAACTGCAATGTATGTTATTTACAGCATTAGCATTTGTAGCCTTTTAAACTTTTAAAAGTCTTTAATAATTGGAAAACCTCTAATCACTAACATAACTGCGTAAAAAACTGAACTTACTTGGCTGTATTGGGTAGCTTATTGAACAATTTTAAACAAAAGACGCAAGTAAACATAGCATGCTCTATTTAACCTGAATTCACGGTTACCTGCTTTCTTTTGTCACTCAAAACAAAAAGAAGATTGAAACGACTGTCTGCTGATGATGCAGAAAAGCCTGTGAGAAATAAACAACAAACACGACCAAATTTTACACCGCTTAAACTCAGAATAGACAAAACCTGTGGACGTGCTTTAGGCCAAGAATTAATTTCCCACAGAAACGAGTCTAGATTAATCCAGTCACTGTGAAATGGAGCTAACCAGAGACGAGCACAAGCTTCTGTTTAATTAATGACGGAAACAGACTCTTGCTACTCGCAGACAGTAGGGCCGGGACATTTTTAAGCCTCTGTTTTCTCTAAGGGTCATCTTGCTGTAAAATGAGAATACGGTAGCAGAGATTTCTCCTATAGGCCTCTTAATATTCTTCACATCCAAAACACAGCCGAGCAAAAAGCTCTATCGAGTTAAATGTGATTTTTTATGTGACACAATCCTTTTTAATAAGTGTCATAAAACACTGTACACAGGTATTTTAATACACACAAATGACCCGTGAGAGCTACAGTGGAAGGTGATACGAGCAGTCTGCACTTATCAATAAAAGGATAACAGCTCCCCTAGAGGCCGACCATTGATCCTTCCGCCCAGATGAGCTGAGAATTTTGCACATCCTCCTCATACAGAACAAGTCATAATAAACAGCCAGTAAAGCGTAACATCCCCCAAAGCAATAATACATGCCGTCAAATGCCTGCCTCAGAAGACAACAGAGTTTTTACTTTTACCGTTTCAACAGTTTTGCACCAATGCTTTTTTAGAAGACGTTCAATATTTAAAACCGATTGGCCGCGTGGATGTGTTGACAACAAGGATCAATATGATTAATGAACGAACAGCCTGTAAATAATAATAGAAACCTTTACGGAAATTAGTTTGTGAGTCAGCTTTAAAGCTATATAAGGCATGTTGGTTAGTGAGATGTATGCTGATGTTTTTCTGTGATGTGACCGTAATGAGAAAGGGTTCACGTGAGAGTCAGCATTCACTGACGGTTCTTTAATTCACTAAAACAGACTTTCAGGACGTATTAGGAGGTTGCGCTCGAAGCTTCATGATCTATCATAGTGTCACTGAAATTTTATGCTGACGTTGACAACAGGCAGCCGGTGGCCACAGTTTACTCAGCTCCGCTTGGGTTTAATTTGGCATGAAGAGCACGCGAAGATGCCCTCGGAAAATGACGAGAGCACAACATGCGATGTTGTGATTCGATTAGTTGGACACATGAGATGATGTCGTTTATAAATGCGAAGGTTACTCTTGGATCCTATGTTTAAGTCCTTGTGTTTGTACTGTGCAGGTCTATTAATAGAGTTTTAATTAGAGCATGATTGCATTCCTCAAGAGGAGCGAGAAACATCCCGATGCATAGATAAAACCCTCGAGGCTCCCGTCTGTGACATCGTACAAGTGTTATTCAGTTTCGTTGAGGAGGGAAAGACGTCGTGTGACGTGTCGCCTGACATGAAAAAGAAATTGAAAGAAAGAAATAAACACATCCTGAAAATTTGAAAAAATAAAGGCCTGTATGGAAAAAAACTATTACAGTCACTATGAATAGAAACCTAAGTTGCCTTCAATGCAAAGGAAAATTGAAAATAAAGTGGTACTGCCATGGATTGTGGTCACTCAATTAAATTACAGATTAAGAAACTGAAATTGAATTGAACTACTGCCACAGAAACTGAAATGACCTGAATTCTTCGCAACTGCATAACTGTGTTGAAAATAACATTGTTTAAATAAACGATTATTTTGATAAGTTGATGAAAGAAACATTATGGAAATATTGTGTTTATAACCATGCCTAAATGCAACATCATGTTTGGTTCTTGGCTTTATTACAGTACCTTTAAGCAATTTACTCATCATTTGAAATATCACTATAGGTCTAAAATACTTCAATCCATTTGGATGTGACCATTTGTTAACATATTTTTGCTTCATTAACGCGTTTCTGACTAAACATAAAGTATACAAAAACTCTATTTTAAACACGTCATATTTATTCAAACGACTCACCAATTCATACAATATAGGCTATTAAGGTATTAACATAAACAGTATTGTACAATCATAAATGTATTTATACGTCTACTGAAATTATGACTATTTTTAGATTGTATGGGAGTAGAATTTAGCGTTAAGTAATAGTTGAATTAACTAAATTTTGAAAAGTTAGAAAAATAATTAAGAAATGTGAAACACATCCGTAATGATCCAAATAAAAAATATGTAAAAATGAAAGTAAAAGAATTGAAACTGTGTTGGCGGAGTGTTTTCAGCGAGGTGGGACCGCTACGCGTTGTTATTTATGTGTCAGTACGAGGCTGCGAGGCGCGAGCTGCTCCACACAGCTACTCGAGCACGCGCCGCCAGCCACTGCGCTCGGCGACTCTGCGTCCTCTCTCTCTCTCTCTCTTTTTCTCTTGCCTCTCTATCTCTGTTGCACATCGCTTCAGTCGTAAGGGATGGAGGCTGGGATCGTCGGTGAGGTCTGGACCACAGCTTGAGAGGTGGAGGAGATCGCGCGTCTAAAACAGCGCACGCGTTTGAAGGATGCGCTGCTGCGCGCGACGGCGCATCCTGTAGATATACGAGTAGCTCGCGGAATCCTAGCGTCTGGCTTTCTCTATCTGTCTTTGGCTTTGCGTACGGAGACCTGTCAGTGTTTGCATCACTTTTCGAACAGGAGGAGAAAAAAGAACAGGGTGTTTTTCTTCTCGCAACATACAGAGTAAGTCAGTTTGTTTTCTGTTGAAGATGCTGCTTATCGATGCGATTACAGCTGCACGCGGAGAGTTGCGTGTGTCCCGTGCGTGCAAGTTGTGCACAGTGATGATTCACACTAACAGACTGAAAGTGTTGCTTTATATTGATGCTGTATTCCAGGGATGGAGAAATTTCAGTATGGTTGTGCAGTTAAGGCTGACAAGAGCATACCTGGATTCGTAATTTGTTCGTTTGAGACGTGCAGCCAGATGTTTGGGTGTTTCCGTCATGGAACGCCTCGACATCTGATTTTTCTAGCCTTGGAAACGTTAATAACATTAAAGTATCACACAGGCTTCTATTTTATTTCTACATGAACATTTTTCCAATCGATATTGTTTAAAAATATATGAGTACAAATATTTTCTAGCAATTGTTCATGACTTAATGAGTCACGGAAATTCATTGGTCAGATATTTTATAAACCCTAAAATTAAAAAAGTGTTTTACTATTGCATGTGCTTGAAGACTCTGATGACTTTCCTACAACTTTCTTTCTTTCTGAACTGTTTTGTTTCATCACTACTCTGCTGTCAGCAGATTGACAGTTGTCAGATGACTGATGATATTGACCTTATTATAAATCTTCTGACTCTTGGGAGGAGTACATCAGCTGTGATTGGCTTAACCCATAGCCCAATTTCACAATAACAATGCAAGTGTCTGACTCAGCAATTCATCTTTAGAATGCAGAGAGCGAGTTTATTTGCAAACACTGTATGTAACTCATTTGATTTATCGCTCCTCAAGAGGAATACTGGATATCACAGATCAGTGCAATAAAGAAGTTGTGTAATTCTTTGCACCACCCCACACATTGTGTGCCTTTGGACTTGCAATATCCTCTTTCTGCTTTTAGTTATCCCTCTGACCGAAAATGTGTCACGGAAACGTCCCACGAGCCAGCTCTGGAAACTTCAGAGCTGAACTTTGCTTTGATGTAAGCATTTGGCTTCTTGCTGCTACACTTTTTTAGTACTTGCTTTTAAGGTGAATCCTGATTATTGCGAAAGAAAAAAAAAAACACTTCTGACAATTCTTGGACATTTTCAGATAAAGGTTTGGTAATTTTATTTTTGTTTACTTGGTTGTTTACTGGCTTTTGTATAGTGAGGGCTGCACACTTGCACAAGTGGACAGTTCTTTGATATTACTTTCATTGTCTTATTAGTACACCATAAGATCATATTTAGTCAAAATATTATTGAACGTGACTCTAACATAAGGGTACACCAATATCCAAATAGTTTAGTTTATCTCATTACACTAACACATTTACGCTTTTAGCAACACATAAATAAAGGTTCTCTGTGTTTTCAAGGATACTGTTGGAAACTTTCATAGCAATCCATAACCTTGAGACAAATGTCCACTAATTAAAATCCATAATCTTCAGACTAATGCAACATCCTGTCATTAGGGAATAGGTTTTCCATTAAGGATTGATTACCGGAGCAGTTTATGACCTTTTAATTAGCTCATTTTGTCTCTTTATGCCGTGAAACAGATTAGAATGTGCATTTGGTTTTCCGAAGAAAAACTCTATTGGGACTTGTTTCAGTGCTGACCATTGGCCAGTGGTTAACACTATGAACTGCAGGTGTCAGCCAAGGGTTCTGTAAAGTAAGCGAGCAAACATTTCACTACTGTTAAGCTTTGATGAAAACTAACAATTTTCCACAAGACCAAATTATTTCTTGATGTAAATAACATGTTTTCAATGGCATAAGCCTCCGAACAGTTCTTGGGTTTGTCCTGAAAGTATTACGATCAGTAAGGATATATTTCCCCATGCATTCATTTATCTTTTGTCTTGCGGTTAAATTAGTGTGTAACACTTTAATGAGATTGTTTTAGCTTTGCGAGTAAATATGAATTCAGTACACCCTGCTGTTTTGTGGGTAGAAAGTTGATTAGATTCTCATTCGCGTGCACAGTAGGAACGTAAAAGACTTCCTGTTTTCATTGGGCACTTTGATTATAGCGCCCGCATCACATCATACCAGCCAAATACCGACGCCTGAAAAGCCAAGAAAGAAAGCGAGTGTATGTGCAGTTTTGGAGTTTATTGGATAATATTTTTAAAGACATTATGTTTACATTATCCAATAAAGCCAAACATTATTAGTAGACATTAATATCCGTTTCTTTCTCTCTCTAATTTTACCCACTATCATGACTGCTGTCCGCCTCCAAAAAATGACCCCATAGATTGTTTGTGCAAACAAACAAATTGTGTGTGTGTTTATTCAAACCTATAGACCATTTTACAAGACGAAAACAACTCTGGTGCAGACTCAATTTCTGTTTTAGTTTTAAAACATTGACATAAGAATAAAATTAGAACTGAATTTAAATGTCAAGTGAATATCTTTAAGGGTGTTTTATATAGATATTTTCATCGGACGCAGGCTTCAATGGGTACCAAAATTCCTATAAATGGTTTCAATGGACGCACACTCCTGGCCTGAAGTTAATGTCTGGTCTGGTAATACTGTAACAATTTATTTAATATTTTATTTATATTAATAAATATAAAATAATTTATTCAGTCCTGCATGCGCAACGATTACAATATTTAATCGCGATTAATCACATGTCTTTTCTGTGATTAATCGTGACTAATAACATTGTTAAGAGTAAAATTCATTGATGAATTAAAAAGAAGTGTATTGTGATCTTTTATGAAAAGTACTTGGTTTGCAAACACGTTAAACAAATAATATATATATAAATAAAAATTTCTTGTAAATCTAAGCCTAAACATGAATGTAATCAAATTACATATAAAACCAAAGCTATATGCCACTGCCAGGCCATTAACATTCTTTCTAGTTTGATATAGAAAAACCATTTATAATGATTATTGATTTAATTGCTTATATTTAAACTCTCTTTCAACACAAAGTGTTAAGTGTACTGTATTTAAATTGTTTTTAAAGCAAATTTGTAACAAAAACATGATCGCATGCTCCTTTTTCTTATCTTAACCATTCATATAAGGAGAATTTTAGGTTTTGGGTCCGTCCTTTGTTGTTTGATGAACATCATAAACAGAGATATGTATTATGCTACTGCCCGTTTAAGAGTGCTTTATACAGATATACGGATCTTATATATTGTGATGTGTCTGTTTTGTTTCCCAGCTGTTAACATTTATAAAACTGACTACTTTTACATTTACCCTTGCTTATTTTGACGTAATTTCATGTTTATTTGTTAGAAAAATACTAATTTATTGTATACTTACTGTATAAAGTTACATTAAAACTACTGAACAGTTATAGATTCTTTGCAGAGGTCTGGGCCACATAGCGCCGATGTTGCTGTGTGGTTGTATGGCTTGGAAGACTTCTGAGGTTTAAATATGAATAAACAGGCATGAAATCAGACAGACACAAACACAGACAGATGTGCAATCGTGTTCTGGACAGTGGCGTTCGCCGCAGCCTCTGTGCGTGACCCTTTTAGTTACTAAGCAACACCTCGGACTATCTTCAATGGGTCAGACCTTCACTCAGGAGATTTACCACCCAAGATAGACACTTGCTCTCATGACCCGTCCATGAGGAGACTTTACAGGTTCTTCAGAAAACTTTATGTGAAGGTTTTATAGTTGTTTATCCATAAGATCCAGCTTTAGAGTGAATACAATTTAGAGCCACTTTTTCAAGTCCAAAGATACTTGCAGCGAAACATTGGAAGACGCTGAGTGTGTTATAATAGGACAGACCATGTTATGAGCATGGAAAATATGAATGAAATGGAAACTGGGCTTTACTCCATTGGATCGATATTCTATTTTCCCCTCTAATTGTAATGTTACACTTTTGGCTCAGTTTGTATACACTTTTAAGTGAGTCTCAAAAAGAAATATATGTACATTATTGAGATTCACACTTTTAAAGTATTAATTTGATGATCACTATGACTATTAAGTGTGAAATGTTTGTTTGACAGTATTTTTTTTTATGATCTCTGAACTGCAATCTCTAATATTGGCTCTCTTTAAAAAAAAAAACGCCAAACAGTCTTCAACTGGAGCTTTAACCTTTGTTAGATTGTTGCAGCAAATACATGTTACTTAATGCACCATTAGCATCCACATTGATACTTTTGTGCATTTCGGCAGTCACTTCAATTTGGCCACAAACAGCAGATGATTGCTCACATTGTCCGGTTTCATCAGAAAATAAATATCTGCAAATAGAAAAATGAATTTTAACTTTTGGCACACATATCACACATCTCTAACTCCTGCCCCAAGTTCTCTATCTCTCTCTCTGACACATAAGCACGCACACTCACAAACCGCAGTAGGCGCATACCGCTGTAATTGACTGAGCTAAAGCAATATATGCTTTTTGCGCTATTAAATGTGAAGTCGGATGTGTCCATCTACCGGGGGTTCAAAGTCACTGAGAGAACACTTTGCACTTTGATGTAAATTACTGTAAAATGTTATATGTGTAATATTATCCTGCATCTCCGCGGTGGTTTTTAGAGAATACTATGATTAGTACGAGAAAATGTGTTCGTGACTGACCTCTATCTTAGTAGCTTTAATCACGAGTCCTAATTCATTTAGGTTGAGTGGTATACTGGGTATTATACATACAGTAGGTACAAAAAGGTTTTTAGGAATATTCCTAGACATAACTTAATAAATACGTTTATTACCATAATTGCATCTTCAACCATTAACTCAACTCACAATGTTATGGCTGTGTAAGTTTAATTTAGATATTAATTTTCATCACATTTTCACATGGCCAGAGCATTCTTGGCATCTTACTGTTCCAGCTAAATGTTTAGGAGACTCAAGCCTTTAGAAAACATTGTATTTTACTGTATTGTCACTAATGTTACAGTGCTAAAATTGAAAGTTTGTCTTGTCAATCAATAGTAACAGTATTTAACCACAAGTAATGCACTGTTGTTTTAAGGGAGAAGTGCATGAATATGACTCACAGTATGCAGAAGTCACAGCAGCCGCCTTTCCAGATTGAATGCTTCTAAAATGCTAAAGCACATCCAAATTTAGAAAGACCAGTAAAGCAATTTACTTTTATTGATATGTTCAACATGAAATCACCACTGTCTTTATACAGGCAGATGAAAGTTACAGAAAAGAGAAGCAAACAAGTCTCTGCGATATACAGAAACAACTGGAAGCTAATTACCAAAACCTGGATTTACAGTTTTTGTCAGATATGTTACGTTTTGTGTTTAAACCGTACCCAATTTCGTCTGATTGACTACTGTGACTTTTGTGTAAATGTATTTTTTTGTAAGTATTTATAAAATTGTATCTATTGTTTCCATAAAAAGTCAGCTCTGTTCAGATATGTTTTTGGATTGTAAGTTAGTTTCACAAAGCTTTTGTTTTTACAGTAATGTTTTATTAAATGGTCATATTTGTAATTTTATTTTTTTATTTCAAAGTAATTTCAGAATTACTTTTTTATTAACAGGTTATCATGGTTTTTACTTTGTAATAATGTTCCGGATTACTCAATACCACAGATATGGTAAGACCTGAGTAATTACTATAAAGTTACTATGATTTTAACCAAATAATTCAGTAAGAACATAATAATACTATTTTTTATTAATTTCTTAATAGTTATTAATATAAATACAACTTTTCAGCTTTGAAAAAATTATGAAGATTCATTAGATATATTTCATTGATATGAATGATATGAAAAATAAAAAATTCTTGATGAGGAAAATATTGGACAATAGTTTATTGATAATTGTTTTTAATAATAATTAAGATTACTGTATGAAAAAAAATAGTTAAAATTGTATTTTTAATAGTAATCAAGATATAACCAGTTTATTGACATACTTATGTTTAGCTGTTAATGAGTAGGTTAATAAATTATTATTTTAAATGAGTCTTGGTTATTATATAGTTCTGCAGGAGACACGCAGTATTTATTAATGACTATTAAATAAGTAAAAAGTAACTCATTGTTACTTACCTTAAACATCAGTATGCTGTTACCTACTGATTAGTTCATCTTTCTTCCATATTAGTTATCAGTAATGACTACAGTATTAATGCATCACGTACCATTTCTGAATTATCTACCTATTAAGTCTGAAACAGTTAGGGTTACTAAATATGCCAACTGTTTGCCGCACAATTTATGCTGTGGTGCATATATTTGTACCAGTGTTAGTGGGCAGGACTGATTTATAATACAATTTAGACCAACTAATGTAAAAATACAGAACGGGAGATGTCCTAAACGGGTCAGAGGAGGAAAAACTATAGTTATTAAGAGCTCTTGCAAAATCCTTATTGGTTTACTATTGCCGAGATTTGTATTGCATCATAAATGGGGCATAAATGTTTCAACTGATGTGTGTTCACAAACGTATAAATGTTACCAAACCCGACATTGCTATTTTCACTGTTTTGTCGTAATTTAGTTGTATCAATATAATGTGAAACGATTCATTAATTTGTTGTGAAGGGTGCACTAATGATTGTTTAATACAGTTTTACAGTTTTTGTCAATAGACTCTATTGTGGAACATAATATAACTGTGAATAAATGACTCATACCATGGCATACGATTTGGTCATGTAACCCACTTCCGATAAAAAGGTTATCAATGTTAACCTGCGGTCCAGGCTTCAGCACTGTGTTTAATTGAAAGTGACAGATGTATTGTGGGCCTTGAGGAGACAGTGTCAACATTCAGAGAGAAAACCAGCAGTGCTTTCCTGGCATAAGATAATAGGAGCTGCAAGGCTTTTCTCTGAGTGAGATCTGCCACTAATAAAATGAAAAGGGACAAGAATGTCTGCAGGGTTTGTCACAACAGAAACCTGAAGTAAATATCTTTAAATTAATCTTCCATGTGCTTGCGTCTCTGATTTAAGTCTGAATGTTTCATGTACACATTGTGACTCTACTGTGATTTTCAGATAGTTGAGCAGTCATCTTCAGTAAGTCATATGTTATTTAAAATGCTATTGTCCTCACTTAACTCTATAGTAGTGCTTTTGAATATAAATAAAATTAAAAAATGTTTTGTAATGTTTTTGTAATGTAGAGTTGTAAAATGACTTTGAGTGTCTGAGCTGCAGTGATTTAAGTCTGTTAATTTTTAAAAAAGGGGTTGTGGGTAAGTGTCTGTTTGAAAGAAGAGTCTTTCCCTCGACACACTACATGAAGTCTAAGTCTTATGTTATTGGTGTACTTATCGAAGTGCAGTGTACTTTCAGACACTATTGACAGATGTAGAGACAGATCCATGCTCTGAAATCCATGAAATGAAAACATGAGTTTGGTGGCTTTTAGTCTATATGAGAGAGTATATGAGAGCTTCAAAGTGAGAGAGTGTATTGGCATAATTACTTTTAACATCTGTAACACAGGGCACTTTTGTGAAACTCAAAGATGGGATATTTACACATGTCCTTAACTGATGTGATGCATTAAAAAAGAAAAAAATGGAAAATATGTTTTTTATAACGTGTTGCAACATCATGTCTGGTTATGATATCTGTTTATTGTGTTGAATTAGATTTACTTTAAAATAAATGGAGGAAAGATTTGATATCGGAAAGCAATTTTTTGTAAGCAAAATATATTAAGCATTTTTGTTCGGACCAGTGTAAAAACTGGAAGCAAATGTAATACAAATACATCTCAAGTTAGCTTAAAATGATTGTACACCCAAAAAATATGTCATAATTTACTTACCCTCCTGTCATTTCAAACCTTTTTGACAGAAAATAAGATATTTGGAAGAAAGTTGGTAACCAAACAGCACTGGCCCACATTTACTTTTATTGTATTGACACAAAACCAATGCAAGTGAATTGAGGCCACTTAATAACATTCTTCGAAATATCTTCTTTTGTGTTATGCAGAAGAAAGTCAGACATGTTTGAAATGACAAGAGGGTGAGGAAGTGATGAGAATTTTTATTTTTGAATGAACTATGATTTTAAGTGTTTAAAAAAGGACACCCTAAAACGGACGCCTTAATGTCATCCATCCATAAGTCTAATTGCATATGCCTGCGGTTTAAACTAATGTTATTGATGCATTAACGCCTAAGTAAAAATTGCTTTTGATGAAGCATTTCACAGTTTATATCTGAGTGTGATGTGTAGTTTGTATTGACTTGAAGAAAACTGTAACAATACTTCATTTGTGTGCAAATCACACATTTTTAAACATTTAACAAAGAATGCAATGAGAAGAAGAGTGTCAACAGATGTGATTTAAAACATCTCAGCCGCAAGATCTAAGTGTAAGAAACATTTAAGGTTTGTGAAACCTCAGTCTGCTTCTATTCTGCGTCATATGGCAACTGCAGAGACAAGTCACTGGTTGATATTTCTGGACAGAAGATGCCATGGGGGCAGCTGGTTCACTTCACTCTCTGACCTAATAATATTTTACATCAGAAAAGAGTCAGTGCTCGGGGATCCGGCACGTTGACTTCACTTGTACTTTATTGAAAATACCACAGGGGCTGCTGTTTCAGGCTTGTTGCCTCATGCCTGTTTGCACAGCATTTTGATTAGCAGGCCACAGTGTAATTTGTGAACAGAAAATAAGCTATTTACGGTGTAGTCTGATAAATTGTATCAATATAATAAATCAAGATGCATACTGATATTGATCAAGAATTTCTATGATTGAAACATTATTAATATTGTCAACTTAAAATGACCATCACAACCCATTTCAATCATCTGACATATTTCTGAGTGAGAAAGAACATTCAATGAGAAAATGTAGGGCATGATTGGATTGTGGATTGTACATTCTAGAATGGGTGCTGGGTGGTTAAAGAGGAGGGCTGGAAAGCAACATGAACAGGGGTTAGCCGTTTTAAATCTGTAACTTGTGCCTCTCCGACTCCATATGTGTAAAAAATCTGCAAAATAAGATTGCAGGTTACCTTATCCACGCAGGCCAGTACAAGGCTTGCGTCACTTTACATATTTACATATTCTGGTCGGGAGTTCATTGCATTTATAGCTTTTATATTTTTCTGTGGTTAAATTGATAATCATTATTTCATAGATAATAACAGTTTTTAGTACATAGCCTACTTACTGTATTTAGTAATGAATCATTTAAGTTTAATTATTTTAATTGTCTGGATATTTTAGGAGGGACAAAAGAGCAATAGTTTTTACAAGATTACTATTGTGAATCATGAAAAGGAACATATACAGTATATATATAACAAAAGTGTATTATATTACAGAATAATCTTAAAAATAAATTGCTTGAAATGTTCTTCACAGCGATGCCACAGAAGAACCATTTTTGGTTCAACAAAGAACCATGCAGTCAAAGGTTATTGAAAAAAACATCTCTTTCTTACTTTTTTATAATCTGAAGAACCTTTTTACACCAATTTTTTATGAAACCAAAAGGTTCTTCTGTGTCATCAAAAAACCTTTTGGGAGTGTAGATGTTTTACCAGTGAGTAATTTCTGCTGGAGCAGTTTTAAAACGTGTTGATTAGTCCCATGTATTTTATAGCTCAGGTGATTGAAAAAGTCTGTTACAAGGTGTCAACTGAAATCAAAATTTGCGTTAACCTGCAGAGATAACCTTTTGTTTTTAATGTCACTATTTAAGACAATTTCTGGAATAACTCACTCATGCACAATTACACCGCTAACATGCATTGCTAATGCAAATAGGGTTGATTTTGATGTCACGCTATCTTTAACTATATACATAATATACACAAACCATTTCCACCCTTCACAAATCATTCACAACCTTCAACTCTGGGCTAGGTTTGAACAGATGTGTCTCATCCAGCAGATGATTGATTCGCCTAATTTTCCCTTTTTTTTGTAGCACCACTCAGAATTCTGTGTTCCCATTATACATATCTTTCACAAATAGCCTCAGGTAGCCGATTGTGGAGGGTTACAACGAGAGGAAGAACACGTACAAAAGATACTTCAGATTTAATTGTATCTCACTTAGATCACAGCAATGTCAGAAAGGACTGGAAGGAATTTGGACAGTCCCCAAACAAGATACTCGATCACACCTGGGGAAATGACCGATAAAAGCACTCTGATGAATTGAATCCAGATATATTCGTTTTTGATTGAATTGGGTCAGTTTTTTATCACGCTCACATGTCCATCATTCGTTTAGTAAGGGTAAAATTAATACTCTCAATTTTTTCGGCCATGACAGCACTTTAAAGCAATCAACGCCACCATGTAATAACACGGGGTTTAGCTATTTAACTGCTAGTCATTTCGTTTGTATAAAAAATTAAAAGCGCATTTGGAAATCTGTGTTGTGGATGTATCTTTCAAGAAATTCTGGATGTATCTTTCAGGGCCAAAGCAGAAGTGGCACTGGGCCAACCACATGTCAGAATATACTACGTTTTGGAAATAGTGAGAAAAGCAAACAAGGAAATGCAAGAACAAAATGCTAGTTGCTACCATGCTGATAAGTTACATTTAACACACAAACTGCAGAGACTAAAAGTCCATGTGAATTGGATGTTTAAAAACAGCTGTTGCATTGATTTTTACATGAAGCTGGCAGCAGACTGACAGTTTAAGGGGAGGAGTTAACGGATGCTCCGCCCAAACCGTCTAATTTACGTCATTTGAGATGGATGGTCATTCTGGGCGGCTGCATTTTTCAGATTTTAACTGAACTGCGGGGCACGGTGGCTTAGTGGTTAGCACGTTCGCCTCACACCTCCAGGGTTGGGGGTTCGATTCCCGCTTCCGACTTGTGTGTGTGGAGTTTGCATGTTCTCCCCGTGCCTCGGGGGTTTCCTCCGGGTACTCCGGTTTCCTCCCCTGGTCCAAAGACATGCATGGTAGGTTGATTGGCATCTCTGGAAAAATTGTCCGTAGGGCGTGAGTGCGTGAGTGAGTGCGTGAGTGATTGAGTGAGTGTGTGTGCCCTGCGATGGGTTGGCACTCCATCCAGGGTGTATCCTGCCTTGATGCCCGATGACTCCTGAGATAGGCGCAGGCTCCCCGTGACCCGAGGTAGTTCGGATAAACGGTAGAAAATGGAATGGGATGGAATGGAATATGACCCAGATTGATAAGCTATTAACTATAAACACTGCAATATTTCATGAAAAAATAAATTGTAATTTCAATATTACTGGGACTTTAAAAAGCACAGTTTAAAGCACAGCAAGTTATAAAATAAACTGTGAAAACAATCGTTTTAAACAATTTTTTATTAATTCAGAGCCCTATTAGCCCCACTTCACTTCCACCACATAAGTGAAACTGCGACTGTTAAGTGCAATAAGTTTCTAGCGATCCACTCTTCATATTTTCGGTTTAATGAGTGCATCATCCGGGTACTTAATGTGCATGAAAAGTTCAACGTAACACACTGTTCACACTATAAAATGGCGTAGAATAGTGCATATGTGCACAATTTGAGACACCTGTTGTGTATAAAATCTAAGCATCCCTTAACCTCACCGCTGGTATCTTATATGTTGTGCATTTAAGGAGAATCTGTCCAAGCCCAGCAGATGCGGACCTAATTGAGGCTTTCATTTACCGAGACCTCAAATCTAATCAGCTTTAATTATTCCTAACTGGTCATACTGGGAAATGTCTGCATGGGGTCCGTTTCAGCTCAGAGGTAGTCATCTGTTCAAAATAGTCAAGCTTCAAACAATGGCCCTGTTCCAAGAGAAACACAAAAGGCTTTACCTCAACACCTGAACAGAATTTTGGCTTCCAGATAACTTAAAGGTGTATACTTAGAAGGGTGAGCTGAGTAGAAGAGTCTGGAGGCTGTGGAGATAAGAGCGCTTTGAGACACTATCAATGAGAGACTAAAGAGATCGGTATCACAAGAGAGAAAGGAACACTGCTGGATACCAAACCTGAGCAGTAATCATTCTTATTCAGTCAGCAACAGAGATGTCAGCGTAGACGTCGTGTTTAATTTGACGCAACGTGTCACATGCGACTGTTTTGTATCTCTGTGTGGGTTTGAAAGAAAACATTATCTTTCCAATTTTCAGTGCACAAAAAACATTGGGTTGTGGAAATGACATCATTTTGGGAGACTCGTTTGTATAATTTGTATTATACTCATTTGTATCTTTTTTAGCTTGGATGAATGAGTTACACAGTTCAAGCGTTTTCATTCATGATTTACAATGAACTTCATTATGTTTGCATTTCACACATATATTCACCCAAAAATAAAAATTATCTCATAATAGGTTGCCCACACGTATCCCAGATATGACTATTAATATTAAAATACTGAATTCTTACTAGATGTCATATAATTCAATCTCTTCAATCAAATGGATAAACAATTTGAATTTCTTAGCTATACCACAGAGCCCTAGTTAACAGACGACTCGTGTCGATCCAAATCTAATTTTGTTCCCCGTTCCATGACTGATTTCCAACCCTTTCGAGCACGACTACTCGCTTCAGCCCTTGGCAGCACGTACATGTTATGTTTCTCTGTGTCGAGGGTGTAGATACCGTTGCTGTTCTGTCAAATGCATGTGATGCCAGCAAAGACGATGGTGACTGTAGACCCTCAAGCTGCAACGCCCCTCTCTCTCACTCCTTCTCTCTTACTTCATGTGACTGATGAGTGACCTTATTTGGACAGTCTCCATTAAAGAGCCTCTTTGATGTGTTATTTCCAAGGGTCTAAGGAATGCATGGCAGGTGCACGCCGGAATGCTGGAGGGCAGGTAATGAGAAGCTCTGCGGTGCAGGAGGAAGTCAAATAAGAGCCTGTGGGGTGAGGTCACGTATCAGTCTGATAGAAAAAAGCACTGATGCTTGAAAAGTGGCAAAATCCTTGGCATGTTGAATATTTTTCACTTAAATATCTTAATATATAGATAATAAATATTTTGACAAAATAAGATATTTTGAAGATAATAAATATTTTGACAAAATAAGATATTTTGAAGAAGTTGGTAACCGGACAGCGCCGACATGGAGGCCAGTTTACAACATTTTTCAAAATAACTTCTTTTGTGGGCTACAGTAGACAAGTTTAAATTGGTTTTAAATGACAAAAGGGTAAATGATGACAGAATATTTATTTTTGGATGAACTATCACTTAAATGAGTCATGAGGACTTGCAGCATCTGATCAACACTATCAAGGTGAATGTGAACATTTTCTCAAGGTGTTCTAGGGTTGTGCCACACATCAGGTGTTTACCAACCAATTAAAAATGTCTTGATTATAGTTGTGTAAAACATCATAAACGTTTTTGTAAGTATATAAGTAACACACTAGGTATTGGTAGTTATGTGTATATCTTTTATTTTCAGGATTGTTGGGGTGTTAAAGCCAAAGCCTTTTTTGGTTTTATACAAAGCAAGATTTCAAGATATTTTTGGAATTAATGATGACAGGTTCCGCAGTGATCTGTTGAAGCCTCTGAAGCCTCTAGATAATTCAGCAGCTCTCTTGAGAGCTTGACTTATTGAAGGAGCCGTTTCTGCAAAGATCAGAATGAAAGCACCCAATGGCACACAGCGGGATAATGCTGCTATTTTGTAGGTAAATCGTTTTGTTAAAGCTCGTATACATGAGTACATAAATGTTCCCCTAAGGTATAGAACAATGGAAGCACAATCCCTCTGGTTGCATTGCACATACTGTAACTGTGTTTTAGAAATACTTTGTATTTATTATTCTCATCTCATTTTACCGAATAACACATTCTACATTTTTTTGCACATTTTCTGCAAACTTTTACAAAGAATGTTCTAATACATTTAAACATTTCATATTACATTTTTTTTCTACAGTAGTTGTTTTTTTAGACCTTTTTAAGTTGGTTTCAATTTGCTATCCTCCTGGAGGGTGATCTTTAAGAAAGTAAAGTGTTTGTAAGATGTGTTCTGGACCTGTCTCAGTGTCATTTTCATGTTGCCTTCTCATAGGCATGTGCTCTTGTGGGCTTCTAAGCCAGCATCACTACAAAGGTCACGCAGGTCTACCAGCTAGTCAAGCACGTACCCACACTAATTAGCAAAAAACATTTCACATAGAAAGAGTTAGTTGAAACATGAGATTTCCTCCAGAGTATCTTTAATCTTATTCTATTCTAATTGATTTATTCTATAATCACAGCAGCCTTACAGTATGTTCTGTCCAGATACTTAATAAATTCAATAAATGAATTTATTTATCTTGTTTAGTTAAAAAATATAAAATAACTAAACTGTTCTGGAATTTGGGTGTGCATGTGATCCGTGCAACGCGGCTATTAGTTCAATACACAAAACACAGCAATTAACTGTGACAAATAAATACAGCTGAACCATCATGCTGGCTTAACAGAATACACTTTATTTGATGGTTAAAACAGGCTAATTTTCACTCTTAAAAATAAAGTTGCATTCACAGATGCTGATTCACCTTTCAGTCAAAGGTGGTTTAAAGAGTTGTTTCTTTCACACTTTATATAGCCATTGTCCAGTACAAAAAACGTTTGGTTTTATGGATGTTAAAGTCCCAGTGAAATTTAAAATGACAATTCTTATTTTTTTCATGAAATATTACAGGGTTTACAGTAAATAGCTTATCAATGAGGGTCATTTTCTTTTAAAATCCTTGTACCCTCATAATCTTCAATTAAAATCTGAAAATGCACTTCCTCCCTGATATGACTATCCATCTCAAATGACGTAAACTACATGGCTTGGCCGAAGCAGAGCCATTGAGATAAAGAGTTCTGCCAACGGAAGTCCAAAATGCTGGAGCGTCACGTGATTCATGGAGCCTTCAGATTTCCAGGATTTTACGTTCTCTCTTTAAATTCTTTCATTTTTTTAGTCGTTAAATGGCTTTTGTCCTTAAACGGGTTAGAAGTTTAACTCAGTTAGTCTGTTTAGTCGCAGCTCCATGTGTAACTAGTAAATTTCGGGAACTATTGAAACTTAAAAAACTGTTCCATTGGAGTCACCGGAGAAGACAAGACTCTCTTTCAATGGCTCTGGGCCGGAGCATCCGTTAACTCCTCCCCTTCAACTGTCAGTCTGTTGCCAGTTTCATTTCAGAATCAATGCAACAGCTGTTTTTAAACATCTAATCAATTCCCAAGGAAAAATGCGAGCCATGCCCACTCATTTTCTCCTTTGAAATTCCTTTTCACTCGGAAATGTGTCAGGATACTAGATATAAACGATCACAACTTCCTGTTCATGGGGACTTTAACGGTTATTTATGGAACCATAAGAATAACCTTGAATCATTATTTATAAAAGTGTACCTACAGTACATGTCAATAGTAAAAAATTGGATGGTAAAATTTTTATAAGATTGCAGGCAAAATGGATCTTTAAAATCAAAAGTTGTAACTGTTAACATTAACAATTGCATTGGCGATAACGAACATTAACAAATGATAAAAAAAACTAAATTTCACACTGTCTCGTGTCAGTCCTATCTCATGTCATCTACTGCATTTACCAATGATAACAAATACAACCTTATGGTAAAGTCTAACAATAATTTCTATTTACATATTTTAAGTAGGCGTGATGTAATGCTGTTTCTTTGCACATAGAGCCATGTAGCAAAGCATTTGAGTCTGATTGGAGCGTCTCCACAGTGTATTCTGATATTCAGGGCAGAATTCCAACCCTCACACCCACACATAGGTGGGTCAGGGTGACACTAATAAGGATCCCCACACTAAATGAACACCTCTGAGGTTCTCAGACTCTATTCTTAACCCTGTGATTGGCCGAGTCATGCCTCTCTCTCTCTCTCTCTCTCTCTCTCTCTCCTGCTCCACAGGGGCCAATCGAGGTCCCAGAGCCCAGGCTGAGTGCAGCTGTTGCGGGGGCCATGATAGCAGAACCTCTCTACGTCAGCATCACAGGTTTCCCCGCGGCTCTGTCCTTCTAGTTGCATATTCAGTAAAGGTTTCCAACAGGAGAGTGGCTTTTGCCCAACATTGATGGGCCCCGGCTGGGCTGATAGAAACACCCACGTTTCATTTTTAACTCGTTGTTTGGACAGGTGGGTAATAATGAGCTGTTGCGCTCGGTCATCTGTGATGGTCATGTCTCGATTATGAAATTCCAGCGATAAACTACTACACAAATAATAGCGATTAATGATTTAATTGTCTTTTTTGTCAGCTCATTAAATGACATCAAACTAACATTTCCAACCAAATGTCCCCCTATCATAAAATGATAATTATTATTATATGCTTAGATAAGACCAGATTTTTTGTTTAGTTTTAACAACACAAGCAAATATTATTTTCTCAATTATCTATTTTATATTTACAGTACACTCCTTCAACAGTTTTAAGTAAGCTAATGTTTTTTAAACCTCCAAAAGCAAGCATATTACACACTATATCTCAACAGAGTATAGAGTATATTCTATATTCTTTGTGTTGCTTTCTGTGAATTTTGTTATTTATTTCCAAATCCCAGTTTTAAATGCAATATATGATTAATATGAAGTGCACAGTAATTGTGATCATATTACATAATCACGATAAGATTAAATTGTCTTAAAAGGCACTTTTACTGTCTTCCACCGTAAAAGCAAACCAAAAATCATAATGCTTCCACTGCCATGCAAGCACAAAAATAACTCTCTGATAGTATTCGGTGATTCAAGTGGATGCCGCGTGGCTTTTCTTACCTTGTCTTTCACTCGCTTGCGTGGGCTCGGGATCAGAAGAGATGAGAAAGGAACAATGTGTGACAATGAAATGAAACCGAGTTCACTCAACCCTGTTAAGGCGGCCATGTTAGGAATAATGAAAATACAAAGTAGTATAGGAATATATAGGGGGAAAAAAATAAACACAATTTTTTTCTAAGGCTAATTTTGATTGTTCACAGCGATGTGGCTCGTCTGTATGTTTTGTCAGCTCTGCAAAGCGAAGAGATTGTTGTCATGGTGAAATGATAATGGACTCGACTAATAAAAGGTGCTCTCAGAGGGATTAAGGAAATAATCTCTTTTCATTGGTCGTAACGACACGGTCAGAGAGGATGTTATAGCAGAAGAATGCATAATCTTTTTACGCGTGTAATCAGATGTTCCTATGTGTGCAAGAGTTTGTGATTTATGTTTGCCAAAACCATTTATGTTGTCAACTCCAATCAGTTACGTTTGTGAATAATCATCTTTTTAGACGTGCAAACTGATTTTTTTTTTATGTTTTTGTGAGTTTGTGTGTGAAGTTGTGTGATTAACAGGAATCAAGGGACCTTTCGTACGGACAGCTGTAATCACAAAAATATATTTGAGGGATTCTTCAGTTATGTGAATGTTTTTCTCCTGTAGAATGATTGTAACTTTTTGTAAAAATGGTTTGTTTTCTTTTTTTTAAGCAATAAATCTGAATAAGACTGTTGTAGAGGTTATAATTGCTTGAACCTGGTTTCCCTTTATCCTATATATTTCTGTACAACACCCCCCCATATATATTCCGAGAAAACACCTTTGCTATATATTCCTATAAAACACTTTTCATTTATATTCCAATATATTTTTTCCCTATATATTGCTATAAAACTTTATATTATCATTATTCCTACATTTTTCCATATAACATATTCTCATACTTATTTGTATAAAACAATGGTTTTCTATATATTACCATACATTACTTGTTTCCTGTTTATTCCTATATAACACTGTCCTCCTATATATCCCAGAATAACACTTTAAACTATATATCACCATATAATATTTTCCCCTACAAACTAATGTTTCCTATATATTCCCATACAACACTTGTTTCCTACTTTTTTTGATCTAACACCTTTCACCCTAGGCATTCCTATATAACACTTGTTTCTTGTCTATTCGAATGTAACATTTCCCTCTATATATCACACCTTATTCCCATAGTGTATATTCTTATACGACAGATTTTCCTATATATTCCCATATAACATTATTCCAATCTATTCCCATGTAACGCTATCCCCCATATATTCCTATATAACACTTTTCCCTGTATATTCCTATATTACATTTCCTATATGTGACCCCGGATCACAAAACCAGTCTTAAGTAGCACGCAATTTTTTTTATTAAAAGCCAAAAAAACATTGTGTGGGTCAAAATTATTGATTTTTCTTTTATGCCAGAAGTCATTGAAATATTAAGTAAAGATTATTTTCCATATAGAAATTTGTAAATTTTCTGCTCTAAACATATGAAAACTTAATTTTTGAGAGTGGATGGCCTGCTACAGTGCCTCTGATTAACAACTTTAAAGGTAATTTTCTCAATATTTAGACTTTTATGCAACCTCAGAATCCAGAGGTTTAAACCGTTGCCCTTCCGGCATGTATAGTCCTATCATAACAAAACATATATCAATAACAAGCTTAATTATTCAGCTTTCAGATTATGTAAAAATCTCAGTTTTGACAAATTTACCCATAAGACTGGTTTTGTTGTCCAGGGTCACATATGATATTGTTTCAGGAACTGTTACCATGTGAGTTGAGGCCTGTATCACAGAGCAAGTTAAACAAAAACTTAACAAACAGAAGGGTGTCACAGGCCCTTTAGGAGCATGTTCGTGTTAAAAAAAGTTGATACCATAACAAATAAATCAAGCTACAATATTGCAGAGTCTGATCGGTTGTGTAAAACCCACAGAGGAAATTAGCATAAATATGCGTAGGCTTTGATATCATTACTTTATGTATTTGGCAGAGTGACTTACATTCAAGCTATTCATTTAATTAGTTTGTTAATTCCCTTGAAATGAAACCCATGACCTTGATGTTGCTAGCTCGGTGTAGAGTTGAGCTACAGATAAGCTCAAAAAATGTTTTTTATTATTTTGAAAGAAGTCCTGAGTATTTAACAGACAAAACAATGTGTATACTGTTCTGCCTGTGGAGATTAGGCTTACTCGATGCTAAGTGCTTCAAATAATACTATCCAAGATTTAATGGCGCTAAGCTGGCAAAGAATAGCAAAGTGAATAATTGCATACATTCCAGCCAAATTAGATTGAAACTGTTAGTTTTCTGCCAGTTTTGTGTAAAATATTCATCAGTCAGTCAGTGAATAGACTGTGACTGGTTTATTGGCATGCCTTATGAGGTTAAAACTGTTATAACTGTAGTTACCAGAGGAAAGCGCTTTATTTTACAGTCCTGTTCTACTGTAACTCTAAGCCTAAACCATATTAAATACACATAGTTACCAATACTTTGTTGGCTATAAGTGCACTGTAAGAACACAGTAAGTGTGTGTACTGTAAGTGCAACCGTTGCAGATTTTCTTTAAACATCACTTTTTCTTGTTAATTGTTATTGTTATGAATTTGTGTATCAAACAGCTCTTCACTGTGATTCAATACTAAATATCAAGGCCATAATTTGAATGTACATTTAATACTTAGAATGTGATTCTTTAAACTTGTTTAACTACACCAATTTTTATTTGAAGCATGAGTGAATGTTTTTGTCTGAATCCAGATGTGGTTTGATAGTGTTTAACCTTGACTCGTGCGACTGCAGATTCAGTCGCATTATGACACCATCTGTTCAGCTCTCCCGTCGCATTTATTGTATGTCATAAAACAGCGAGTCTGTAGAAGCGCTTCCCTCCCACCAGCCTTTATATTGGGTGAACGCATTTCTGCTCTTCACTCCTTACAAAGTTGACATGCATTGTATGAAAGCAGAGATGAATTACATCATACTGGCTTGATTAAAAGTCATGTCATACCATCAGGCTCTTGACGTATTCGTGGCACAGATGAAGTCGTGATTGTTTCAGGAATACCAATGCATCTTTACGCCAAACTGCTTTGGACAGCGTTGAAGTGTTCTGGGCCGAATCAAGGTCATTAATAGCAGTAGTTATTGACTCTCAACTCAACTCAACTCAACTCAACTTTATTTATATAGCGCTTTTTACAATTTTCATTGTTACAAAGCAGCTGTACATGAGACACATTGAATACAAGTATGAATTCGAAAGCAGCCCCCCCGGCCAGGCAGATAGTGCAAAACAGTATGCAAACGGTGGTGAGGAACCCAGAACTCCCATAGAGAAAAAAAACCTCAGGGGAACCCGGGCCCAACCAGGGGATTCCGTTCCCCTCTGGCAAAAGCTGCTGCCTCTGCACAAGCTCAACAGTGCTTGCACAACAGGGCTTAATACAATATAAAAATTAAGGATTTAAGATTATCATTAACAATCTAATAGCATTTTAAATGTTGTAGGAAAAACAAAGTTGTCGTGTCCTTTATCTAGCTCTATCCTCTTAGCTCTTTTCAGGTCACCGCTTCCCATTCTCAGCTCTGCCATCAGGTCTGGGCATGAACTGCATCCTGCGGTAACCTTGGAACAAAGAGACAAGAATGGCTGAGAGTAGAGTACTGTTCTGCACTCTTTGATGCAACAAGTACATTATTTGTTGTTGGATGTGTTCCTGGTTCCGGTTGATCTAAATAATGCAGCCTAAATCCTCTGAGGATTAATATTATGGAAGTATAGTGTATGCAAGATTAAAAAGATGAGTCTTTAGTCTAGATTTAAACTGACAGAGTGTGTCTGCCTCCCGGACCGTGCAGGGAAGAATATTCCAAAGTTTAGGTGCTAGATAAGAAAAGGATCTACAACCTGCACTCGATTTTGAAATTCTAGGTAGTACCAACTGACAGGACGCCTGAGAGCGTAATGTACGTGGAGGTCTGTAATACAATAGAAGTTCATTCAAATACTGCGGCGCTAGACCATGTAGGGCTTTATAGGTAATAAGCATGATCTTAAAGTTAATGCGATGCTTTATAGGTAACCAGTGCAAGGTTGACAGAACCGGGGTTATATGCTCATACTTTTTTGTACGTGTAAGAACTCGAGCTGCCGCATTCAAATGACAGAGTACTATCGAATACAACACCAAGATTCTTAGCTGATGACGAGGATTTTATGGAGCATCCGTCAATTGTTAAGCAGTATTCTTGGTTTTTACGCATTGCAGTTTTCGGTCCAGTAAGTAGCACTTCTGTTTTGTCCGAGTTTAGTAGTAAAAAATGTTACTCATCCACATTTTTAAGTCAGCTATGCAATCCTTTATTCAATGAAACTGCTGAGTTTCATTAGGCTTCGCGGAAATATAAAGTTGAGTATCATCAGCATAACAGTGAAAGCTAATTCCGTGTTGCTTTATTATATCTCCTAGAGGTAGCATGTATAAAGCGAAGAGCAGAGGCCCCAAGACTGAGCCCTGTGGTACACCGTACTGGACTTGTGATTTGCGGGACACCTCATTGTTTATTGCTACAAATTGAAAACCGTCGGATAAATAAGACTTAAACCATTTCAATGCTATTCCGTTAATGCCGATGTAATTTTCGAGTCTATGTAGAAGTATGCTATGGTCAATGGTGTCAAATGCAGCACTGAGGTCTAGCAGCACCAATAACGAAATACAGCCACGGTCAGACGCTAAAAGCAGATCATTTGTAACTCTGATCAAAGCAGTCTCTGTACTGTGACATGCTCGAAATCCAGACTGGAATTCATCATTAATGTCATTCCTTTGGAGGAAGGAGCATAGTTGAGTTGAAACTACTTTTTCCAGAACTTTAGATATAAAAGGTAAATTCGATATAGGCCTGTAATTCCCTAGATCTTTAGGGTCGAGTTTTTTTTTTTTTAAAGAGGCCTTATAACAGCCACCTTAAATGCTGAAGATGGATAAATATCATTACGATAAACGTGTCCACATTCAAGACCTTTTACTTTTTTGTAGTTCACATTACTCTCATAATGGTGTTGTGTAAAATCTATTTAATATATTAAAATAAAAATAAAATCTTTGGCTTTATTTATATTAAAGAAATATTTTATGCATTTTTAGGGCTGAAATTTCACCAGGACACATATTCTTGAGCAGGCACATGAACTGCAAAACCAGATGTTCTCTGGAAACGTTCTCTCCTTCTTCTGTAGACATAAAAGACAACACAATGATCTCAGATTTCAAGCCCTCAGCTTTTAGTTTTTTCTAGGCAAAGGCAGAATATTTGACACGGTTTGTGAGATAATCTGCAATCTGATGTGTCTGCGCTAATCATGAGCACAACCTTGGGCACAAAGGAACAGATAATGGTGATATTTTCAAACCTTTGTGTGCAAAGATAGCAGTCACAGCGGAAGAATATGGATGTGTAACTCTCTGTCCTGTTTTCTTAAATTCACAGAGATCAGCATTTCCAAGCTGTGATTGTGGAAAACCAAGAGGGAACATGGATTAAAATGAACATTTTTAAAGAATGCTTTATCTGTGTGGATGGCATCGTGTAGAATACCTTAAGGATCCAATACTGATAGAGTTGCAACATCTCATTCTGAAGATGTTTCTTGGATTTGGAGTGTTGGGAAATACCAATGTTGGTTGTTCACATGGCTCAAACACCAGCAGAGTTACAGTGTTTCTAATATGTGTAAAACATGACCGCTCTTAGCTGATTATGTGATTTATGAAATTAACGAGATTGTTTGCAGCTGTAGTAAATTGGTTGTTTAAGGCTGAAGTATAGTTCTCTTTTATTCGTACGCGAGGGACAACGCACAGTGCGCATGCCGCAAATATCGTCATCAGAATAATATGCATGTACTGTAAGCGCCCTGCCGGAATTTTGTTACCTCATGTACAAAGTACACGCAGGCCACGCATTCGCATTCCATTTCTTGCAGTAATTAGTTTTACCACCAGGTGGGAACCATGTCCTGGGAGCATTGATTCAAGGTAGTAGAAGAAAACCTGACCCTGTAGGCTGGGAGGGGTATTGCGTTATTTTGTAATGTGGATGCGTCAAAGCCCATGTGTACCCGTGTGAGTCGAAAGCAGTATACTTTGCAAGGCTGTGCGTTCGGCTGAACGCGTACACATACAAAAAAAGCATAACACAGTCTTAAAAAAGGCCAGTGCTGAAGCTTGTTGGAGAATTTAATTTTGTATGTGTAGCCATGAGATGATAAATGCGTTTGAAATGAAATTAATGTCAAGGTATTTTGAATGCATATTATTTTTTGCAAGCATAGAAAACAGCAGTAGCTAAATGTGTTTTATGCTTAATTTTTATTATTGTTTCCATAAGATTACTTTTAAACGAAAAACCTGGCTGTCTTTATGGTGGCGTTGATTTTAAAATCACTTGGAATTGTATGAAATCTTAATACTGCATCAAAATAGATGTTGTTGACGTGCATTTTCTAAATAGACATATACGCAAAGGTGAAATAATTGTTTTAACAGCCCATCCTGTAGTCAGACGCCTTAGATCATTTCTCAGCTCGGCTTGCTTGAATAATTTTCACTCATCTATCAGACTCCTTAGTCTTATTAATTACTGTTTATGTTTACATTAAATAGAAGATATCCATAGCATGACTGATGTGGTTTACAAATGGTTCATTAATCATACGAATATATTTATATTTTTTTAACTAATATTTTTTTGTGTAATAAATAGAGATTTCTTCAAAAAGATCTGCTAGTTTTCACCTATGTCCATGTTTTCCTTACTGTCTTTATATAACCTTTGAACAAGATTCTAAGTTTATAGCAATATATAGCCAATTACATTTTCTCATTTTGTTAGAGAACTTCCAAACAGTAATTGATGTGCTATTTTGACACTCATTAATGGTCATTGCAAATGATATATGAACTAGATGAAGGTGTTGACTTAAATGTAAATGTTCATTAGATACTTTAGAATGTGTCTACATTTGAAGTCCTCCACTTTGGTTAGTTAATGATCTCCCCCACACACACACACAGACACATAATGTACGGATATACTGTAAATATTAATGTGTGATTATTAGGGGTGGGCGGAATGAACTAAAGCAATAATAATTGTATAAGCAATAAGTTATTTTTGCTGTAATACTCATTTAAGAACTAGCAATTAAAGATACTTCATTGGTAACTTTTCATTTTTTTGTTATTTGATTGGTGCAACTAAAACTGTTATTATTCTTAAAAACAATGAATTATAAATATAGCTTAGTGCAAAAACAGATTCACATTATGTAACATTATGGGATATTATGGATAAAATACTTTTACACATTTATAGCTCTTGTAAACTTGTAACTGTGTTAAACAGCATTTTGGACTAACTGGTATAATTGATCTGCCATTGAAGATCTATCGTTTGCCTACAAAAGCATTTCGTTTCATGGCAAATTGCCCCAGGCTTTTCGTTTTTAGCATGTCTTGCAGAGAGGACAAATACAGCTGCCGATGCTCATGTCGAGATTCACCGGGGACCTTGAGTTCGCACCAAGCACTCCAACCGAGTGGCGTAATCACACAGCAAAAAGTTCACAGACGGATCTCACGTCACCTTCACTCACTGTGCAAGAGAGCAGCGACTTGCGTTGTAGTGCCAAGTAGGCGTGGGTGTTCTTCCTTCTTTGTCTGCCGCTGCAAAGTCGTACAAGCGGGCGTGTTAATTGAGCTCCTTTTGCTGGAAGAAAGTGCTCGTTTTCTCGAATGCCTGATCGGCATGTCATTAAAACTCCATTCTGAACTTGACTCGAGCTGAAGCACACTTGTTCCAGACATGAAACTATTGTTCCACTGCGCCGTGTGAAACGATGGCCCGCTGAACAGCTTGGCAACAGAAAGGAGATTTTCGCCGCGGCTGAATGGAGAGATGTGGGTGGATGGCTGTGGCTTTCTGCTGTATTTGTGTTTCAAGATGCAGAATGAGAAAACGCTAGGGTAGAGGTAATGATGCTCGGCCTATTCACAAATCTACAGCAGGACGTTGGAATTATAGGTGTCATTTCCCAAAGGGCTTTTTATTGTCCTGTAAATAGTACAATTGGAGCGGTGGGAGTCTTGCTGTCATCTGCGGAGTGATAAGTGGCTTGTTTATGGTATGTATTTCAGTCAACTGTATTCAACTTTTTTGGCTGGCTCGCCATTTTTCCATGTGGGAATGGTTGAAAGAATCTGTGCTGTTGGATTGAAGTTTTTCATTCTAAAATGATATAAATAAGGAATTTGCAAAATTACATTCTCATAGTTAGTGGGTCTAACATTTATGCATCTGACAGATGTTTTTATTCAAAGCAACGTACAATCAGTGTTAATTTTGACTAGTTTTAGTCATTGTCTTTTGACTTAACTATTTTGATATAATTTATTTCACCTTAGAACCAAATTAAACCTGTTCATTACCATTATTTTTCAGAAGAAAACAGTAAATAGATATGCATTGTTGGAACACAGAACATTAGACCATGAATGACATGTTCCAGTTCATTCAATCCCATTTGACTTAAATGACCTGTTAAGTAAGGCGTATTCATTCAGTTCATTCAACCAATGAAACGCTCTGAACGCTGTCACACTCAAACGCTATTGGATCATGGCATGCCTCTCTGAAGAAACCAGCTGCCTGCACTGTCATGCTTTAGACCAGTGGAGAGATCCATTGTCCTGCTGAGTTTAGCCCCAACTTGGATAAAACACCTGAAGAGGCTAATCAGTGACTTAATAACAGACTCATTCAACTGAATGTGGGGTTGCGCAGATTATTTGGCAAATCGCATTAAAGTACCGCGAGAGCAATTCAAATGCGTACCGAGCAATCTGCACTTTAATCGCTCTCGCGGTACTTAAATCTCATACGCTGATAGATTAGTGCAGCGTCACATTAAATTTAAAGCATCTATTCCTAAAGAGGCTGATTAGCTTGTTCAGGTGTTTTATATCAGAGTTCGGGCTAAACTCGTCAGGAAATTGGATCTCGCTGGGCAGAGACAGTAGTTCATGAGAAATAGTTTTAAAAATACATAAATTGTAATACATTTCTTTAGTCATCCAAACATGTTACATATTTGGTTGGAATGTACAGTCTAACTCACTTCGTCACTTCTATAATGAGTAGAGGACAGCGCTGGTTTTCTTTTGGCTGACTTTGGTATATTTCACGTTATGCAGCAGGAAAATAAGAAGCTTTGTAATCGCGTGGAGACACAGAATATATGTGTGTGCTTGCTTACCCTTCTCCCATAGACTTCTCTCTTTTTGTCAACGAAATCAGTACAATGCACTTAAGCTATAGGCTACATTTTCTCAATATGTGGGTTTTAGGGGTTTCGTACTCATGACCTTTTCGTTTTACCCTTTATCCTTTGTGCCTTACCCTTAACCTAATTAAATATGTCATAAAAAAAATGTTAATCAATAAACTTTGTCTTCAGCAAGTTTGTTTTCAGTCAAATTACTATCTTTAGTTACGACTCAATGCTGAAATGGTAGAGCAACAACGTGAAATCTGTCGACCAATCAAATGCAGTGGAAGGAGACTGGATCTGGATCCAACCTTGCCCCCTTGCACTTAGGAGCTACTGTTCTTGTTGGGCATTCACAACTGCATTCAAAAACAGCAGGACTGGACACAACTTGTTTTGAAAATGTTTAAAAAGCTCTTTGTGTGTCGTTAAAAAAATGCAGAAGATGGGATGTTTACACATAAAACAAAAAAACAAATGCGACCCAACTGCCAGAGGTATTTGAATAAATGTGTACGACTTTGATGAATGAAATATATGGATATAAAAATGCAACTCATCAAACATTTTTACTATGCAAGCTGTTTAACAATAAAAGCACGGCAAGTTGACAGAACAGCTCATTAAATAAGGAAAATCCTAAAGAAATAATATGCATGAAGCATTCTATACACACACATTAGACTCTTTGACCGACCATGGTATCCTAAACATTATACAGATTGAATATTATATTATATAAGTTTATTAATTCATGCTGGTACTTGTAGAAGTGATCTATATTTACTAGATAAAGGTGTAGATGTATATGTGCATGATCATGGAAAAAATTTCACACTTTTAAAAAATCTTTTCCTTCAATAAACTTCGTTATCTCCAGATTTACACACACATAGTGTGTGGATACAAGTATTAATGTATCAGAGGCAGATGGTGTAAGTTCATTACCTCCAAGAAACTATGGGTAATAATATCAATGTGTATGAATTATGGGGAGACTGAAACCTTGCATCACGGAATGAGTAATATTATATTTAACATGAATACGATGAACCTTTCATTTGTATGAAATATAATTCAGAGGGTTATCAAATCATGTGACGGGGTTACTTGTGTACATTGATAGGTGATAAATGCCTCTATAATGGAGATATTTATGACTGACCAACCAACTACAAATATGCATTACATATAAAACAAACGAGAATATTAATTTTTATATTTTTTAATTCTGTGAGCTCATTGTGTTCATTGTAGTTCTGTGCCTATACATATACATTTACAAATCATAGCAATTAACCTGCATTTATTGCTTCATATGGCGTTTAAACAAGTTTTATGTCTTTGGTGTGTTATAAGTTGCCCATGCATGTAATAGACACGTAAAATTGAAAAATGTAAAGTGTCGGAACAAAAGATGCTTTCTATCTAATATCTAGATAGTATCTATCTATACATATACATTTACAAATCATAGCAATTAACCTGCATTTATTGCTTCACAATCCCCGAGTGGAAATACATGAATCGATCCTCTACTTTACTGGTACCTACCAGCTCCTACTGTCTATTATTTATCCACCCTTATTGTCAGATAAGAACAGTTACATTTTTTTTGGTGTCAGTCATTTTTCCACAGTGAAAACAAACCAGACTCGAGGAGCTATTGATTGTGTGCTGAATAGCAAGTGTTTGCTCAAAGGCTTTTCACCAAGTTCAGTCCTTATGACAAAGAAAAGCTAGGTTCTGTTATGTACAGAAATTTGTGTGAGGTAATTTCGGTTACTTCCTGTTAATTCCAAGCTGTTTCTTTCCCCAGAGAGAATCATTCATCTCTCCAGACTCTCTGAACCCATTTGATCCGTCTCTGTCATATGCTTTCACCCGGAACATATTGCAAACGCAGCCATGCTCTCTTTTGTTCTGTGTTTCTCACGTTCTGTTGTCTCTGTGTGGCTGAGAGGTTTGTTACATATGAGCTTTTGGACTTTTATTTGCAATTTATAAATATAATTTAAATTTAATCCTTTTAGACTGTGTCATCAGACAAACGCGCCTGGCTGCAGTTAACTTCCAGTCTGTGTTTGTAGGTCTGACTAGTGTCTAATAATACAACTATTTATAATTAATTTGATTGTATTAAGTAGATTACTTTTTTAATTTTGTTGTATGTTCATTTTATTAAATAAACAGTTGAATGGGTCCTGTAGTTTCTCCATAATTTAAAGAAACTGCATGGTACATTGACACCGATATTGGAGTGTAGCCAAGTAACGGCTCTTCTCAGTTTCTTTGCTTGTTATCAGAAATAATCTACAGGCACTCTTATGTTTGTGAATGTTTACTAATTTAGTAGTTAAGGAAAGTCACGCGCATGGACAGTAACATTTGTTTATGTTGTTGCTTTGAAACCATCTATACATATACTGCTTTACATGAAGAAATGTGGAGTTATTGAAAATCTGCATTATTGTGCCAAACATTTCAATGTGAGTTAGAAATGACATGAAATCAGCTTATGTGTGTATATTAGTTGTTTTACGGTTTTGATGTTGCTCATCCATGAATAATTTGAGTGGGAACCGTGTCACAGAGCCTTTCACAACAATGTTTTGTTTTGCATCCAGGTCCATATAAATATAAATGAGATGAAATACTTTTAACTCTTTCATTCACTAGAATTTGACTGTAGTGTCATGCGGTGTCTATAATTGTGAAGAAACAAATATTAGCGGTTTCACCTTTTTTCTATTTGACCAACAACAGCATTATAAGTAAACACAGATACAGAACAACATCACTATGTGCAGGCCACAAAGCAGCCTACTTGCACAAAACAGGTTCTTACATAAAAATAATACAAAATAATACAAACCTACTGACGAGTTATAAGCAAGTAAGGAATCTGTCTTATTTATTTTATTTTAAAGTGTTGTCTTGTTTGGCTCTTCCTATTAATTTCTATGTTTCCCACTGTCTCATGGTGGATATTGAATGTTAATGTGTTTAACATTGTTTAAAGCGAAAACAAAAAAAAAGATTCTATCATCATGTTCTTACCTTCGAGTTCTGTATAACTCGTTCTGAGAAATCTGAATAAATATATTTGTTCTGATCAACATGGAAAGTGATTTGGAAGAACGCTTATAACCAATACGTTCATTGACCCCATTGACTATCATAGTAAGAAAAATACTTTATATTTTTTTGTTCTGTTGAGCACATAAAAAGATATTGTGAAGAATGTAAAGCCAACAGTTCCGGGGCACTTTTGATAACCGTTGTATTTTTTTACTGTGGTAGTCAATGGGGTAGTTTATTAAACTCACATCATTCTGATCCTATTTTCTTATATCTTTGTGCCCCATGGTTCAAAGCACAAAAACAATATTCATATTATTTGAATATCTGCTTTACTATGAATTAAACTAGAAAATGTTATTCCAACGGAATAAAGTTAATGTGCATGTGAGTGTGTGTTTGTGTGTGTGTGTGAGTGTCAGAAAGACTTTATCTATGCTCCTATAAACTGAGTGTTTTTCTGTTTATTCTAGTTTCACGTACAACACAGGGCACAGCAAAACATTTCATTTTCTCATTTACTTTAAATCAACAATGCGTTTTTATCAGGCGCGTGATTTTGTCGTAGTCCCACAATAACATTCTCGAAATGTTCATTTAATGAACGCAGAGGATGTGATAAATCACACACAGATTTCATTTCGACGCGCAAGAAATGGAGCATCAGAAATGCAACCTGAGCTCTCAGAAGTAGGAGAAATAGAGAAAGATACATAAAAGTAAAAATAAAATTGTGAAATTGACTGACCTTAAAATCCCCAGTCCTTCAGTAAACGCTTTTGTGTGTGGCTTTGCGTTTATGAGATTCATGGTTGCCTTAAAGGACATCCCAGTAATCCCTTTACTGACCAGACGTGAGCGGCGGCCCTCACTGCAGGTGTCACTTATCCACCCGCCCCAGAAATGTCAGAGGCGGCCTGTTCGTCCCAGCGTGTGATGACGGAACGCTGTGCTTATGAAATGTCCATTGAGCTGCCATTCACACCTCTCACATATTTATTTCACTATTTGTTTTGTTTTGAAGTTTGTACGTGCACCCTGAGGGAATCTCGGTGGCAAAGATGACGTTTTTTAAATTTGGTGTTTTTCTTGTCTTGAGCAGCAGCTTAACTTTCACAGAGTTTGAAAGTGCCACCGAGTCTTTTGAGAGGAAAAGATTACGAGATCATTTGACATCTCATCGTCTCGTTGTCAAGAGCGAGCGAAGCGGAGATGAATGTACAAACGGGCTTCATTTTATTGAGAGGTTGTTTGTGACATACTGGTCAGCTACATGTTTTTCTGGTGATTTTTTTCTGGATTAACAGTTTATGGCTATTTGATTTTGGTGCAGATGGAACAGTCCTTGTCCAAAGTTATATTTGATATTATGGCTTAATGTTCTCACCAACTGCAAACATAAAACGATTCTCAATCTCAGTACAAGGATATATGCTATGTAACACATTTTTTTAAATGAGAAATATAAAAACGTGATATAATGAAAAAAGATTACTATAAATTTAAAACTTGTCTATGCATTTCTTAAACAAGCAGGGTGCAACTTGTGTCAAGTTATTTGTTAAGCAATTCGTAATTTGTCAGGGAAAAATCAGCACATAATTATATATTTAATTTTATCTTTAGTATTAACAGTTGAGATACCTGTATTAGCAGCTGTTTATAAATATTTTAATATTCTTGTCTTCATAAAAAGCTATACTGGATGATTAACTGGATAGATTAGTTTTAACATGTCAGCTTATTTTACAAACATGGCACACAAGGTCACGCCATTTATTACAATTGAAGGTTTTATTTTTGCCAACGTTTATATAATGTATGAAAGTCAATGTCAATGATTACCTGCTGTACAAATATTTTTTATATATTTTTTTTCCAGCTCACTGTTATTGGTGCATATTTTGAAGTCTGACCCCTAGTCTGAGCTGAACCCAACCCGTTAGTTAGTCAGCATTAGATCACACAGAGTAGACACTCCACACGCAACACTTTATCAGATTTTGGGCCGCAGCACTGAATATATGCTCCAACATCTCAGAACACTGACTAACAAAGCAAAACAGAATTGTTTCTGGACACGAATATAATACATATCACACTTGTTGAACTTGTGGAGGAGGAGGGATCAGTATTATTTTTATCAGGCATTCTGTTTGCTGAATTGTGTAGGAAATGTCAGGGTGAGGTTAATATTCGCAAACAAAAGTTGGACACTAATGTGTATGACACGCAGACCCTCGATTTGACGATATTACAATATGTCGCCGAGACCTATCGAGTTGATTCATCAAGTCATATTTATAATGCGCCTCTGTTTTCTGCCCTGTCCGCTGTTATTGGTGCTTCACGACTAAAACCCATTTCCCGGCACTGTTTTATGAACCCTCTTGATATTTTACGATGAACTCCGTCAATGAAAAAAATCTCAATCATTTCATTCCTCCCGTTCTATAAGCGCAAACCCAGAGACGTTATGATAATTACCGCAGATGATTCACTCGCATACACATCTAATATATAAATGGCAGTGATGTTGAGTGGGCTTCTTCTGTTCCCACGAGTGCAGCACATAGTACGTTTAGCATAAATTAATACCAGGGTTACCAGATTTTTTAGTAGGAATGTTGACAAATGTTGGGTAAAAATGATTCAGTGTTGGAGGTGCATGAGGTAAATGGTGAGTAGGGCTTGGTGTAATATATCAACATTTAAAGCCTTGTTACAGTACAAAAGTTACATCAACATTTCATTGCATCATCATTATATGTACATGAAAGTACATGAATATGTAGATACAAGGATACTGATACAACGACTTCTACTACTACTAATAATAATAGCAATAACACAATACTACTACTACTCATTCTAATAATAATAATAGTAATAACAACGATACTACAACTAATACTATTACTACTAATAATAATAACAATGATTCTTCTACTACTACTATTAACAAATTACAACAATAACTGTTCTTTTTTATTATTATTGTTGTTGTTTTATATGGTTATGGAGAACAAAGATCTAAAAATAAATAAAAATATAAAATCGTTTTATTGAGACGCAAAATGACTGAAGACATGAGTTTGTTCTTGTGACACCTAATATGGCCTTTAAATTTGAACAGTTATCTTAAGCTGTCTTAAAGCATCAATGCACCTCCAAAACCTTGTCAGCCATCTATCGCTTCCTAAATAAAGCACATAAAAGCTCTTTTTTAAACTCAGTAATAACACACATAAAGTAGGTTTCTAATGACAGATCTGTCAGGCTGATAAAAGATGGTCAATGTTCTCTGAGTACACAAATCTGACTAATCAAACGCTGTGCCCTCCTTACTCCCATTTCATCATCTGTATTCCTCACTGAATCATGATAAATCTTAGGAGATAATTATTATGATGGGGAAAGCGTTATTCCCCCACACATTAGAGTAAGCTCTGAACTGGTGTTTGAACCCTTTCTCGCTTTAATAATCCTCCAATAGCTATGATTGAAATTGATGAATGAAAACGGGACGATTGGATCGCACGGGTCACACTTAAGGTAAGAGTCGAGTCGGCCTGCCCTGACCCTAATCATAACTCACATAAATCATTGATGCAAAGAGCCTCCTTCTCCATCCTCAATCGAATTTAACACATGATCAAAACTAACCTCACTTAGCTAACCGTCACAGGTACTGTAATAAGGTCTGAAACAGATCACGAACAAATCCCCTTCTCAATTCCTTGAAGTGTCCTTAAATAAAGCGTGCTACAGATCGGGGTAATTCATATTTGTTCTACGTGAAACAGACTTCTCATTTCCAGCCAGGCTTTTTTTAATTGTACTCCTGGAGCCACTTTTTCAACCCATGTAAACAGGTTCTTTCATTCGAGCAACTTTTGATGAAGCCATCTTTCTGATGCCATCAGAAATTTCTCTTACATAACGGGCAGAAGTGTCAGGATAGGTGTGGAAAATCTGGTGGCAGATTTTCTGCCGTTGTGCGGCTGCGGAGCGTGTGAAGTTCTGAAGATGAGATTGGAGAGGTTAACAGCACTGGTTGTCCTTCAGCTTCAAACCATCTGCCTCTATCATTATTCCTTGGAGGGCGAGGCGAGGCAGAGACGCAACCGCACTGTGCTGCAAATGTATAACTACAGATGTTTGCATCCTTACCTAAAGAAAAATTTATGAGGAAAATGTAAAGATCGTTAAAGAAGTCAACTTAAAGAGGAAATTATCTCTTTTGGGGAAATAGAAAAATTGGCCATTTTGTTTTTTTTAAATGTAATTTAAAACTTAATTTAATTGTAATTTAACTGAAATGTGTGCTTTTATACACATCTAAGATTTTATTTGTTATAGTTTATGCACATTTGTTTTGCACATTTGTTTACCATCAGATGAATAAATAAATATTCACATCAAATACATGAATTGTAAACCTTTGCCCAATTGTCTTTTTCACACGCGTGTTAACATGTAGCTCAGTGCCATGCAGAGATCTATGGAGGGGCAGGTGCTCAAGACTTTCTGATAGCGTTCTGTTCAGACCTGTTGCAATTGCCTTCCTTTGGGGTCACCTCCACATGTTCGCGAAAAGGGCACTTTGGGCATCAAAAAGGGGACTTTTGGCAAACTGGCTGGTGCTCCAGCACCCTTCCCCCCCAAACCCCCCCCCCCGCCCCGCACGTGGCTGATTGTCAAACACTTGATCCGTCTGCTGTTTATTTGACCCATCCAACAGTAAATCCATTGGATAGTACAGTTTGTTTCAATGTGATCTCACAGGAAAGTGTAATGTTTTCTAAGGAATTAATAACAATGTGAATTACAATGTGTACCAAAACCAAACCGATCCCACAGGAATTTGTTACTATTTTACAAGATGGCCAAATCATAAGATGTTTATTATAGAAATATTTAAGATTATTAGAAAAAGCAATACTGATGACACTCATCTAACACCTAACAACGGTACTGTAACTGCAAAAGCTAATAACATAAAATAAAATAGTACAAATTCGTTTGAATTAGCCACCTCGTAAAATACTTACGAATTCCCATGAGATCGTGTCGACCAAAACATACAATTATTAGAAAAACAAAAATGACCCTCCCCATTCAAACCTGGGGTGAAAGTAGATTGTACTAAATCAACTTATTTCAATTAGCATCCTCGTAGAGATACAAATTTCCAAGAGAACTTTGTTGGTTGGTTCATTGTGCATTGGTTCATCGCACGTTCAGATACTTAATTCAGAAATCAAAGTCGCTCTGTTTCCTTTCCGATCCTGAGACGCTATGTTAATTGCAACATTTGTGTGATTTCTCCCCTCTCTTATAATGTGTTGCTTTAATGTTTTTCCGAGTTGTCTCAGACTTCACATAACAGTGTGTAATAGCTAATTATCAGAACCCTGCAGAGATCGACGCGTCTCGCTCAGACAACACTACACATCGATTTAAAAACACAACAAACAGATCCACTGTCTATGATGCGCAAATCTTCTACGACTATTTTACAGCTTTTCTGAGTAAACGATGCGATGAAAGTGCGTTGTGTGCCGGACCAAAGAGAGGGAAGTTTAATGCTTTTCTTTACCAAGATCTGTTTCAATAGAAATAATTGCATTGCAGTTATTTCATTTGTTTGTCAGAGACTTCAAAACGAGAGCTGTATTTATTATTCTACAGCTTTATTTGTCATATTAATTATAGTCTCACAGAAGTAATTATTCGGCTCCTCTGATTCCTTTCATTAAATGTGCTATTCGCTTGCGATTTTATCTTATGAAAACCCTGCATTTATACAATAAATGTATTTCAAAGAATATTTCAAGAAGAACACTTGCAAGTAAATTGGCTAATCACAAAAAAAAGACGATAAACACGGTTTCCCTTCAACAGTTCATTCACTCTTTCAGTTCTACCTGTATTTCCATAATTAACTCCAGAGGGGAAGTCTTGATGCTTGATCTTCTCCGTTCCGGACAAGTCGAACCTTTTTACCTTTATTATATTTATGAACTTTTGAACTCTGCAATAGACTTGTGCTTTGCCATTTTGAGAAGTTTTTAATTGTGCCTTGTTTAATTTTTTATGTTTAAGTTGTACTCCGAGTTGTTAAAAAAGTAATGTTGAGCTAGGCTGCGATGAATGAATCTGTTCTTTTAAATTAGCGAAAGTCTGTGTCGAGGTGGTGGGGGACTTTAATCCTGGCGGATTTCATCATTTTTTTGTCAGCTTGAACTGAAATCGATAGTTCAGGCATTTGCTGTGGCTGTGGAGTTGATCCCCGTCTCCATTGCCCCAATCGATAATTAGAAACGACATGGGAGCGATTCTGGATAGAGCCGCTTGTATCAGAAAGTTAAGGGCCAGAGGTTGAGCAGAGGAGACTGAAACAGTATTACCCATGCAGTAAGGGTCAAGGGGGACGTGACCAGACCTGAGGTTCAGATGCCACGCAATAGTTTTCTATTTAAACGTGCTCAGAACAATGCTAATGTACAGGTCTAAAAACAAACCACAGGTCTAAAAACAAACCACAGGTCTAAAAACAAATCCAGACAAAATATTTATTTTTGCACACCGTTGTTCACCGAGCTCATACAAACGCAAGTATATTGTGGTTAGCGTATTAAAATAAAAATTATTTTGCAAATCATGAAATGCATTATTAAACAATAATACATTTTAAAAGAAAAAAATATTTTTAATTATTTGTTTGTTCTTTATTCCTTTGGTTTTCTCTTAATGAGATCTTCAAAGGGTACTACATGATAACTCCACGTGTGATCTGTGCTCAAAATTTTAAGAGACAGTTAACCTTTAATTGAAATCGTCATATTTGTTTATGTAATATAACATTTTATTTATACTTAATTATGTTGTAGTTGGAATAGAGAAAATAACAAATATTGTTTTTAAGCTAAAAAACTATATTAAAATGTTTTCATTGCTTTATTATATCACAGTTCCGCGCTACCTTTCAATGGTGTCCCACATTGTCCCATGCAAATGGATTACCTGTCCCACATTTGGTTTGTTGGGTGGTGGTCACCCTAGTCAGCCCCGTAATGCTTAGAAAGGGAGGGGAGGAGGGAGCTGTTGGTTGCAGCTCGCAACCTCACCACTCAATGCCACTTTCATACACTATGCCAGGGTTCCTCAAATCTTACCCTGGAGGGCCGGAGCACTGCAGAGTTTAGCTCCAACCCTGATCAAACTTGCATACCTGTGATTTTCTAGTGATACTGAACAACTTGATCAGCTTGCTCAGGTGTGTTTGATCAGGGCTGGAGCTTAACTCTGCAGTGCTCTGGCCCTCCAGGGTAAGATTTGTGGAACCCTGCACTAGACCATTAAAGGGACAGTTCACCCAAAAATAAAAACTCTGTCATCATTTTCTCTGACTCAGATTGTTCCAAACCGATGTACATTGTCAGTAATTAAATATATCTCCAACCCCATTGACTTCCATTGTAATTATTTTCCCAATATGGCAGTAAATGGGGAATGATATATGTTTGGTGACTGACATTCTTTCAAATATCTTTCTATGTTTTGTGTAGAACTAAGACAGTTATCATGTTTGAAACAATCTGAGCGTGATTAAATGATGACCGTATTTATGTTTGGGTGAACTCTCCCTTTAATACAAGTCTGTATTATAAAGATATTGAAAAAAATGTCATATCCAAAATGCTGAAATTGCTCAGATTGTTTTTGACTGAATATTTAGACAAACGAGAGACTATATGATGGACATTTAAAGCAACAAATCATAGTTTTATTTGTGGTAAAGGGATAGTTGAAAAAAAAAAACTTCTATAGTATTCATGGCACCACCGATATCTCAGTAGCTACTGATCTTCCAATTATAAAAACAATAGAGATTTGCTAAAACAATGTTATCCATATTCTGATCTCTCCAAACATAACAAGTCCTAAATCTTTTAGATACAGTACATAAAACAACACAGAATTATCAATCTGATCACTATGTGCCGTCCAAAATAAACCCTGGAAAATCACAAATGTAAAATGGAGAAATCGTCTAAAACCACATAACTGCAGGTACTGTTTTTAAATGTAAAGTCTATCTCTGCAACTGCACCGCGGCCGAGTGTCATGTATTACCCGATTGTTTCCAGAGTACAGATGGGGAGGCTTTTAGTTTACGTTTTCTGACCTGAGAAAGGCCTGGTAGATTTTTATCTAATGGAAGTACAACCTCTTTCACTCAGACATGGCCACAGGCAGAGTTGAGTTACTTCGTGATGAAACAGCATAATGTGTCCACAAGCACTCAAATCCGCTCTGTATTCACTTTATAGATTTCTGCCCACAGGATAAAGTTTACTCTGGAGCCAGGATACAGTTTCACGAATGTCATTTTTTATTTATTTCTTTTCTTTCTTTTCAAGAACTGCTTTGGGCCTGAAGAGACAAGAGTCTGTTTGACTCTGCTGTGACACTCTTCAGTGCTACAGAGCAACATAAATCCAATAGTTTGAAATAAAATGGGATGAATTAGATACAGACAATCAGATCTGGGACGCCATGGAGATAGCGCAGGCATTGTCATCTCGCATTGGCAGGAAATGGGTCAGTGGTGCATGAGGGTTAAAAGTAAATGAATTCTGGGTAGTGAGTCAACAGTAAATCCGGGGGAACGGGGGTCTACGCTGGGCTTATTGATAAATCTAGCGATTTCTCTGACAGGGCTAATCGCAGCTCTGGGGTGACAGAAGCTCTCGCCTGGTGTGGCCTTGTTCGCAAAGCTCTGAGAAAACACAAAGCATTATGGGTAGCTAAGAACACCGACCTCCATCGTTTTGAAGGCTGCCTGTAGTGTACCCTGCCTTGTTGGGATAATCATATATTAACATCAATTTTTGACATGATGACATTCTGACTTTATTAGTGGAAATCTATTTTTTTTTTTTTTTCACTATTATGACAAGGACAGAGATTATAGATAAAAGATCTCAATCGCTATTTTATTTTTCTCTTCATTAGTCTCACATGAGGTGGGTTATCTCTATCATGACGTCGATGGATGTGTGGTAATCTGTTTGCCCGTGGGATTGCTAATGTGTTATGTAGCAGTGTCCTTATCTCATAATCCATGTAATTTTCACTTGTGACTGTCGAGGAATCCCACAGGAGTTAAATTATGCGTTTAACCCCGACGAATACAGGTGTCCTGACGGAGAGCGCACCGATTGCACTGTCTGCCGCAAACGGATAATGCTTGATGATTATTAAGAAATTTCCTGAAATTTTCCTTCATTTGTACAAAAATACAGAAGAATGGAAATTATCTGACAGGCCTTCTTAATATTACTCACTTTTAAATTAATAGGCCTAGGATGGGATGAAGACATTTATCCACTAACTACATTTTAGGGTGCCTTCTGTGTTCTAGTTCGGTTCTTTTGGTCCGGACTAAAAAAATAAAAAATAAATGTAGTAAATGTAGCGTTCAGACTTGCATTTTATCAGCGAACCTAAATATATCGAATCTAACTGCTTACGCATAAAGTCGCAACGGCATTGGACAGCATTTATGATTATATTTTAAAACAGAACTTACCGGACATCCATAACAATGCTGTGTGCTGGGTTAAACATGCTAAATTTATGTCTGCACATGTGAGGGGATTTTTAGCAAGTTACATGGGCAAGCACATATCTAATATACTTTACTTTAATATTAACAAATCACTAAATTTTCGGGTTGTATATTACTATGACTTCCTGTTTTTGGTTCGGTTCGATGCCTTTGGTCCATATTGGGTTCATATTTCAATCAATCCGCGCCAGAGTACGTTTGAAAGTGGACCGAGACCCAGCTTAGATTTTCAGGGTTCGTTTTAATTGAACCAAACATGGAATACGTGAACACACCCTAAGACTGTTTGTGATCCTGCTTTATTGTAATAAAATAAATGCTACTTGGTTTGATGCGTTGCTATCCATTGCAAAAAAAGTTAGAAATGATCAAACAGTAGATACATTGTTGAAAATAGAAGACAGGTTGTGCTTGTCAAAATAAAGTGAAAAAATGATGTTGTACTCAGCACCTGTTTCACACTCTTTAGTAAAACAAAGTAGCCCAAAGATTCAACTGGGTGGTGTTTTTAAAGCAACAGTTCTCACTTAAGCTGGAATTTTGAGATATGCTCACCATCAGGTTGAAAATCTTTAGCAATGTGTTGTTCGTTCCTATACAACAAAATTTGGACTTGCTGTGAGATCTTCAATGTTGTTGTAATTTGCTCAAATCTGAAGTTGCTCAAAAGCTGAAGTTCTTTGTAAGATTCAAATCGCATTGGTTTCCATTTCTGTCATAACAGATACTGTTGTGATCTTTGAAGCTCAACAGCCTCAGTAAAAAAGAGCAGCTCTGAGACTCTTCCCATGATTCAGAATAAAGCAAGTGGAGATTTGGAAGGACATGAAGCTGACTTAATGATGGCAGATTTATTTCTTTGGGTGAACTGTCTCTTTAAAAGGAAATTCTGTCATCATTTTCTCACCCTCATGTCCTTCCAAATCTGTACTTGCTTTATTCTGAAACACGAGGAGAAGAGTCTCTGAGCTCTTTTTATAAAATGAAAGGGAATGGGGACAGAGACCGTTCTAGCATTCACCATAATTTATTCACCTTCATGTCATTTAAAGCTTGTATGATTTTCTTCTGTGGATCCATGGGCGGAGCTAGCAGTGCGGGGAGATTTGGAGGGGGTCAGGTCATGCGCTTGTAGAACAAGGATCAATAAAGACATACTGTATATCCATGAATGATTTTTAATAAATGCTGCCAAAGCTTTACATATACGAAAAATAAAATGCTGTAAAACTGAGCCAGGAAAAAATACTACACTATAACTCAAAAGAAAAGGAACGTATACCGAGACAGACTAGCGCAAATCCATATGTTGGGCCCATCTTGCACCGGGATCCAATTGTTTTTTGCAAATTTATTAGATTAATTTGTGTCAGTAAAAAGGAATCTAGAATTTCTTGATAAATCTATATGCTATCTTAATGTAATCAATTATTTTCTATAATATTGCTGTTTAACTATGTTGTTTTTTCATTCTTAAAATTCCTATCTGTATTTTAAAGTATTATTGGATTGTGTTGTTATATAGTGGCACTGCCCGTAAAATAAAAAGAAGATTAGTAGCATATATGTAAAAAAGGCCCCCTCGTGGCCGCTAAGCATCAGACACTTTACTGTAACTCTCTCCCTCCTATAGGAAGATTACTTGCTTCACCTGGACTCTTAGCCAATCACAAGTTGACTCAGGATCGCTGCACGCTGGTAGCATTCTGTCCGAGACTTTTGGCAGTAGTGCACGCTAACTGCACGGACTTAAAACCCGTTTTGATACTACTGCTTTATCCTGTGTGCGTCTTTACAAAACCACACACATTAATGTACATTTCAATCGTGCAGTTGTAAATCCAATAAATATTTCCAATGAAGAAATCTTGCGTGATTCTGACTGATCACCCGCTGTGAGCTCTACCTAACGATCCACAAACTATCAAAATTCAAAGAAGCCAGTCCTCTTCTAAATAATATATTTTCCATTTTCTGAGAATTTTTCAAGTAAACAAGTAAAGCATCACCATGACCATGACAGTTTTATTAAATGTTGACAAAGTGTAATTTATTGTGATTCATAATGCATCAGTATTTGATCTGCTTATGATAAACAGTTGCCACATTTTGGTGATTATGGTACAAATACAAAATCCAACATCTTTAAAGCATTTGGTGAGGAATATTCAATGACGACTTTTGCCATAGGCAATTTATCAAACTTTTATGACCGCAACGTTATTTTATATTTTCCTTCCCACACTTTTACTTTATAGTTTACTTGTTTTAGATATAATGTTAACAATCTTGTGAATTAATTGACACTAAATTATGATATCTGTTAGCCGGCGCCAGAGAATAAGCTGGAGAAAAGCCGAATGGGGTG